>NW_026263422.1:0-364550 GCF_947179515.1 Apodemus sylvaticus
GAAATCCCGCATCGTGCGAAATTATCTGGTTTTTCCTAAACAACACGTTGTAAGTGGAAAAGATTTCATGTTGCGTGTATGTCTAAGTGTGTAGCCTCAAAAGAGAAGGCACAGGACAGTTTTCTCTCGAAAGGATATGTAAGAATACCACTTCATAAGGAAATACAGTTTTGCAGAGTAAAGACATGTACGTACGTATTGGAAACTCTTTACGAGAAGATATAACGCATCGTACAAAATTAGCTTGTATCTCCAAAACTACACCTTGTAACTCGAAAAGAATTGTTGTGGCGTGTACGTCCTTAACATGTAGCATCTAAAGAGAACCAAAAGGAGAATTTTCTTTTCGACAAAATTTTTCAGAAAATCACGTTTTAAGGAAATCCCGCATCGTGCGAAATTATCTTGTTTTGCCTAAACAACACGTTGTAAGTCGAAAAGCTTTCATGTTGCGAGTATGTCTAAGTGTGTAGCCTCAAAAGAGAAGGCACAGGACAGTTTTCTCTCGAAAGGATATGTAAGAATACCACTTCATAAGGAAATACAGTTTTGCAGAGTAAAGACATATATGTACGCATTGGAAACTCTTTACGAGAAGAAATAACGCATCGTACAAAATTAGCTTGTATCTCCAAAACTACACGTTGTATCTCGAAAAGAATTGTTGTGGCATGTACGTCTTAACATGTAGCATCTAAAGAGAACCAAAAGGAGAATTTTCTTTCGTCAAATTTTTTCAGAAAATCACGTTTAAGCAAATCCCGCATCGTGCGAAATTACCTTGTTTTTCCTAAACAACACGTTGTAAGTCGAAAAGCTTTCATGTTGCGTGTATGTCTAAGTGTGTAGCCTCAAAAGAGAAGGCACAGGACAGTTTTTCTCTCGAAAGGATATGTAAGAATACCACTTCATAAGGAAATACAGTTTTGCAGAGTAAAGATATGTACGTACGTATTGGAAACTCTTTACGAGAAGATATAACGCATCGTACAAAATTAGCTTGTATCTCCAAAACTACACGTTGTATCTCGAAAAGAATTGTTGTGGCGTGTACGTCTTTAACATGTAGCATCTAAAGAGAACCAAAAGGAGAATTTTCTTTCGACAAAATTTTTCAGAAAATCACGTTTTAAGGAAATCCCGCATCGTGCGAAATTATCTTGTTTTTCCTAAACAACACGTTGTAAGTCGAAAAGCTTTCATGTTGCGAGTATGTCTAAGTGTGTAGCCTCAAAAGAGAAGGCACAGGACAGTTTTCTCTCGAAAGGATATGTAAGAATACCACTTCATAAGGAAATACAGTTTTGCAGAGTAAAGACATATACGTACGCATTGGAAACTCTTTACGAGAAGAAATAACGCATAGTACAAAATTAGCTTGTATCTCCAAAACTACACGTTGTATCTCGAAAAGAATTGTTGTGGCGTGTACGTCTTAACATGTAGCATCTAAAGAGAACCAAAAGGAGAATTTTTCTTTCGTCAAAATTTTTCAGAAAATCACGTTTTAAGGAAATCCCGCATCGTGCGAAATTATCTTGTTTTTCCTAAACAACACGTTGTAAGTCGAAAAGCTTTCATGTTGCGTGTATGTCTAAGTGTGTAGCCTCAAAAGAGAAGGCACAGGACAGTTTTCTCTCGAAAGGATATGTAAGAATACCACTTCATAAGGAAATACAGTTTTGCAGAGTAAAGACATATACGTACGCATTGGAAACTCTTTACGAGAAGAAATAACGCATAGTACAAAATTAGCTTGTATCTCCAAAACTACACGTTGTATCTCGAAAAGAATTGTTGTGGCGTGTACGTCTTAACATGTAGCATCTAAAGAGAACCAAAAGGAGAATTTTCTTTCGTCAAAATTTTTCAGAAAATCACGTTTTAAGGAAATCCCGCATCGTGCGAAATTATCTTGTTTTTCCTAAACAACACGTTGTAAGTCGAAAAGCTTTCATGTTGCGTGTATGTCTAAGTGTGTAGCCTCAAAAGAGAAGGCACAGGACAGTTTTCTCTCGAAAGGATATGTAAGAATACCACTTCATAAGGAAATACCAGTTTTTGCAGAGTAAAGACATATACGTACGCATTGGAAAACTCTTTACGAGAAGAAATAACGCATAGTACAAAATTAGCTTGTATCTCCAAAACTACATGTTGTATCTCGAAAAGAATTGTTGTGGCGTGTACGTCTTAACATGTAGCATCTAAAGAGAACCAAAAGGAGAATTTTCTTTCGTCAAAATTTTTCAGAAAATCACGTTTTGAGGAAATCCCGCATCGTGCGAAATTATCTTGTTTTTCCTAAACAACACGTTGTAAGTCGAAAAGCTTTCATGTTGCGTGTATGTCTAAGTGTGTAGCCTCAAAAGAGAAGGCACAGGACAGTTTTCTCTCGAAAGGATATGTAAGAATACCACTTCATAAGGAAATACAGTTTTGCAGAGTAAAGACATATACGTACGCATTGGAAACTCTTTACGAGAAGAAATAACGCATAGTACAAAATTAGCTTATATCTCCAAAACTACATGTTGTACTCGAAAAGAATTGTTGTGGCGTGTACGTCTTAACATGTAGCATCTAAAGAGAACCAAAAGGAGAATTTTCTTTCGTCAAAATTTTTCAGAAAATCACGTTTTAAGGAAATCCCGCATCGTGCGAAATTATCTTGTTTTTCCTAAACAACACGTTGTAAGTCGAAAAGCTTTCATGTTGCGTGTATGTCTAAGTGTGTAGCCTCAAAAGAGAAGGCACAGGACAGTTTTCTCTCGAAAGGATATGTAAGGAATACCACTTCATAAGGAAATACAGTTTTGCAGAGTAAAGACATATACGTACGCATTGGAAACTCTTTACGAGAAGAAATAACGCATAGTACAAAATTAGCTTGTATCTCCAAAACTACATGTTGTATCTCGAAAAGAATTGTTGTGGCGTGTACGTCTTAAACATGTAGCATCTAAAGAGAACCAAAAAGGAGAATTTTCTTTCGTCAAAATTTTTCAGAAAATCACGTTTTAAGGAAATCCCGCATCGTGCGAAATTATCTTGTTTTTCCTAAACAACACGTTGTAAGTCGAAAAGCTTTCATGTTGCGTGTATGTCTAAGTGTGTAACCTCAAAAGAGAAGGCACAGGACAGTTTTCTCTCGAAAGGATATGTAAGAATACCACTTCATAAGGAAATACAGTTTTGCAGAGTAAAGACATATACGTACGCATTGGAAACTCTTTACGAGAAGAAATAACGCATAGTACAAAATTAGCTTGTATCTCCAAAACTACACGTTGTATCTCGAAAAGAATTGTTGTGGCGTGTACGTCTTAACATTTAGCATCTAAAGAGAACCAAAAGGAGAATTTTCTTTCGTCAAAATTTTTCAGAAAATCACGTTTTAAGGAAATCCCGCATCGTGCGAAATTATCTTGTTTTTCCTAAACAACACGTTGTAAGTCGAAAAGCTTTCATGTTGCGTGTATGTCTAAGTGTGTAGCCTCAAAAGAGAAGGCACAGGACAGTTTTCTCTCGAAAGGATATGTAAGAATACCACTTCATAAGGAAATACAGTTTTGCAGAGTAAAGACATATACGTACGCATTGGAAACTCTTTACGAGAAGAAATAACGCATAGTACAAAATTAGCTTGTATCTCCAAAACTACATGTTGTACTCGAAAAGAATTGTTGTGGCGTGTACGTCTTAACATGTAGCATCTAAAGAGAACCAAAAGGAGAATTTTCTTTCGTCAAAATTTTTCAGAAAATCACGTTTTAAGGAAATCCCGCATCGTGCGAAATTATCTTGTTTTTCCTAAACAACACGTTGTAAGTCGAAAAGCTTTCATGTTGCGTGTATGTCTAAGTGTGTAGCCTCAAAAGAGAAGGCACAGGACAGTTTTCTCTCGAAAGGATATGTAAGAATACCACTTCATAAGGAAATACAGTTTTGCAGAGTAAAGACATATACGTACGCATTGGAAACTTTACGAGAAGAAATAACGCATAGTACAAAATTAGCTTGTATCTCCAAAACTACATGTTGTATCTCGAAAAGAATTGTTGTGGCGTGTACGTCTTAACATGTAGCATCTAAAGAGAACCAAAAGGAGAATTTTCTTTCGACAAAATTTTTCAGAAAATCACGTTTTAAGGAAATCCCGCATCGTGCGAAATTATCTTGTTTTTCCTAAACAACACGTTGTAAGTTGAAAAGCTTTCATGTTGCGTGTATGTCTAAGTGTGTCGCCTCAAAAGAGAAGGCACAGGACAGTTTTCTCTCGAAAGGATATGTAAGAATACCACTTCATAAGGAAATACAGTTTTGCAGAGTAAAGACATATACGTACGCATTGGAAACTCTTTACGAGATGAAATAACGCATAGTACAAAATTAGCTTGTATCTCCAAAACTACATGTTGTATCTCGAAAAGAATTGTTGTGGCGTGTACGTCTTAACATGTAGCATCTAAAGAGAACCAAAAGGAGAATTTTCTTTCGTCAAAATTTTTCAGAAAATCACGTTTTAAGGAAATCCCGCATCGTGCGAAATTATCTTGTTTTTCCTAAACAACACGTTGTAAGTCGAAAAGCTTTCATGTTGCGTGTATGTCTAAGTGTGTAGCCTCAAAAGAGAAGGCACAGGACAGTTTTCTCTCGAAAGGATATGTAAGAATACCACTTCATAAGGAAATACAGTTTTGCAGAGTAAAGACATGTACGTACGTATTGGAAACTCTTTACGAGAAGATATAACGCATCGTACAAAATTAGCTTGTATCTCCAAAACTACACGTTGTAACTCGAAAAGAATTGTTGTGGCGTGTACGTCTTAACATGTAGCATCTAAAGAGAACCAAAAGGAGAATTTTCTTTCGACAAAATTTTTCAGAAAATCACGTTTTAAGGAAATCCCGCATCGTGCGAAATTATCTTGTTTTGCCTAAACAACACGTTGTAAGTCGAAAAGCTTTCATGTTGCGAGTATGTCTAAGTGTGTAGCCTCAAAAGAGAAGGCACAGGACAGTTTTCTCTCGAAAGGATATGTAAGAATACCACTTCATAAGGAAATACAGTTTTGCAGAGTAAAGACATATATGTACGCATTGGAAACTCTTTACGAGAAGAAATAACGCATCGTACAAAATTAGCTTGTATCTCCAAAACTACACGTTGTATCTCGAAAAGAATTGTTGTGGCGTGTACGTCTTAACATGTAGCATCTAAAGAGAACCAAAAGGAGAATTTTCTTTCGTCAAATTTTTTCAGAAAATCACGTTTTAAGCAAATCCCGCATCGTGCGAAATTACCTTGTTTTTCCTAAACAACACGTTGTAAGTCGAAAAGCTTTCATGTTGCGTGTATGTCTAAGTGTGTAGCCTCAAAAGAGAAGGCACAGGACAGTTTTCTCTCGAAAGGATATATAAGAATACCACTTCATAAGGAAATACAGTTTTGCAGAGTAAAGACATGTACGTACGTATTGGAAACTCTTTACGAGAAGATATAACGCATCGTACAAAATTAGCTTGTATCTCCAAAACTACACGTTGTATCTCGAAAAGAATTGTTGTGGCGTGTACGTCTTAACATGTAGCATCTAAAGAGAACCAAAAGGAGAATTTTCTTTCGACAAAATTTTTCAGAAAATCACGTTTTAAGGAAATCCCGCATCGTGCGAAATTATCTTGTTTTTCCTAAACAACACGTTGTAAGTCGAAAAGCTTTCATGTTGCGAGTATGTCTAAGTGTGTAGCCTCAAAAGAGAAGGCACAGGACAGTTTTCTCTCGAAAGGATATGTAAGAATACCACTTCATAAGGAAATACAGTTTTGCAGAGTAAAGACATATACGAACGCATTGGAAACTCTTTACGAGAAGAAATAATGCATAGTACAAAATTAGCTTGTATCTGCAAAACTACACGTTGTATCTCGAAAAGAATTGTTGTGGCGTGTACGTCTTAACATGTAGCATCTAAAGAGAACCAAAAGGAGAATTTTCTTTCGTCAAATTTTTTCAGAAAATCACGTTTTAAGGAAATCTCGCATCGTGCGAAATTATCTTGTTTTTCCTAAACAACACGTTGTAAGTCGAAAAGCTTTCATGTTGCGTGTATGTCTAAGTGTGTAGCCTCAAAAGAGAAGGCACAGGACAGTTTTCTCTCGAAAGGATATGTAAGAATACCACTTCATAAGGAAATACAGTTTTGCAGAGTAAAGACATATACGTACGCATTGGAAACTCTTTACGAGAAGAAATAACGCATAGTACAAAATTAGCTTGTATCTCCAAAACTACATGTTGTATCTCGAAAAGAATTGTTGTGGCGTGTACGTCTTAACATGTAGCATCTAAAGAGAACCAAAAGGAGAATTTTCTTTCGTCAAAATTTTTCAGAAAATCACGTTTTAAGGAAATCCCGCATCGTGCGAAATTATCTTGTTTTTCCTAAACAACACGTTGTAAGTCGAAAAGCTTTCATGTTGCGTGTATGTCTAAGTGTGTAGCCTCAAAAGAGAAGGCACAGGACAGTTTTCTCTCGAAAGGATATGTAAGAATACCACTTCATAAGGAAATACAGTTTTGTAGAGTAAAGACATATACATACGCATTGGAAACTCTTTACGAGGTGAAATAACGCATAGTACAAAATTAGCTTGTATCTCCAAAACTACATGTTGTATCTCGAAAAGAATTGTTGTGGCGTGTACGTCTTAACATGTAGCATCTAAAGAGAACCAAAAGGAGAATTTTCTTTCGTCAAAATTTTTCAGAAAATCACGTTTTAAGGAAATCCCGCATCGTGCGAAATTATCTTGTTTTTCCTAAACAACACGTTGTAAGTCGAAAAGCTTTCATGTTGCGTGTATGTCTAAGTGTGTAGCCTCAAAAGAGAAGGCACAGGACAGTTTTCTCTCGAAAAGATATGTAAGAATACCACTTCATAAGGAAATACAGTTTTGCAGAGTAAAGACATGTACGTACGTATTGGAAACTCTTTACGAGAAGATATAACGCATCGTACAAAATTAGCTTGTATCTCCAAAACTACACGTTGTAACTCGAAAAGAATTGTTGTGGCGTGTACGTTTTAACATGTAGCATCTAAAGAGAACCAAAAGGAGAATTTTCTTTCGAAAAAATTTTTCAGAAAATCACGTTTTAAGGAAATCCCGCATCGTGCGAAATTATCTTGTTTTGCCTAAACAACACGTTGTAAGTCGAAAAGCTTTCATGTTGCGAGTATGTCTAAGTGTGTAGCCTCAAAAGAGAAGGCACAGGACAGTTTTCTCTCGAAAGGATATGTAAGAATACCACTTCATAAGGAAATACAGTTTTGCAGAGTAAAGACATATATGTACGCATTGGAAACTCTTTACGAGAAGAAATAACGCATCGTTCAAAATTAGCTTGTACCTCCAAAACTACACGTTGTATCTCGAAAAGAATTGTTGTGGCGTGTACGTCTTAACATGTAGCATCTAAAGAGAACCAAAAGGAGAATTTTCTTTCGTCAAATTTTTTCAGAAAATCACGTTTTAAGGAAATCCCGCATCGTGCGAAATTATCTTGTTTTTCCTAAACAACACGTTGTAAGTCGAAAAGCTTTCATGTTGCGTGTATGTCTAAGTGTGTAGCCTCAAAAGAGAAGGCACAGGACAGTTTTCTCTCGAAAGGATATGTAAGAATACCACTTCATAAGGAAATACAGTTTTGCAGAGTAAAGACATATACGTACGCATTGGAAACTCTTTACGAGAAGAAATAACGCATAGTACAAAATTAGCTTGTATCTCCAAAACTACACGTTGTATCTCGAAAAGAATTGTTGTGGCGTGTACGTCTTAACATGTAGCATCTAAAGAGAACCAAAAGGAGAATTTTCTTTCGTCAAAATTTTTCAGAAAATCACGTTTTAAGGAAATCCCGCATCGTGCGAAATTATCTTGTTTTTCCTAAACAACACGTTGTAAGTCGAAAAGCTTTCATGTTGCGTGTATGTCTAAGTGTGTAGCCTCAAAAGAGAAGGCACAGGACAGTTTTCTCTCGAAAGGATATGTAAGAATACCACTTCATAAGGAAATACAGTTTTGCAGAGTAAAGACATATACGTACGCATTGGAAACTCTTTACGAGAAGAAATAACGCATAGTACAAAATTAGCTTGTATCTCCAAAACTACATGTTGTACTCGAAAAGAATTGTTGTGGCGTGTACGTCTTAACATGTAGCATCTAAAGAGAACCAAAAGGAGAATTTTCTTTCGTCAAAATTTTTCAGAAAATCACGTTTTAAGGAAATCCCGCATCGTGCGAAATTATCTTGTTTTTCCTAAACAACACGTTGTAAGTCGAAAAGCTTTCATGTTGCGTGTATGTCTAAGTGTGTAGCCTCAAAAGAGAAGGCACAGGACAGTTTTCTCTCGAAAGGATATGTAAGAATACCACTTCATAAGGAAATACAGTTTTGCAGAGTAAAGACATATACGTACGCATTGGAAACTTTACGAGAAGAAATAACGCATAGTACAAAATTAGCTTGTATCTCCAAAACTACATGTTGTATCTCGAAAAGAATTGTTGTGGCGTGTACGTCTTAACATGTAGCATCTAAAGAGAACCAAAAGGAGAATTTTCTTTCGTCAAAATTTTTCAGAAAATCACGTTTTAAGGAAATCCCGCATCGTGCGAAATTATCTTGTTTTTCCTAAACAACACGTTGTAAGTTGAAAAGCTTTCATGTTGCGTGTATGTCTAAGTGTGTCGCCTCAAAAGAGAAGGCACAGGACAGTTTTCTCTCGAAAGGATATGTAAGAATACCACTTCATAAGGAAATACAGTTTTGCAGAGTAAAGACATATAAGTACGCATTGGAAACTCTTTACGAGATGAAATAACGCATAGTACAAAATTAGCTTGTATCTCCAAAACTACATGTTGTATCTCGAAAAGAATTGTTGTGGCGTGTACGTCTTAACATGTAGCATCTAAAGAGAACCAAAAGGAGAATTTTCTTTCGTCAAAATTTTTCAGAAAATCACGTTTTAAGGAAATCCCGCATTGTGCGAAATTATCTTGTTTTTCCTAAACAACACGTTGTAAGTCGAAAAGCTTTCATGTTGCGTGTATGTCTAAGTGTGTAGCCTCAAAAGAGAAGGCACAGGACAGTTTTCTCTCGAAAAGATATGTAAGAATACCACTTCATAAGGAAATACAGTTTTGCAGAGTAAAGACATGTACGTACGTATTGGAAACTCTTTACGAGAAGATATAACGCATCGTACAAAATTAGCTTGTATCTCCAAAACTACACGTTGTAACTCGAAAAGAATTGTTGTGGCGTGTACGTCTTAACATGTAGCATCTAAAGAGAACCAAAAGGAGAATTTTCTTTCGACAAAATTTTTCAGAAAATCACGTTTTAAGGAAATCCCGCATCGTGCGAAATTATCTTGTTTTGCCTAAACAACACATTGTAAGTCGAAAAGCTTTCATGTTGCGAGTATGTCTAAGTGTGTAGGCTCAAAAGAGAAGGCACAGGACAGTTTTCTCTCGAAAGGATATGTAAGAATACCACTTCATAAGGAAATACAGTTTTGCAGAGTAAAGACATATATGTACGCATTGGAAACTCTTTACGAGAAGAAATAACGCATCGTACAAAATTAGCTTGTATCTCAAAAACTACACGTTGTATCTCGAAAAGAATTGTTGTGGCATGTACGTCTTAACATGTAGCATCTAAAGAGAACCAAAAGGAGAATTTTCTTTCGTCAAATTTTTTCAGAAAATCACGTTTTAAGCAAATCCCGCATCGTGCGAAATTACCTTGTTTTTCCTAAACAACACGTTGTAAGTCGAAAAGCTTTCATGTTGCGGGTATGTCTAAGTGTGTAGCCTCAAAAGAGAAGGCACAGGACAGTTTTCTCTCAAAAGGATATGAAAGAATACCACTTCATAAAGAAATACAGTTTTGCAGAGTAAAGACATGTACGTACGTATTGGAAACTCTTTACGAGAAGATATAACGCATCGTACAAAATTAGCTTGTATCTGCAAAACTACACGTTGTATCTCGAAAAGAATTGTTGTGGCGTGTACGTCTTAACATGTAGCATCTAAAGAGAACCAAAAGGAGAATTTTCTTTCGACAAAATTTTTCAGAAAATCACGTTTTAAGGAAATCCCGCATCGTGCGAAATTATCTTGTTTTTCCTAAACAACACGTTGTAAGTCGAAAAGCTTTCATGTTGCGAGTATGTCTAAGTGTGTAGCCTCAAAAGAGAAGGCACAGGACAGTTTTCTCTCGAAAGGATATGTAAGAATACCACTTCATAAGGAAATACAGTTTTGCAGAGTAAAGACATATACGTACGCATTGGAAACTCTTTACGAGAAGAAATAACGCATAGTACAAAATTAGCTTGTATCTCCAAAACTACAAGTTGTAACTCGAAAAGAATTGTTGTGGCGTGTACGTCTTAACATGTAGCATCTAAAGAGAACCAAAAGGAGAATTTTCTTTAGTCAAAATTTTTCAGAAAATCACGTTTTAAGGAAATCCCGCATCGTGCGAAATTATCTTGTTTTTCCTAAACAACACGTTGTAAGTCGAAAAGCTTTCATGTTGCGTGTATGTCTAAGTGTGTAGCCTCAAAAGAGAAGGCACAGGACAGTTTTCTCTCGAAAGGATATGTAAGAATACCACTTCATAAGGAAATACAGTTTTGCAGAGTAAAGACATATACGTACGCATTGGAAACTCTTTACGAGAAGAAATAACGCATAGTACAAAATTAGCTTGTATCTCCAAAACTACATGTTGTATCTCGAAAAGAATTGTTGTGGCGTGTACGTCTTAACATGTAGCATCTAAAGAGAACCAAAAGGAGAATTTTCTTTCGTCAAAATTTTTCAGAAAATCACGTTTTAAGGAAATCCCGCATCGTGCGAAATTATCTTGTTTTTCCTAAACAACACGTTGTAAGTCGAAAAGCTTTCATGTTGCGTGTATGTCTAAGTGTGTAGCCTCAAAAGAGAAGGCACAGGACAGTTTTCTCTCGAAAGGATATGTAAGAATACCACTTCATAAGGAAATACAGTTTTGCAGAGTAAAGACATATACATACGCATTGGAAACTCTTTACGAGGTGAAATAACGCATAGTACAAAATTAGCTTGTATCTCCAAAACTACATGTTGTATCTCGAAAAGAATTGTTGTGGCGTGTACGTCTTAACATGTAGCATCTAAAGAGAACCAAAAGGAGAATTTTCTTTCGTCAAAATTTTTCAGAAAATCACGTTTTAAGGAAATCCCGCATCGTGCGAAATTATCTTGTTTTTCCTAAACAACACGTTGTAAGTCGAAAAGCTTTCATGTTGCGTGTATGTCTAAGTGTGTAGCCTCAAAAGAGAAGGCACAGGACAGTTTTCTCTCGAAAAGATATGTAAGAATACCACTTCATAAGGAAATACAGTTTTGCAGAGTAAAGACATGTACGTACGTATTGGAAACTCTTTACGAGAAGATATAACGCATCGTACAAAATTAGCTTGTATCTCCAAAACTACACGTTGTAACTCGAAAAGAATTGTTGTGGCGTGTACGTCTTAACATGTAGCATCTAAAGAGAACCAAAAGGAGAATTTTCTTTCGAAAAAATTTTTCAGAAAATCACGTTTTAAGGAAATCCCGCATCGTGCGAAATTATCTTGTTTTGCCTAAACAACACGTTGTAAGTCGAAAAGCTTTCATGTTGCGAGTATGTCTAAGTGTGTAGCCTCAAAAGAGAAGGCACAGGACAGTTTTCTCTCGAAAGGATATGTAAGAATACCACTTCATAAGGAAATACAGTTTTGCAGAGTAAAGACATATATGTACGCATTGGAAACTCTTTACGAGAAGAAATAACGCATCGTTCAAAATTAGCTTGTACCTCCAAAACTACACGTTGTATCTCGAAAAGAATTGTTGTGGCGTGTACGTCTTAACATGTAGCATCTAAAGAGAACCAAAAGGAGAATTTTCTTTCTTCAAAATTTTTCAGAAAATCACGTTTTAAGGAAATCCCGCATCGTGCGAAATTATCTTGTTTTTCCTAAACAACACGTTGTAAGTCGAAAAGCTTTCATGTTGCGTGTATGTCTAAGTGTGTAGCCTCAAAAGAGAAGGCACAGGACAGTTTTCTCTCGAAAGGATATGTAAGAATACCACTTCATAAGGAAATACAGTTTTGCAGAGTAAAGACATATACGTACGCATTGGAAACTCTTTACGAGAAGAAATAACGCATAGTACAAAATTAGCTTGTATCTCCAAAACTACACGTTGTATCTCGAAAAGAATTGTTGTGGCGTGTACGTCTTAACATGTAGCATCTAAAGAGAACCAAAAGGAGAATTTTCTTTCGTCAAAATTTTTCAGAAAATCACGTTTTAAGGAAATCCCGCATCGTGCGAAATTATCTTGTTTTTCCTAAACAACACGTTGTAAGTCGAAAAGCTTTCATGTTGCGTGTATGTCTAAGTGTGTAGCCTCAAAAGAGAAGGCACAGGACAGTTTTCTCTCGAAAGGATATGTAAGAATACCACTTCATAAGGAAATACAGTTTTGCAGAGTAAAGACATATACGTACGCATTGGAAACTCTTTACGAGAAGAAATAACGCATAGTACAAAATTAGCTTGTATCTCCAAAACTACATGTTGTACTCGAAAAGAATTGTTGTGGCGTGTACGTCTTAACATGTAGCATCTAAAGAGAACCAAAAGGAGAATTTTCTTTCGTCAAAATTTTTCAGAAAATCACGTTTTAAGGAAATCCCGCATCGTGCGAAATTATCTTGTTTTTCCTAAACAACACGTTGTAAGTCGAAAAGCTTTCATGTTGCGTGTATGTCTAAGTGTGTAGCCTCAAAAGAGAAGGCACAGGACAGTTTTCTCTCGAAAGGATATGTAAGAATACCACTTCATAAGGAAATACAGTTTTGCAGAGTAAAGACATATACGTACGCATTGGAAACTTTACGAGAAGAAATAACGCATAGTACAAAATTAGCTTGTATCTCCAAAACTACATGTTGTATCTCGAAAAGAATTGTTGTGGCGTGTACGTCTTAACATGTAGCATCTAAAGAGAACCAAAAGGAGAATTTTCTTTCGTCAAAATTTTTCAGAAAATCACGTTTTAAGGAAATCCCGCATCGTGCGAAATTATCTTGTTTTTCCTAAACAACACGTTGTAAGTTGAAAAGCTTTCATGTTGCGTGTATGTCTAAGTGTGTCGCCTCAAAAGAGAAGGCACAGGACAGTTTTCTCTCGAAAGGATATGTAAGAATACCACTTCATAAGGAAATACAGTTTTGCAGAGTAAAGACATATACGTACGCATTGGAAACTCTTTACGAGATGAAATAACGCATAGTACAAAATTAGCTTGTATCTCCAAAACTACATGTTGTATCTCGAAAAGAATTGTTGTGGCGTGTACGTCTTAACATGTAGCATCTAAAGAGAACCAAAAGGAGAATTTTCTTTCGTCAAAATTTTTCAGAAAATCACGTTTTAAGGAAATCCCGCATTGTGCGAAATTATCTTGTTTTTCCTAAACAACACGTTGTAAGTCGAAAAGCTTTCATGTTGCGTGTATGTCTAAGTGTGTAGCCTCAAAAGAGAAGGCACAGGACAGTTTTCTCTCGAAAAGATATGTAAGAATACCACTTCATAAGGAAATACAGTTTTGCAGAGTAAAGACATGTACGTACGTATTGGAAACTCTTTACGAGAAGATATAACGCATCGTACAAAATTAGCTTGTATCTCCAAAACTACACGTTGTAACTCGAAAAGAATTGTTGTGGCGTGTACGTCTTAACATGTAGCATCTAAAGAGAACCAAAAGGAGAATTTTCTTTCGACAAAATTTTTCAGAAAATCACGTTTTAAGGAAATCCCGCATCGTGCGAAATTATCTTGTTTTGCCTAAACAACACGTTGTAAGTCGAAAAGCTTTCATGTTGCGAGTATGTCTAAGTGTGTAGGCTCAAAAGAGAAGGCACAGGACAGTTTTCTCTCGAAAGGATATGTAAGAATACCACTTCATAAGGAAATACAGTTTTGCAGAGTAAAGACATATATGTACGCATTGGAAACTCTTTACGAGAAGAAATAATGCATCGTACAAAATTAGCTTGTATCTCAAAAACTACACGTTGTATCTCGAAAAGAATTGTTGTGGCATGTACGTCTTAACATGTAGCATCTAAAGAGAACCAAAAGGAGAATTTTCTTTCGTCAAATTTTTTCAGAAAATCACGTTTTAAGCAAATCCCGCATCGTGCGAAATTACCTTGTTTTTCCTAAACAACACGTTGTAAGTCGAAAAGCTTTCATGTTGCGGGTATGTCTAAGTGTGTAGCCTCAAAAGAGAAGGCACAGGACAGTTTTCTCTCAAAAGGATATGAAAGAATACCACTTCATAAAGAAATGCAGTTTTGCAGAGTAAAGACATGTACGTACGTATTGGAAACTCTTTACGAGAAGATATAACGCATCGTACAAAATTAGCTTGTATCTCCAAAACTACACGTTGTATCTCGAAAAGAATTGTTGTGGCGTGTACGTCTTAACATGTAGCATCTAAAGAGAACCAAAAGGAGAATTTTCTTTCGACAAAATTTTTCAGAAAATCACGTTTTAAGGAAATCCCGCATCGTGCGAAATTATCTTGTTTTTCCTAAACAACACGTTGTAAGTCGAAAAGCTTTCATGTTGCGAGTATGTCTAAGTGTGTAGCCTCAAAAGAGAAGGCACAGGACAGTTTTCTCTCGAAAGGATATGTAAGAATACCACTTCATAAGGAAATACAGTTTTGCAGAGTAAAGACATATACGTACGCATTGGAAACTCTTTACGAGAAGAAATAACGCATAGTACAAAATTAGCTTGTATCTCCAAAACTACACGTTGTATCTCGAAAAGAATTGTTGTGGCGTGTACGTCTTAACATGTAGCATCTAAAGAGAACCAAAAGGAGAATTTTCTTTCGTCAAATTTTTTCAGAAAATCACGTTTTAAGGAAATCCCGCATCGTGCGAAATTATCTTGTTTTTCCTAAACAACACGTTGTAAGTCGAAAAGCTTTCATGTTGCGTGTATGTCTAAGTGTGTAGCCTCAAAAGAGAAGGCACAGGACAGTTTTCTCTCGAAAGGATATGTAAGAATACCACTTCATAAGGAAATACAGTTTTGCAGAGTAAAGACATATACGTACGCATTGGAAACTCTTTACGAGAAGAAATAACGCATAGTACAAAATTAGCTTGTATCTCCAAAACTACATGTTGTACTCGAAAAGAATTGTTGTGGCGTGTACGTCTTAACATGTAGCATCTAAAGAGAACCAAAAGGAGAATTTTCTTTCGTCAAAATTTTTCAGAAAATCACGTTTTAAGGAAATCCCGCATCGTGCGAAATTATCTTGTTCTTCCTAAACAACACGCTGTAAGTCGAAAAGCTTTCATGTTGCGTGTATGTCTAAGTGTGTAGCCTCAAAAGAGAAGGCACAGGACAGTTTTCTCTCGAAAGGATATGTAAGAATACCACTTCATAAGGAAATACAGTTTTGCAGAGTAAAGACATATACATACGCATTGGAAACTCTTTACGAGAAGAAATAACGCATAGTACAAAATTAGCTTGTATCTCCAAAACTACATGTTGTACTCGAAAAGAATTGTTGTGGCGTGTACGTCTTAACATGTAGCATCTAAAGAGAACCAAAAGGAGAATTTTCTTTCGTCAAAATTTTTCAGAAAATCACGTTTTAAGGAAATCCCGCATCGTGCGAAATTATCTTGTTTTTCCTAAACAACACGTTGTAAGTCGAAAAGCTTTCATGTTGCGTGTATGTCTAAGTGTGTAGCCTCAAAAGAGAAGGCACAGGACAGTTTTCTCTCGAAAGGATATGTAAGAATACCACTTCATAAGGAAATACAGTTTTGCAGAGTAAAGACATATACGTACACATTGGAAACTTTACGAGAAGAAATAACGCATAGTACAAAATTAGCTTGTATCTCCAAAACTACATGTTGTATCTCGAAAAGAATTGTTGTGGCGTGTACGTCTTAACATGTAGCATCTAAAGAGAACCAAAAGGAGAATTTTCTTTCGTCAAAATTTTTCAGAAAATCACGTTTTAAGGAAATCCCGCATCGTGCGAAATTATCTTGTTTTTCCTAAACAACACGTTGTAAGTTGAAAAGCTTTCATGTTGCGTGTATGTCTAAGTGTGTCGCCTCAAAAGAGAAGGCACAGGACAGTTTTCTCTCGAAAGAATATGTAAGAATACCACTTCATAAGGAAATACAGTTTTGCAGAGTAAAGACATGTACGTACGTATTGGAAACTCTTTACGAGAAGATATAACGCATCGTACAAAATTAGCTTGTATCTCCAAAACTACACCTTGTAACTCGAAAAGAATTGTTGTGGCGTGTACGTCTTAACATGTAGCATCTAAAGAGAACCAAAAGGAGAATTTTCTTTCGACAAAATTTTTCAGAAAATCACGTTTTAAGGAAATCCCGCATCGTGCGAAATTATCTTGTTTTGCCTAAACAACACGTTGTAAGTCGAAAAGCTTTCATGTTGCGAGTATGTCTAAGTGTGTAGCCTCAAAAGAGAAGGCACAGGACAGTTTTCTCTCGAAAGGATATGTAAGAATACCACTTCATAAGGAAATACAGTTTTGCAGAGTAAAGACATATATGTACGCATTGGAAACTCTTTACGAGAAGAAATAACGCATCGTACAAAATTAGCTTGTATCTCCAAAACTACACGTTGTATCTCGAAAAGAATTGTTGTGGCATGTACGTCTTAACATGTAGCATCTAAAGAGAACCAAAAGGAGAATTTTCTTTCGTCAAATTTTTTCAGAAAATCACGTTTAAGCAAATCCCGCATCGTGCGAAATTACCTTGTTTTTCCTAAACAACACGTTGTAAGTCGAAAAGCTTTCATGTTGCGTGTATGTCTAAGTGTGTAGCCTCAAAAGAGAAGGCACAGGACAGTTTTCTCTCGAAAGGATATGTAAGAATACCACTTCATAAGGAAATACAGTTTTGCAGAGTAAAGACATGTACGTACGTATTGGAAACTCTTTACGAGAAGATATAACGCATCGTACAAAATTAGCTTGTATCTCCAAAACTACACGTTGTATCTCGAAAAGAATTGTTGTGGCGTGTACGTCTTAACATGTAGCATCTAAAGAGAACCAAAAGGAGAATTTTCTTTCGACAAAATTTTTCAGAAAATCACGTTTTAAGGAAATCCCGCATCGTGCGAAATTATCTTGTTTTTCCTAAACAACACGTTGTAAGTCGAAAAGCTTTCATGTTGCGAGTATGTCTAAGTGTGTAGCCTCAAAAGAGAAGGCACAGGACAGTTTTCTCTCGAAAGGATATGTAAGAATACCACTTCATAAGGAAATACAGTTTTGCAGAGTAAAGACATATACGTACGCATTGGAAACTCTTTACGAGAAGAAATAACGCATAGTACAAAATTAGCTTGTATCTCCAAAACTACACGTTGTATCTCGAAAAGAATTGTTGTGGCGTGTACGTCTTAACATGTAGCATCTAAAGAGAACCAAAAGGAGAATTTTCTTTCGTCAAAATTTTTCAGAAAATCACGTTTTAAGGAAATCCCGCATCGTGCGAAATTATCTTGTTTTTCCTAAACAACACGTTGTAAGTCGAAAAGCTTTCATGTTGCGTGTATGTCTAAGTGTGTAGCCTCAAAAGAGAAGGCACAGGACAGTTTTCTCTCGAAAGGATATGTAAGAATACCACTTCATAAGGAAATACAGTTTTGCAGAGTAAAGACATATACGTACGCATTGGAAACTCTTTACGAGAAGAAATAACGCATAGTACAAAATTAGCTTGTATCTCCAAAACTACACGTTGTATCTCGAAAAGAATTGTTGTGGCGTGTACGTCTTAACATGTAGCATCTAAAGAGAACCAAAAGGAGAATTTTCTTTCGTCAAAATTTTTCAGAAAATCACGTTTTAAGGAAATCCCGCATCGTGCGAAATTATCTTGTTTTTCCTAAACAACACGTTGTAAGTCGAAAAGCTTTCATGTTGCGTGTATGTCTAAGTGTGTAGCCTCAAAAGAGAAGGCACAGGACAGTTTTCTCTCGAAAGGATATGTAAGAATACCACTTCATAAGGAAATACAGTTTTGCAGAGTAAAGACATATAAGTACGCATTGGAAACTCTTTACGAGAAGAAATAACGCATAGTACAAAATTAGCTTGTATCTCCAAAACTACATGTTGTATCTCGAAAAGAATTGTTGTGGCGTGTACGTCTTAACATGTAGCATCTAAAGAGAACCAAAAGGAGAATTTTCTTTCGTCAAAATTTTTCAGAAAATCACGTTTTAAGGAAATCCCGCATCGTGCGAAATTATCTTGTTTTTCCTAAACAACACGTTGTAAGTCGAAAAGCTTTCATGTTGCGTGTATGTCTAAGTGTGTAGCCTCAAAAGAGAAGGCACAGGACAGTTTTCTCTCGAAAGGATATGTAAGAATACCACTTCATAAGGAAATACAGTTTTGCAGAGTAAAGACATATACGTACGCATTGGAAACTCTTTACGAGAAGAAATAACGCATAGTACAAAATTAGCTTATATCTCCAAAACTACATGTTGTACTCGAAAAGAATTGTTGTGGCGTGTACGTCTTAACATGTAGCATCTAAAGAGAACCAAAAGGAGAATTTTCTTTCGTCAAAATTTTTCAGAAAATCACGTTTTAAGGAAATCCCGCATCGTGCGAAATTATCTTGTTTTTCCTAAACAACACGTTGTAAGTCGAAAAGCTTTCATGTTGCGTGTATGTCTAAGTGTGTAGCCTCAAAAGAGAAGGCACAGGACAGTTTTCTCTCGAAAGGATATGTAAGAATACCACTTCATAAGGAAATACAGTTTTGCAGAGTAAATACATATACGTACGCATTGGAAACTCTTTACGAGAAGAAATAACGCATAGTACAAAATTAGCTTGTATCTCCAAAACTACATGTTGTATCTCGAAAAGAATTGTTGTGGCGTGTACGTCTTAACATGTAGCATCTAAAGAGAACCAAAAGGAGAATTTTCTTTCGTCAAAATTTTTCAGAAAATCACGTTTTAAGGAAATCCTGCATCGTGCGAAATTATCTTGTTTTTCCTAAACAACACGTTGTAAGTCGAAAAGCTTTCATGTTGCGTGTATGTCTAAGTGTGTAACCTCAAAAGAGAAGGCACAGGACAGTTTTCTCTCGAAAGGATATGTAAGAATACCACTTCATAAGGAAATACAGTTTTGCAGAGTAAAGACATATACGTACGCATTGGAAACTCTTTACGAGAAGAAATAACGCATAGTACAAAATTAGCTTGTATCTCCAAAACTACACGTTGTATCTCGAAAAGAATTGTTGTGGCGTGTACGTCTTAACATGTAGCATCTAAAGAGAACCAAAAGGAGAATTTTCTTTCGTCAAAATTTTTCAGAAAATCACGTTTTAAGGAAATCCCGCATCGTGCGAAATTATCTTGTTTTTCCTAAACAACACGTTGTAAGTCGAAAAGCTTTCATGTTGCGTGTATGTCTAAGTGTGTAGCCTCAAAAGAGAAGGCACAGGACAGTTTTCTCTCGAAAGGATATGTAAGAATACCACATCATAAGGAAATACAGTTTTGCAGAGTAAAGACATATACGTACGCATTGGAAACTCTTTACGAGAAGAAATAACGCATAGTACAAAATTAGCTTGTATCTCCAAAACTACATGTTGTACTCGAAAAGAATTGTTGTGGCGTGTACGTCTTAACATGTAGCATCTAAAGAGAACCAAAAGGAGAATTTTCTTTCGTCAAAATTTTTCAGAAAATCACGTTTTAAGGAAATCCCGCATCGTGCGAAATTATCTTGTTTTTCCTAAACAACACGTTGTAAGTCGAAAAGCTTTCATGTTGCGTGTATGTCTAAGTGTGTAGCCTCAAAAGAGAAGGCACAGGACAGTTTTCTCTCGAAAGGATATGTAAGAATACCACTTCATAAGGAAATACAGTTTTGCAGAGTAAAGACATATACGTACGCATTGGAAACTTTACGAGAAGAAATAACGCATAGTACAAAATTAGCTTGTATCTCCAAAACTACATGTTGTATCTCGAAAAGAATTGTTGTGGCGTGTACGTCTTAACATGTAGCATCTAAAGAGAACCAAAAGGAGAATTTTCTTTCGACAAAATTTTTCAGAAAATCACGTTTTAAGGAAATCCCGCATCGTGCGAAATTATCTTGTTTTTCCTAAACAACACGTTGTAAGTTGAAAAGCTTTCATGTTGCGTGTATGTCTAAGTGTGTCGCCTCAAAAGAGAAGGCACAGGACAGTTTTCTCTCGAAAGGATATGTAAGAATACCACTTCATAAGGAAATACAGTTTTGCAGAGTAAAGACATATACGTACGCATTGGAAACTCTTTACGAGATGAAATAACGCATAGTACAAAATTAGCTTGTATCTCCAAAACTACATGTTGTATCTCGAAAAGAATTGTTGTGGCGTGTACGTCTTAACATGTAGCATCTAAAGAGAACCAAAAGGAGAATTTTCTTTCGTCAAAATTTTTCAGAAAATCACGTTTTAAGGAAATCCCGCATCGTGCGAAATTATCTTGTTTTTCCTAAACAACACGTTGTAAGTCGAAAAGCTTTCATGTTGCGTGTATGTCTAAGTGTGTAGCCTCAAAAGAGAAGGCACAGGACAGTTTTCTCTCGAAAGGATATGTAAGAATACCACTTCATAAGGAAATACAGTTTTGCAGAGTAAAGACATGTACGTACGTATTGGAAACTCTTTACGAGAAGATATAACGCATCGTACAAAATTAGCTTGTATCTCCAAAACTACACGTTGTAACTCGAAAAGAATTGTTGTGGCGTGTACGTCTTAACATGTAGCATCTAAAGAGAACCAAAAGGAGAATTTTCTTTCGACAAAATTTTTCAGAAAATCACGTTTTAAGGAAATCCCGCATCGTGCGAAATTATCTTGTTTTGCCTAAACAACACGTTGTAAGTCGAAAAGCTTTCATGTTGCGAGTATGTCTAAGTGTGTAGCCTCAAAAGAGAAGGCACAGGACAGTTTTCTCTCGAAAGGATATGTAAGAATACCACTTCATAAGGAAATACAGTTTTGCAGAGTAAAGACATATACGTACGCATTGGAAACTCTTTACGAGAAGAAATAACGCATAGTACAAAATTAGCTTGTATCTCCAAAACTACAAGTTGTAACTCGAAAAGAATTGTTGTGGCGTGTACGTCTTAACATGTAGCATCTAAAGAGAACCAAAAGGAGAATTTTCTTTCGTCAAAATTTTTCAGAAAATCACGTTTTAAGGAAATCCCGCATCGTGCGAAATTATCTTGTTTTTCCTAAACAACACGTTGTAAGTCGAAAAGCTTTCATGTTGCGTGTATGTCTAAGTGTGTAGCCTCAAAAGAGAAGGCACAGGACAGTTTTCTCTCGAAAGGATATGTAAGAATACCACTTCATAAGGAAATACAGTTTTGCAGAGTAAAGACATATACGTACGCATTGGAAACTCTTTACGAGAAGAAATAACGCATAGTACAAAATTAGCTTGTATCTCCAAAACTACATGTTGTATCTCGAAAAGAATTGTTGTGGCGTGTACGTCTTAACATGTAGCATCTAAAGAGAACCAAAAGGAGAATTTTCTTTCGTCAAAATTTTTCAGAAAATCACGTTTTAAGGAAATCCCGCATCGTGCGAAATTATCTTGTTTTTCCTAAACAACACGTTGTAAGTCGAAAAGCTTTCATGTTGCGTGTATGTCTAAGTGTGTAGCCTCAAAAGAGAAGGCACAGGACAGTTTTCTCTCGAAAGGATATGTAAGAATACCACTTCATAAGGAAATACAGTTTTGCAGAGTAAAGACATATACATACGCATTGGAAACTCTTTACGAGGTGAAATAACGCATAGTACAAAATTAGCTTGTATCTCCAAAACTACATGTTGTATCTCGAAAAGAATTGTTGTGGCGTGTACGTCTTAACATGTAGCATCTAAAGAGAACCAAAAGGAGAATTTTCTTTCGTCAAAA
Source organism: Apodemus sylvaticus (assembly GCF_947179515.1). NCBI lineage: Eukaryota > Metazoa > Chordata > Mammalia > Rodentia > Muridae > Apodemus > Apodemus sylvaticus. Next base: position 22,211 of record NW_026263422.1, read on the forward strand.
TTTTTCAGAAAATCACGTTTTAAGGAAATCCCGCATCGTGCGAAATTATCTTGTTTTTCCTAAACAACACGTTGTAAGTCGAAAAGCTTTCATGTTGCGTGTATGTCTAAGTGTGTAGCCTCAAAAGAGAAGGCACAGGACAGTTTTCTCTCGAAAAGATATGTAAGAATACCACTTCATAAGGAAATACAGTTTTGCAGAGTAAAGACATGTACGTACGTATTGGAAACTCTTTACGAGAAGATATAACGCATCGTACAAAATTAGCTTGTATCTCCAAAACTACACGTTGTAACTCGAAAAGAATTGTTGTGGCGTGTACGTCTTAACATGTAGCATCTAAAGAGAACCAAAAGGAGAATTTTCTTTCGAAAAAATTTTTCAGAAAATCACGTTTTAAGGAAATCCCGCATCGTGCGAAATTATCTTGTTTTGCCTAAACAACACGTTGTAAGTCGAAAAGCTTTCATGTTGCGAGTATGTCTAAGTGTGTAGCCTCAAAAGAGAAGGCACAGGACAGTTTTCTCTCGAAAGGATATGTAAGAATACCACTTCATAAGGAAATACAGTTTTGCAGAGTAAAGACATATATGTACGCATTGGAAACTCTTTACGAGAAGAAATAACGCATCGTTCAAAATTAGCTTGTACCTCCAAAACTACACGTTGTATCTCGAAAAGAATTGTTGTGGCGTGTACGTCTTAACATGTAGCATCTAAAGAGAACCAAAAGGAGAATTTTCTTTCGTCAAATTTTTTCAGAAAATCACGTTTTAAGGAAATCCCGCATCGTGCGAAATTATCTTGTTTTTCCTAAACAACACGTTGTAAGTCGAAAAGCTTTCATGTTGCGTGTATGTCTAAGTGTGTAGCCTCAAAAGAGAAGGCACAGGACAGTTTTCTCTCGAAAGGATATGTAAGAATACCACTTCATAAGGAAATACAGTTTTGCAGAGTAAAGACATATACGTACGCATTGGAAACTCTTTACGAGAAGAAATAACGCATAGTACAAAATTAGCTTGTATCTCCAAAACTACATGTTGTATCTCGAAAAGAATTGTTGTGGCGTGTACGTCTTAACATGTAGCATCTAAAGAGAACCAAAAGGAGAATTTTCTTTCGTCAAAATTTTTCAGAAAATCACGTTTTAAGGAAATCCCGCATCGTGCGAAATTATCTTGTTTTTCCTAAACAACACGTTGTAAGTCGAAAAGCTTTCATGTTGCGTGTATGTCTAAGTGTGTAGCCTCAAAAGAGAAGGCACAGGACAGTTTTCTCTCGAAAGGATATGTAAGAATACCACTTCATAAGGAAATACAGTTTTGCAGAGTAAAGACATATACGTACGCATTGGAAACTCTTTACGAGAAGAAATAACGCATAGTACAAAATTAGCTTGTATCTCCAAAACTACATGTTGTACTCGAAAAGAATTGTTGTGGCGTGTACGTCTTAACATGTAGCATCTAAAGAGAACCAAAAGGAGAATTTTCTTTCGTCAAAATTTTTCAGAAAATCACGTTTTATGGAAATCCCGCATCGTGCGAAATTATCTTGTTTTTCCTAAACAACACGTTGTAAGTCGAAAAGCTTTCATGTTGCGTGTATGTCTAAGTGTGTAGCCTCAAAAGAGAAGGCACAGGACAGTTTTCTCTCGAAAGGATATGTAAGAATACCACTTCATAAGGAAATACAGTTTTGCAGAGTAAAGACATATACGTACGCATTGGAAACTCTTTACGAGAAGAAATAACGCATAGTACAAAATTAGCTTGTATCTCCAAAACTACATGTTGTATCTCGAAAAGAATTGTTGTGGCGTGTACGTCTTAACATGTAGCATCTAAAGAGAACCAAAAGGAAAATTTTCTTTCGTCAAAATTTTTCAGAAAATCACGTTTTAAGGAAATCCCGCATCGTGCGAAATTATCTTGTTTTTCCTAAACAACACGTTGTAAGTCGAAAAGCTTTCATGTTGCGTGTATGTCTAAGTGTGTAGCCTCAAAAGAGAAGGCACAGGACAGTTTTCTCTCGAAAGGATATGTAAGAATACCACTTCATAAGGAAATACAGTTTTGCAGAGTAAAGACATATACGTACGCATTGGAAACTCTTTACGAGAAGAAATAACGCATAGTACAAAATTAGCTTGTATCTCCAAAACTACACGTTGTATCTCGAAAAGAATTGTTGTGGCGTGTACGTCTTAACATGTAGCATCTAAAGAGAACCAAAAGGAGAATTTTCTTTCGTCAAAATTTTTCAGAAAATCACGTTTTAAGGAAATCCCGCATCGTGCGAAATTATCTTGTTTTTCCTAAACAACACGTTGTAAGTCGAAAAGCTTTCATGTTGCGTGTATGTCTAAGTGTGTAGCCTCAAAAGAGAAGGCACAGGACAGTTTTCTCTCGAAAGGATATGTAAGAATACCACTTCATAAGGAAATACAGTTTTGCAGAGTAAAGACATATACGTACGCATTGGAAACTCTTTACGAGAAGAAATAACGCATAGTACAAAATTAGCTTGTATCTCCAAAACTACACGTTGTAACTCGAAAAGAATTGTTGTGGCGTGTACGTCTTAACATGTAGCATCTAAAGAGAACCAAAAGGAGAATTTTCTTTCGTCAAATTTTTTCAGAAAATCACGTTTTAAGGAAATCCCGCATCGTGCGAAATTATCTTGTTTTTCCTAAACAACACGTTGTAAGTCGAAAAGCTTTCATGTTGCGTGTATGTCTAAGTGTGTAGCCTCAAAAGAGAAGGCACAGGACAGTTTTCTCTCGAAAGGATATGTAAGAATACCACTTCATAAGGAAATACAGTTTTGCAGAGTAAAGACATATACGTACGCATTGGAAACTCTTTACGAGAAGAAATAACGCATAGTACAAAATTAGCTTGTATCTCCAAAACTACATGTTGTATCTCGAAAAGAATTGTTGTGGCGTGTACGTCTTAACATGTAGCATCTAAAGAGAACCAAAAGGAGAATTTTCTTTCGTCAAAATTTTTCAGAAAATCACGTTTTAAGGAAATCCCGCATCGTGCGAAATTATCTTGTTTTTCCTAAACAACACGTTGTAAGTCGAAAAGCTTTCATGTTGCGTGTATGTCTAAGTGTGTAGCCTCAAAAGAGAAGGCACAGGACAGTTTTCTCTCGAAAGGATATGTAAGAATACCACTTCATAAGGAAATACAGTTTTGCAGAGTAAAGACATATACGTACGCATTGGAAACTCTTTACGAGAAGAAATAACGCATAGTACAAAATTAGCTTGTATCTCCAAAACTACATGTTGTACTCGAAAAGAATTGTTGTGGCGTGTACGTCTTAACATGTAGCATCTAAAGAGAACCAAAAGGAGAATTTTCTTTCGTCAAAATTTTTCAGAAAATCACGTTTTATGGAAATCCCGCATCGTGCGAAATTATCTTGTTTTTCCTAAACAACACGTTGTAAGTCGAAAAGCTTTCATGTTGCGTGTATGTCTAAGTGTGTAGCCTCAAAAGAGAAGGCACAGGACAGTTTTCTCTCGAAAGGATATGTAAGAATACCACTTCATAAGGAAATACAGTTTTGCAGAGTAAAGACATATACGTACGCATTGGAAACTCTTTACGAGAAGAAATAACGCATAGTACAAAATTAGCTTGTATCTCCAAAACTACATGTTGTATCTCGAAAAGAATTGTTGTGGCGTGTACGTCTTAACATGTAGCATCTAAAGAGAACCAAAAGGAGAATTTTCTTTCGTCAAAATTTTTCAGAAAATCACGTTTTAAGGAAATCCCGCATCGTGCGAAATTATCTTGTTTTTCCTAAACAACACGTTGTAAGTCGAAAAGCTTTCATGTTGCGTGTATGTCTAAGTGTGTAGCCTCAAAAGAGAAGGCACAGGACAGTTTTCTCTCGAAAGGATATGTAAGAATACCACTTCATAAGGAAATACAGTTTTGCAGAGTAAAGACATATACGTACGCATTGGAAACTCTTTACGAGAAGAAATAACGCATAGTACAAAATTAGCTTGTATCTCCAAAACTACACGTTGTATCTCGAAAAGAATTGTTGTGGCGTGTACGTCTTAACATGTAGCATCTAAAGAGAACCAAAAGGAGAATTTTCTTTCGTCAAAATTTTTCAGAAAATCACGTTTTAAGGAAATCCCGCATCGTGCGAAATTATCTTGTTTTTCCTAAACAACACGTTGTAAGTCGAAAAGCTTTCATGTTGCGTGTATGTCTAAGTGTGTAGCCTCAAAAGAGAAGGCACAGGACAGTTTTCTCTCGAAAGGATATGTAAGAATACCACTTCATAAGGAAATACAGTTTTGCAGAGTAAAGACATATACGTACGCATTGGAAACTCTTTACGAGAAGAAATAACGCATAGTACAAAATTAGCTTGTATCTCCAAAACTACACGTTGTAACTCGAAAAGAATTGTTGTGGCGTGTACGTCTTAACATGTAGCATCTAAAGAGAACCAAAAGGAGAATTTTCTTTCGTCAAAATTTTTCAGAAAATCACGTTTTAAGGAAATCCCGCATCGTGCAAAATTATCTTGTTTTTCCTAAACAACACGTTGTAAGTCGAAAAGCTTTCATGTTGCGTGTATGTCTAAGTGTGTAGCCTCAAAAGAGAAGGCACAGGACAGTTTTCTCTCGAAAGGATATGTAAGAATACCACTTCATAAGGAAATACAGTTTTGCAGAGTAAAGACATATACGTACGCATTGGAAACTCTTTACGAGAAGAAATAACGCATAGTACAAAATTAGCTTGTATCTCCAAAACTACACGTTGTAACTCGAAAAGAATTGTTGTGGCGTGTACGTCTTAACATGTAGCATCTAAAGAGAACCAAAAGGAGAATTTTCTTTCGTCAAAATTTTTCAGAAAATCACGTTTTAAGGAAATCCCGCATCGTGCGAAATTATCTTGTTTTTCCTAAACAACACGTTGTAAGTCGAAAAGCTTTCATGTTGCGTGTATGTCTAAGTGTGTAGCCTCAAAAGAGAAGGCACAGGACAGTTTTCTCTCGAAAGGATATGTAAGAATACCACTTCATAAGGAAATACAGTTTTGCAGAGTAAAGACATATACGTACGCATTGGAAACTCTTTACGAGAAGAAATAACGCATAGTACAAAATTAGCTTGTATCTCCAAAACTACATGTTGTATCTCGAAAAGAATTGTTGTGGCGTGTACGTCTTAACATGTAGCATCTAAAGAGAACCAAAAGGAGAATTTTCTTTCGTCAAAATTTTTCAGAAAATCACGTTTTAAGGAAATCCCGCATCGTGCGAAATTATCTAGTTTTTCCTAAACAACACGTTGTAAGTCGAAAAGCTTTCATGTTGCGTGTATGTCTAAGTGTGTAGCCTCAAAAGAGAAGGCACAGGACAGTTTTCTCTCGAAAGGATATGTAAGAATACCACTTCATAAGGAAATACAGTTTTGCAGAGTAAAGACATATACATACGCATTGGACACTCTTTACGAGGTGAAATAACGCATAGTACAAAATTAGCTTGTATCTCCAAAACTACATGTTGTATCTCGAAAAGAATTGTTGTGGCGTGTACGTCTTAACATGTAGCATCTAAAGAGAACCAAAAGGAGAATTTTCTTTCGTCAAAATTTTTCAGAAAATCACGTTTTAAGGAAATCCCGCATCGTGCGAAATTATCTTGTTTTTCCTAAACAACACGTTGTAAGTCGAAAAGCTTTCATGTTGCGTGTATGTCTAAGTGTGTAGCCGCAAAAGAGAAGGCACAGGACAGTTTTCTTTCGAAAAGATATGTAAGAATACCACTTCATAAGGAAATACAGTTTTGCAGAGTAAAGACATGTACGTACGTATTGGAAACTCTTTACGAGAAGATATAACGCATCGTACAAAATTAGCTTGTATCTCCAAAACTACACGTTGTAACTCGAAAAGAATTGTTGTGGCGTGTACGTCTTAACATGTAGCATCTAAAGAGAACCAAAAGGAGAATTTTCTTTCGACAAAATTTTTCAGAAAATCACGTTTTAAGGAAATCCCGCATCGTGCGAAATTATCTTGTTTTTCCTAAACAACACGTTGTAAGTCGAAAAGCTTTCATGTTGCGAGTATGTCTAAGTGTGTAGCCTCAAAAGAGAAGGCACAGGACAGTTTTCTCTCGAAAGGATATGTAAGAATACCACTTCATAAGGAAATACAGTTTTGCAGAGTAAAGACATATATGTACGCATTGGAAACTCTTTACGAGAAGAAATAACGCATCGTACAAAATTAGCTTGTACCTCCAAAACTACACGTTGTATCTCGAAAAGAATTGTTGTGGCGTGTACGTCTTAACATGTAGCATCTAAAGAGAACCAAAAGGAGAATTTTCTTTCGTCAAATTTTTTCAGAAAATCACGTTTTAAGGAAATCCCGCATCGTGCGAAATTATCTTGTTTTTCCTAAACAACACGTTGTAAGTCGAAAAGCTTTCATGTTGCGTGTATGTCTAAGTGTGTAGCCTCAAAAGAGAAGGCACAGGACAGTTTTCTCTCGAAAGGATATGTAAGAATACCACTTCATAAGGAAATACAGTTTTGTAGAGTAAAGACATATACGTACGCATTGGAAACTCTTTATGAGAAGAAATAACGCATAGTACAAAATTAGCTTGTATCTCCAAAACTACACGTTGTAACTCGAAAAGAATTGTTGTGGCGTGTACGTCTTAACATGTAGCATCTAAAGAGAACCAAAAGGAGAATTTTCTTTCGTCAAAATTTTTCAGAAAATCACGTTTTAAGGAAATCCCGCATCGTGCGAAATTATCTTGTTTTTCCTAAACAACACGTTGTAAGTCGAAAAGCTTTCATGTTGCGTGTATGTCTAAGTGTGTAGCCTCAAAAGAGAAGGCACAGGACAGTTTTCTCTCGAAAGGATATGTAAGAATACCACTTCATAAGGAAATACAGTTTTGCAGAGTAAAGACATATACGTACACATTGGAAACTGTTTACGAGAAGAAATAACGCATAGTACAAAATTAGCTTGTATCTCCAAAACTACATGTTGTATCTCGAAAAGAATTGTTGTGGCGTGTACGTCTTAACATGTAGCATCTAAAGAGAACCAAAAGGAGAATTTTCTTTCGTCAAAATTTTTCAGAAAATCACGTTTTAAGGAAATCCCGCATCGTGCGAAATTATCTTGTTTTTCCTAAACAACACGTTGTACGTCGAAAAGCTTTCATGTTGCGTGTATGTCTAAGTGTGTAGCCTCAAAAGAGAAGGCACAGGACAGTTTTCTCTCGAAAGGATATGTAAGAATACCACTTCATAAGGAAATACAGTTTTGCAGAGTAAAGACATATACGTACGCATTGGAAACTCTTTACGAGAAGAAATAACGCATAGTACAAAATTAGCTTGTATCTCCAAAACTACATGTTGTACTCGAAAAGAATTGTTGTGGCGTGTACGTCTTAACATGTAGCATCTAAAGAGAACCAAAAGGAGAATTTTCTTTCGTCAAAATTTTTCAGAAAATCACGTTTTAAGGAAATCCCGCATCGTGCGAAATTATCTTGTTTTTCCTAAACAACACGTTGTAAGTCGAAAAGCTTTCATGTTGCGTGTATGTCTAAGTGTGTAGCCTCAAAAGAGAAGGCACAGGACAGTTTTCTCTCGAAAGGATATGTAAGAATACCACTTCATAAGGAAATACAGTTTTGCAGAGTAAAGACATATACGTACGCATTGGAAACTCTTTACGAGAAGAAATAACGCATAGTACAAAATTAGCTTGTATCTCCAAAACTACACGTTGTATCTCGAAAAGAATTGTTGTGGCGTGTACGTCTTAACATGTAGCATCTAAAGAGAACCAAAAGGAGAATTTTCTTTCGTCAAAATTTTTCAGAAAATCACGTTTTAAGGAAATCCCGAATCGTGCGAAATTATCTTGTTTTTCCTAAACAACACGTTGTAAGTCGAAAAGCTTTCATGTTGCGTGTATGTCTAAGTTTGTAGCCTCAAAAGAGAAGGCACAGGACAGTTTTCTCTCGAAAGGATATGTAAGAATACCACTTCATAAGGAAATACAGTTTTGCAGAGTAAAGTCATATACGTACGCATTGGAAACTCTTTACGAGAAGAAATAACGCATAGTACAAAATTAGCTTGTATCTCCAAAACTACATGTTGTATCTCGAAAAGAATTGTTGTGGCATGTATGTCTTAACATGTATCATCTAAAGAGAACCAAAAGGAGAATTTTCTTTCGTCAAAATTTTTCAGAAAATCACGTTTTAAGGAAATCCCGCATCGTGCGAAATTATCTTGTTTTTCCTAAACAACACGTTCTAAGTCGAAAAGCTTTCATTGTGCGTGTATGTCTAAGTGTGTAGCCTCAAAAGAGAAGGCACAGGACAGTTTTCTCTCGAAAGGATATGTAAGAATACCACTTCATAAGGAAATACAGTTTTGCAGAGTAAAGACATATACGTACGCATTGGAAACTCTTTACGAGAAGAAATAACGCATAGTACAAAATTAGCTTGTATCTCCAAAACTACATGTTGTATCTCGAAAAGAATTGTTGTGGCGTGTACGTCTTAACATGTAGCATCTAAAGAGAACCAAAAGGAGAATTTTCTTTCGTCAAAATTTTTCAGAAAATCACGTTTTAAGGAAATCCCGCATCGTGCGAAATTATCTTGTTTTTCCTAAACAACACGTTCTAAGTCGAAAAGCTTTCATGTTGCGTGTATGTCTAAGTGTGTAGCCTCAAAAGAGAAGGCACAGGACAGTTTTCTCTCGAAAGGATATGTAAGAATACCACTTCATAAGGAAATACAGTTTTGCAGAGTAAAGACATATACGTACGCATTGGAAACTCTTTACGAGAAGAAATAACGCATAGTACAAAATTAGCTTGTATCTCCAAAACTACACGTTGTATCTCGAAAAGAATTGTTGTGGCGTGTACGTCTTAACATGTAGCATCTAAAGAGAACCAAAAGGAGAATTTTCTTTCGTCAAATTTTTTCAGAAAATCACGTTTATGGAAATCCCGCATCGTGCGAAATTATCTAGTTTTTCCTAAACAACACGTTGTAAGTCGAAAAGCTTTCATGTTGCGTGTATGTCTAAGTGTGTAGCCTCAAAAGAGAAGGCACAGGACAGTTTTCTCTCGAAAGGATATGTAAGAATACCACTTCATAAGGAAATACAGTTTTGCAGAGTAAAGACATATACGTACGCATTGGAAACTGTTTACGAGAAGAAATAACGCATAGTACAAAATTAGCTTGTATCTCCAAAACTACATGTTGTATCTCGAAAAGAATTGTTGTGGCGTGTACGTCTTAACATGTAGCATCTAAAGAGAACCAAAAGGAGAATTTTCTTTCGTCAAAATTTTTCAGAAAATCACGTTTTAAGGAAATCCCGCATCGTGCGAAATTATCTTGTTTTTCCTAAACAACACGTTGTAAGTCGAAAAGCTTTCATGTTGCGTGTATGTCTAAGTGTGTAGCCTCAAAAGAGAAGGCACAGGACAGTTTTCTCTCGAAAGGATATGTAAGAATACCACTTCATAAGGAAATACAGTTTTGCAGAGTAAAGACATATACATACGCATTGGAAACTCTTTACGAGGTGAAATAACGCATAGTACAAAATTAGCTTGTATCTCCAAAACTACATGTTGTATCTCGAAAGAATTGTTGTGGCGTGTACGTCTTAACATGTAGCATCTAAAGAGAACCAAAAGGAGAATTTTCTTTCGTCAAAATTTTTCAGAAAATCACGTTTTAAGGAAATCCCGCATCGTGCGAAATTATCTTGTTTTTCCTAAACAACACGTTGTAAGTCGAAAAGCTTTCATGTTGCGTGTATGTCTAAGTGTGTAGCCTCAAAAGAGAAGGCACAGGACAGTTTTCTTTCGAAAAGATATGTAAGAATACCACTTCATAAGGAAATACAGTTTTGCAGAGTAAAGACATGTACGTACGTATTGGAAACTCTTTACGAGAAGATATAACGCATCGTACAAAATTAGCTTGTATCTCCAAAACTACACGTTGTAACTCGAAAAGAATTGTTGTGGCGTGTACGTCTTAACATGTAGCATCTAAAGAGAACCAAAAGGAGAATTTTCTTTCGACAAAATTTTTCAGAAAATCACGTTTTAAGGAAATCCCGCATCGTGCGAAATTATCTTGTTTTTCCTAAACAACACGTTGTAAGTCGAAAAGCTTTCATGTTGCGAGTATGTCTAAGTGTGTAGCCTCAAAAGAGAAGGCACAGGACAGTTTTCTCTCGAAAGGATATGTAAGAATACCACTTCATAAGGAAATACAGTTTTGCAGAGTAAAGACATATATGTACGCATTGGAAACTCTTTACGAGAAGAAATAACGCATCGTACAAAATTAGCTTGTACCTCCAAAACTACACGTTGTATCTCGAAAAGAATTGTTGTGGCGTGTACGTCTTAACATGTAGCATCTAAAGAGAACCAAAAGGAGAATTTTCTTTCGTCAAATTTTTTCAGAAAATCACGTTTTAAGGAAATCCCGCATCGTGCGAAATTATCTTGTTTTTCCTAAACAACACGTTGTAAGTCGAAAAGCTTTCATGTTGCGTGTATGTCTAAGTGTGTAGCCTCAAAAGAGAAGGCACAGGACAGTTTTCTCTCGAAAGGATATGTAAGAATACCACTTCATAAGGAAATACAGTTTTGCAGAGTAAAGACATATACGTACGCATTGGAAACTCTTTACGAGAAGAAATAACGCATAGTACAAAATTAGCTTGTATCTCCAAAACTACACGTTGTATCTCGAAAAGAATTGTTGTGGCGTGTACGTCTTAACATGTAGCATCTAAAGAGAACCAAAAGGAGAATTTTCTTTCGTCAAATTTTTTCAGAAAATCACGTTTATGGAAATCCCGCATCGTGCGAAATTATCTAGTTTTTCCTAAACAACACGTTGTAAGTCGAAAAGCTTTCATGTTGCGTGTATGTCTAAGTGTGTAGCCTCAAAAGAGAAGGCACAGGACAGTTTTCTCTCGAAAGGATATGTAAGAATACCACTTCATAAGGAAATACAGTTTTGCAGAGTAAAGACATATACGTACGCATTGGAAACTGTTTACGAGAAGAAATAACGCATAGTACAAAATTAGCTTGTATCTCCAAAACTACATGTTGTATCTCGAAAAGAATTGTTGTGGCGTGTACGTCTTAACATGTAGCATCTAAAGAGAACCAAAAGGAGAATTTTCTTTCGTCAAAATTTTTCAGAAAATCACGTTTTAAGGAAATCCCGCATCGTGCGAAATTATCTTGTTTTTCCTAAACAACACGTTGTAAGTCGAAAAGCTTTCATGTTGCGTGTATGTCTAAGTGTGTAGCCTCAAAAGAGAAGGCACAGGACAGTTTTCTCTCGAAAGGATATGTAAGAATACCACTTCATAAGGAAATACAGTTTTGCAGAGTAAAGACATATACATACGCATTGGAAACTCTTTACGAGGTGAAATAACGCATAGTACAAAATTAGCTTGTATCTCCAAAACTACATGTTGTATCTCGAAAGAATTGTTGTGGCGTGTACGTCTTAACATGTAGCATCTAAAGAGAACCAAAAGGAGAATTTTCTTTCGTCAAAATTTTTCAGAAAATCACGTTTTAAGGAAATCCCGCATCGTGCGAAATTATCTTGTTTTTCCTAAACAACACGTTGTAAGTCGAAAAGCTTTCATGTTGCGTGTATGTCTAAGTGTGTAGCCTCAAAAGAGAAGGCACAGGACAGTTTTCTTTCGAAAAGATATGTAAGAATACCACTTCATAAGGAAATACAGTTTTGCAGAGTAAAGACATGTACGTACGTATTGGAAACTCTTTACGAGAAGATATAACGCATCGTACAAAATTAGCTTGTATCTCCAAAACTACACGTTGTAACTCGAAAAGAATTGTTGTGGCGTGTACGTCTTAACATGTAGCATCTAAAGAGAACCAAAAGGAGAATTTTCTTTCGACAAAATTTTTCAGAAAATCACGTTTTAAGGAAATCCCGCATCGTGCGAAATTATCTTGTTTTTCCTAAACAACACGTTGTAAGTCGAAAAGCTTTCATGTTGCGAGTATGTCTAAGTGTGTAGCCTCAAAAGAGAAGGCACAGGACAGTTTTCTCTCGAAAGGATATGTAAGAATACCACTTCATAAGGAAATACAGTTTTGCAGAGTAAAGACATATATGTACGCATTGGAAACTCTTTACGAGAAGAAATAACGCATCGTACAAAATTAGCTTGTACCTCCAAAACTACACGTTGTATCTCGAAAAGAATTGTTGTGGCGTGTACGTCTTAACATGTAGCATCTAAAGAGAACCAAAAGGAGAATTTTCTTTCGTCAAATTTTTTCAGAAAATCACGTTTTAAGGAAATCCCGCATCGTGCGAAATTATCTTGTTTTTCCTAAACAACACGTTGTAAGTCGAAAAGCTTTCATGTTGCGTGTATGTCTAAGTGTGTAGCCTCAAAAGAGAAGGCACAGGACAGTTTTCTCTCGAAAGGATATGTAAGAATACCACTTCATAAGGAAATACAGTTTTGTAGAGTAAAGACATATACGTACGCATTGGAAACTCTTTACGAGAAGAAATAACGCATAGTACAAAATTAGCTTGTATCTCCAAAACTACACGTTGTAACTCGAAAAGAATTGTTGTGGCGTGTACGTCTTAACATGTAGCATCTAAAGAGAACCAAAAGGAGAATTTTCTTTCGTCAAAATTTTTCAGAAAATCACGTTTTAAGGAAATCCCGCATCGTGCGAAATTATCTTGTTTTTCCTAAACAACACGTTGTAAGTCGAAAAGCTTTCATGTTGCGTGTATGTCTAAGTGTGTAGCCTCAAAAGAGAAGGCACAGGACAGTTTTCTCTCGAAAGGATATGTAAGAATACCACTTCATAAGGAAATACAGTTTTGCAGAGTAAAGACATATACGTACGCATTGGAAACTGTTTACGAGAAGAAATAACGCATCGTACAAAATTAGCTTGTATCTCCAAAACTACATGTTGTATCTCGAAAAGAATTGTTGTGGCGTGTACGTCTTAACATGTAGCATCTAAAGAGAACCAAAAGGAGAATTTTCTTTCGTCAAAATTTTTCAGAAAATCACGTTTTAAGGAAATCCCGCATCGTGCGAAATTATCTTGTTTTTCCTAAACAACACGTTGTACGTCGAAAAGCTTTCATGTTGCGTGTATGTCTAAGTGTGTAGCCTCAAAAGAGAAGGCACAGGACAGTTTTCTCTCGAAAGGATATGTAAGAATACCACTTCATAAGGAAATACAGTTTTGCAGAGTAAAGACATATACGTACGCATTGGAAACTCTTTACGAGAAGAAATAACGCATAGTACAAAATTAGCTTGTATCTCCAAAACTACATGTTGTACTCGAAAAGAATTGTTGTGGCGTGTACGTCTTAACATGTAGCATCTAAAGAGAACCAAAAGGAGAATTTTCTTTCGTCAAAATTTTTCAGAAAATCACGTTTTAAGGAAATCCCGCATCGTGCGAAATTATCTTGTTTTTCCTAAACAACACGTTGTAAGTCGAAAAGCTTTCATGTTGCGTGTATGTCTAAGTGTGTAGCCTCAAAAGAGAAGGCACAGGACAGTTTTCTCTCGAAAGGATATGTAAGAATACCACTTCATGAGGAAATACAGTTTTGCAGAGTAAAGACATATACGTACGCATTGGAAACTCTTTACGAGAAGAAATAACGCATAGTACAAAATTAGCTTGTATCTCCAAAACTACACGTTGTATCTCGAAAAGAATTGTTGTGGCGTGTACGTCTTAACATGTAGCATCTAAAGAGAACCAAAAGGAGAATTTTCTTTCGTCAAAATTTTTCAGAAAATCACGTTTTAAGGAAATCCCGCATCGTGCGAAATTATCTTGTTTTTCCTAAACAACACGTTGTAAGTCGAAAAGCTTTCATGTTGCGTGTATGTCTAAGTTTGTAGCCTCAAAAGAGAAGGCACAGGACAGTTTTCTCTCGAAAGGATATGTAAGAATACCACTTCATAAGGAAATACAGTTTTGCAGAGTAAAGTCATATACGTACGCATTGGAAACTCTTTACGAGAAGAAATAACGCATAGTACAAAATTAGCTTGTATCTCCAAAACTACATGTTGTATCTCGAAAAGAATTGTTGTGGCATGTATGTCTTAACATGTATCATCTAAAGAGAACCAAAAGGAGAATTTTCTTTCGTCAAAATTTTTCAGAAAATCACGTTTTAAGGAAATCCCGCATCGTGCGAAATTATCTTGTTTTTCCTAAACAACACGTTCTAAGTCGAAAAGCTTTCATTGTGCGTGTATGTCTAAGTGTGTAGCCTCAAAAGAGAAGGCACAGGACAGTTTTCTCTCGAAAGGATATGTAAGAATACCACTTCATAAGGAAATACAGTTTTGCAGAGTAAAGACATATACGTACGCATTGGAAACTCTTTACGAGAAGAAATAACGCATAGTACAAAATTAGCTTGTATCTCCAAAACTACATGTTGTATCTCGAAAAGAATTGTTGTGGCGTGTACGTCTTAACATGTAGCATCTAAAGAGAACCAAAAGGAGAATTTTCTTTCGTCAAAATTTTTCAGAAAATCACGTTTTAAGGAAATCCCGCATCGTGCGAAATTATCTTGTTTTTCCTAAACAACACGTTCTAAGTCGAAAAGCTTTCATGTTGCGTGTATGTCTAAGTGTGTAGCCTCAAAAGAGAAGGCACAGGACAGTTTTCTCTCGAAAGGATATGTAAGAATACCACTTCATAAGGAAATACAGTTTTGCAGAGTAAAGACATATACGTACGCATTGGAAACTCTTTATGAGAAGAAATAACGCATAGTACAAAATTAGCTTGTATCTCCAAAACTACATGTTGTATCTCGAAAAGAATTGTTGTGGCGTGTACGTCTTAACATGTAGCATCTAAAGAGAACCAAAAGGAGAATTTTCTTTCATCAAAATTTTTCAGAAAATCACGTTTTAAGGAAATCCCGCATCGTGCGAAATTATCTTGTTTTTCCTAAACAACACGTTGTAAGTCGAAAAGCTTTCATGTTGCGTGTATGTCTAAGTGTGTAGCCTCAAAAGAGAAGGCACAGGACAGTTTTCTCTCGAAAGGATATGTAAGAATACCACTTCATAAGGAAATACAGTTTTGCAGAGTAAAGACATATACGTACGCATTGGAAACTCTTTACGAGAAGAAATAACGCATAGTACAAAATTAGCTTGTATCTCCAAAACTACATGTTGTACTCGAAAAGAATTGTTGTGGCGTGTACGTCTTAACATGTAGCATCTAAAGAGAACCAAAAGGAGAATTTTCTTTCGTCAAAATTTTTCAGAAAATCACGTTTTAAGGAAATCCCGCATCGTGCGAAATTATCTTGTTTTTCCTAAACAACACGTTGTAAGTCGAAAAGCTTTCATGTTGCGTGTATGTCTAAGTGTGTAGCCTCAAAAGAGAAGGCACAGGACAGTTTTCTCTCGAAAGGATATGTAAGAATACCACTTCATAAGGAAATACAGTTTTGCAGAGTAAAGACATATACGTACGCATTGGAAACTCTTTACGAGAAGAAATAACGCATAGTACAAAATTAGCTTGTATCTCCAAAACTACATGTTGTATCTCGAAAAGAATTGTTGTGGCATGTATGTCTTAACATGTAGCATCTAAAGAGAACCAAAAGGAGAATTTTCTTTCGTCAAAATTTTTCAGAAAATCACGTTTTAAGGAAATCCCGCATCGTGCGAAATTATCTTGTTTTTCCTAAACAACACGTTCTAAGTCGAAAAGCTTTCATGTTGCGTGTATGTCTAAGTGTGTAGCCTCAAAAGAGAAGGCACAGGACAGTTTTCTCTCGAAAGGATATGTAAGAATACCACTTCATAAGGAAATACAGTTTTGCAGAGTAAAGACATATACGTATGCATTGGAAACTCTTTACGAGAAGAAATAACGCATAGTACAAAATTAGCTTGTATCTCCAAAACTACATGTTGTACTCGAAAAGAATTGTTGTGGCGTGTACGTCTTAACATGTAGCATCTAAAGAGAACCAAAAGGAGAATTTTCTTTCGTCAAAATTTTTCAGAAAATCACGTTTTAAGGAAATCCCGCATCGTGCGAAATTATCTTGTTTTTCCTAAACAACACGTTGTAAGTCGAAAAGCTTTCATGTTGCGTGTATGTCTAAGTGTGTAGCCTCAAAAGAGAAGGCACAGGACAGTTTTCTCTCGAAAGGATATGTAAGAATACCACTTCATAAGGAAATACAGTTTTGCAGAGTAAAGACATATACGTACGCATTGGAAACTCTTTACGAGAAGAAATAACGCATCGTACAAAATTAGCTGGTATCTCCAAAACTACATGTTGTACTCGAAAAGAATTGTTGTGGCGTGTACGTCTTAACATGTAGCATCTAAAGAGAACCAAAAGGAGAATTTTCTTTCGTCAAAATTTTTCAGAAAATCACGTTTTAAGGAAATCCCGCATCGTGCGAAATTATCTTGTTTTTCCTAAACAACACGTTGTAAGTCGAAAAGCTTTCATGTTGCGTGTATGTCTTAGTGTGTAGCCTCAAAAGAGAAGGCACAGGACAGTTTTCTCTCGAAAGGATATGTAAGAATACCACTTCATAAGGAAATACAGTTTTGCAGAGTAAAGACATATACGTACGCATTGGAAACTCTTTACGAGAAGAAATAACGCATCGTACAAAATTAGCTTGTATCTCCAAAACTACACGTTGTATCTCGAAAAGAATTGTTGTGGCGTGTACGTCTTAACATGTAGCATCTAAAGAGAACCAAAAGGAGAATTTTCTTTCGTCAAAATTTTTCAGAAAATCACGTTTTAAGGAAATCCCGCATCGTGCGAAATTATCTTGTTTTTCCTAAACAACACGTTGTAAGTCGAAAAGCTTTCATGTTGCGTGTATGTCTAAGTGTGTAGCCTCAAAAGAGAAGGCACAGGACAGTTTTCTCTCGAAAGGATATGTAAGAATACCACTTCATAAGGAAATACAGTTTTGCAGAGTAAAGACATATACGTACGCATTGGAAACTCTTTACGAGAAGAAATAAAGCATAGTACAAAATTAGCTTGTATCTCCAAAACTACATGTTGTATCTCGAAAAGAATTGTTGTGGCATGTATGTCTTAACATGTAGCATCTAAAGAGAACCAAAAGGAGAATTTTCTTTCGTCAAAATTTTTCAGAAAATCACGTTTTAAGGAAATCCCGCATCGTGCGAAATTATCTTGTTTTTCCTAAACAACACGTTCTAAGTCGAAAAGCTTTCATGTTGCGTGTATGTCTAAGTGTGTAGCCTCAAAAGAGAAGGCACAGGACAGTTTTCTCTCGAAAGGATATGTAAGAATACCACTTCATAAGGAAATACAGTTTTGCAGAGTAAAGACATATACGTATGCATTGGAAACTCTTTACGAGAAGAAATAACGCATAGTACAAAATTAGCTTGTATCTCCAAAACTACATGTTGTATCTCGAAAAGAATTGTTGTGGCGTGTACGTCTTAACATGTAGCATCTAAAGAGAACCAAAAGGAGAATTTTCTTTCGTCAAAATTTTTCAGAAAATCACGTTTTAAGGAAATCCCGCATCGTGCGAAATTATCTTGTTTTTCCTAAACAACACGTTGTAAGTCGAAAAGCTTTCATGTTGCGTGTATGTCTAAGTGTGTAGCCTCAAAAGAGAAGGCACAGGACAGTTTTCTCTCGAAAGGATATGTAAGAATACCACTTCATAAGGAAATACAGTTTTGCAGAGTAAAGACATATACGTACGCATTGGAAACTCTTTACGAGAAGAAATAACGCATAGTACAAAATTAGCTTGTATCTCCAAAACTACATGTTGTACTCGAAAAGAATTGTTGTGGCGTGTACGTCTTAACATGTAGCATCTAAAGAGAACCAAAAGGAGAATTTTCTTTCGTCAAAATTTTTCAGAAAATCACGTTTTAAGGAAATCCCGCATCGTGCGAAATTATCTTGTTTTTCCTAAACAACACGTTGTAAGTCGAAAAGCTTTCATGTTGAGTGTATGTCTAAGTTTGTAGCCTCAAAAGAGAAGGCACAGGACAGTTTTCTCTCGAAAGGATATGTAAGAATACCACTTCATAAGGAAATACAGTTTTGCAGAGTAAAGACATATACGTACGCATTGGAAACTCTTTAGGAGAAGAAATAACGCATCGTACAAAATTAGCTTGTATCTCCAAAACTACACGTTGTATCTCGAAAAGAATTGTTGTGGCGTGTACGTCTTAACATGTAGCATCTAAAGAGAACCAAAAGGAGAATTTTCTTTTGACAAAATTTTTCAGAAAATCACGTTTTAAGGAAATCCCGCATCGTGCGAAATTATCTTGTTTTTCCTAAACAACACGTTGTAAGTCGAAAAGCTTTTATGTTGCGTGTATGTCTAAGTGTGTAGCCTCAAAAGAGAAGGCACAGGACAGTTTTCTCTCGAAAGGATATGTAAGAATACCACTTCATAAGGAAATAGAGTTTTGCAGAGTAAAGACATATACGTACGCATTGGAAACTCTTTACGAGAAGAAATAACGCATAGTACAAAATTAGCTTGTATCTCCAAAACTACACGTTGTATCTCGAAAAGAATTGTTGTGGCGTGTACGTCTTAACATGTAGCATCTAAAGAGAACCAAAAGGAGAATTTTCTTTCGTCAATATTTTTCAGAAAATCACGTTTTAAGGAAATCCCGCATCGTGCGAAATTATCTTGTTTTTCCTAAACAACACGTTGTAAGTCGAAAAGCTTTCATGTTGCGAGTATGTCTAAGTGTGTAGCCTCAAAAGAGAAGGCACAGGACAGTTTTCTCTCGAAAGGATATGTAAGAATACCACTTCATAAGGAAATACAGTTTTGCAGAGTAAAGACATATACGTACGCATTGGAAACTCTTTACGAGAAGAAATAACGCATAGTACAAAATTAGCTTGTATCTCCAAAACTACACGTTGTAACTCGAAAAGAATTGTTGTGGCTTGTACATCTTAACATGTAGCATCTAAAGAGAACCAAAAGGAGAATTTGCTTTCGTCAAAATTTTTCAGAAAATCACGTTTTAAGGAAATCCCGCATCGTGCGAAATTATCTTGCTTTTCCTAAACAACACATTGTAAGTCGAAAAGCTTTCATGTTGCGTGTATGTCTAAGTGTGTAGCCTCAAAAGAGAAGGCACAGGACAGTTTTCTCTCGAAAGGATATGTAAGAATACCACTTCATAAGGAAATACAGTTTTGCAGAGTAAAGACATATACGTACGCATTGGAAACTCTTTACGAGAAGAAATAACGCATAGTACAAAATTAGCTTGTATCTCCAAAACTACATGTTGTATCTCGAAAAGAATTGTTGTGGCATGTATGTCTTAACATGTAGCATCTAAAGAGAACCAAAAGGAGAATTTTCTTTCGTCAAAATTTTTCAGAAAATCACGTTTTAAGGAAATCCCGCATCGTGCGAAATTATCTTGTTTTTCCTAAACAACACGTTCTAAGTCGAAAAGCTTTCATGTTGCGTGTATGTCTAAGTGTGTAGCCTCAAAAGAGAAGGCACAGGACAGTTTTCTCTCGAAAGGATATGTAAGAATACCACTTCATAAGGAAATACAGTTTTGCAGAGTAAAGACATATACGTACGCATTGGAAACTCTTTACGAGAAGAAATAACGCATCGTACAAAATTAGCTTGTATCTCCAAAACTACATGTTGTATCTCGAAAAGAATTGTTGTGGCGTGTATGTCTTAACATGTAGCATCTAAAGAGAACCAAAAGGAGAATTTTCTTTCGTCAAAATTTTTCAGAAAATCACGTTTTAAGGAAATCCCGCATCGTGCGAAATTATCTTGCTTTTCCTAAACAACACGTTGTAAGTCGAAAAGCGTTCATGTTGCGTGTATGTCTAAGTGTGTAGCCTCAAAAGAGAAGGCACAGGACAGTTTTCTCTCGAAAGGATATGTAAGAATACCACTTCATAAGGAAATACAGTTTTGCAGAGTAAAGACATATACGTATGCATTGGAAACTCTTTACGAGAAGAAATAACGCATAGTACAAAATTAGCTTGTATCTCCAAAACTACATGTTGTATCTCGAAAAGAATTGTTGTGGCGTGTACGTCTTAACATGTAGCATCTAAAGAGAACCAAAAGGAGAATTTTCTTTCGTCAAAATTTTTCAGAAAATCACGTTTTAAGGAAATCCCGCATCGTGCGAAATTATCTTGTTTTTCCTAAACAACACGTTGTAAGTCGAAAAGCTTTCATGTTGCGTGTATGTCTAAGTGTGTAGCCTCAAAAGAGAAGGCACAGGACAGTTTTCTCTCGAAAGGATATGTAAGAATACCACTTCATAAGGAAATACAGTTTTGCAGAGTAAAGACATATACGTACGCATTGGAAACTCTTTACGAGAAGAAATAAAGCATAGTACAAAATTAGCTTGTATCTCCAAAACTACATGTTGTATCTCGAAAAGAATTGTTGTGGCGTGTACGTCTTAACATGTAGCATCTAAAGAGAACCAAAAGGAGAATTTTCTTTCGTCAAAATTTTTCAGAAAATCACGTTTTAAGGAAATCCCGCATCGTGCGAAATTATCTTGTTTTTCCTAAACAACACGTTGTAAGTCGAAAAGCTTTCATGTTGCGTGTATGTCTAAGTGTGTAGCCTCAAAAGAGAAGACACAGGACAGTTTTCTCTCGAAAGGATATGTAAGAATACCACTTCACAAGGAAATACAGTTTTGCAGAGTAAAGACATATACGTACGCATTGGAAACTCTTTACGAGAAGAAATAACGCATAGTACAAAATTAGCTTGTATCTCCAAAACTACACGTTGTATCTCGAAAAGAATAGTTGTGGCGTGTACGTCTTAACATGTAGCATCTAAAGAGAACCAAAAGGAGAATTTTCTTTCGTCAAAATTTTTCAGAAAATCACGTTTTAAGGAAATCCCGCATCGTGCGAAATTATCTTGTTTTTCCTAAACAACACGTTGTAAGTCGAAAAGCTTTCATGTTGCGTGTATGTCTAAGTGTGTAGCCTCAAAAGAGAAGGCACAGGACAGTTTTCTCTCGAAAGGATATGTAAGAATACCACTTCATAAGGAAATACAGTTTTGCAGAGTAAAGACATATACGTACGCATTGGAAACTCTTTACGAGAAGAAATAACGCATAGTACAAAATTAGCTTGTATCTCCAAAACTACATGTTGTATCTCGAAAAGAATTGTTGTGGCGTGTACGTCTTAACATGTAGCATCTAAAGAGAACCAAAAGGAGAATTTTCTTTCGTCAAAATTTTTCAGAAAATCACGTTTTAAGGAAATCCCGCATCGTGCGAAATTATCTTGTTTTTCCTAAACAACACGTTGTAAGTCGAAAAGCTTTCATGTTGCGTGTATGTCTAAGTGTGTAGCCTCAAAAGAGAAGGCACAGGACAGTTTTCTCTCGAAAGGATATGTAAGAATACCACTTCATAAGGAAATACAGTTTTGCAGAGTAAAGACATATACGTACGCACTGGAAACTCTTTACGAGAAGAAATAACGCATCGTACAAAATTAGCTTGTATCTCCAAAACTACACGTTGTAACTCGAAAAGAATTGTTGTGGCGTGTACGTCTTAACATGTAGCATCTAAATAGAATCAAAAGGAGAATTTTCTTTCGTCAAAATTTTTCAGAAAATCACGTTTTAAGGAAATCCCGCATCGTGCGAAATTATCTTGTTTTTCCTAAACAACACGTTGTAAGTCGATAAGCTTTCATGTTGCGTGTATGTCTAAGTGTGTAGCCTCAAAAGAGAAGGCACAGGACAGTTTTCTATCGAAAGGATATGTAAAAATACCACTTCATAAGGAAATACAGTTTTGCAGATTAAAGACATATACGTACGCATTGGAAACTCTTTACGAGAAGAAATAACGCATCGTACAAAATTAGCTTGTATCTCCAAAACTACACGTTGTATCTCGAAAAGAATTGTTGTGGCGTGTATGTCTTAACATGTAGCATCTAAAGAGAACCAAAAGGAGAATTTTCTTTCTTCAAAATTTTTCAGAAAATCACGTTTTAAGGAAATCCCGCATCGTGCGAAATTATCTTGTTTTTCCTAAACAACACGTTGTAAGTCGAAAAGCTTTCATGTTGCGTGTATGTCTAAGTGTGTAGCCTCAAAAGAGAAGGCACAGGACAGTTTTCTCTCGAAAGGATATGTAAGAATACCACTTCATAAGGAAATACAGTTTTGCAGAGTAAAGACATGTACGTACGCATTGGAAACTCTTTACGAGAAGAAATAACGCATAGTACAATATTAGCTTGTATCTCCAAAACTACATGTTGTATCTCGAAAAGAATTGTTGTGGCGTGTACGTCTTAACATGTAGCATCTAAAGAGAACCAAAAGGAGAATTTTCTTTCGTCAAAATTTTTCAGAAAATCACGTTTTAAGGAAATCCCGCATCGTGCGAAATTATCTTGTTTTTCCTAAACAACACGTTGTAAGTCGAAAAGCTTTCATGTTGCGTGTATGTCTAAGTGTGTAGCCTCAAAAGAGAAGGCACAGGACAGTTTTCTCTCGAAAGGATATGTAAGAATACCACTTCATAAGGAAATACAGTTTTGCAGAGTAAAGACATATACGTACGCATTGGAAACTCTTTACGAGAAGAAATAAAGCATAGTACAAAATTAGCTTGTATCTCCAAAACTACATGTTGTATCTCGAAAAGAATTGTTGTGGCGTGTACGTCTTAGCATGTAGCATCTAAAGAGAACCAAAAGGAGAATTTTCTTTCGTCAAAATTTTTCAGAAAATCACGTTTTAAGGAAATCCCGCATCGTGCGAAATTATCTTGTTTTTCCTAAACAACACGTTGTAAGTCGAAAAGCTTTCATGTTGCGTGTATGTCTAAGTGTGTAGCCTCAAAAGAGAAGACACAGGACAGTTTTCTCTCGAAAGGATATGTAAGAATACCACTTCATAAGGAAATACAGTTTTGCAGAGTAAAGACATATACGTACGCATTGGAAACTGTTTACGAGAAGAAATAACGCATAGTACAAAATTAGCTTGTATCTCCAAAACTACACGTTGTATCTCGAAAAGAATAGTTGTGGCGTGTACGTCTTAACATGTAGCATCTAAAGAGAACCAAAAGGAGAATTTTCTTTCGTCAAAATTTTTCAGAAAATCACGTTTTAAGGAAATCCCGCATCGTGCGAAATTATCTTGTTTTTCCTAAACAACACGTTCTAAGTCGAAAAGCTTTCATGTTGCGTGTATGTCTAAGTGTGTAGCCTCAAAAGAGAAGGCACAGGACAGTTTTCTCTCGAAAGGATATGTAAGAATACCACTTCATAAGGAAATACAGTTTTGCAGAGTAAAGACATGTACGTAGGTATTGGAAACTCTTTACGAGAAGATATAACGCATCGTACAAAATTAGCTTGTATCTCCAAAACTACACGTTGCAACTCGAAAAGAATTGTTGTGGCGTGTACGTCTTAACATGTAGCATCTAAAGAGAACGAAAAGGGGAATTTTCTTTCGTCAAAATTTTTCAGAAAATCACGTTTTAAGGAAATCCCGCATCGTGCGAAATTATCTTGTTTTTCCTAAACAACACGTTGTAAGTCGAAAAGCTTTCATGTTGCGTGTATGTCTAAGTGTGTAGCCTCAAAAGAGAAGGCACAGGAGAATTTTCTCTCGAAAGGATATGTAAGAATACCACTTCATAAGGAAATACAGTTTTGCAGAGTAAAGACATATACGTACGCATTGGAAACTCTTTCCGAGAAGAAATAACGCATAGTACAAAATTAGCTTGTATCTCCAAAACTACATGTTGTATCTCGAAAAGAATTGTTGTGGCGTGTACGTCTTAACATGTAGCATCTAAAGAGAACCAAAAGGAGAATTTTCTTTCGTCAAAATTTTTCAGAAAATCACGTTTTAAGGAAATCCCGCATCGTGCGAAATTATCTTGTTTTTCCTAAACAACACGTTGTAAGTCGAAAAGCTTTCATGTTGCGTGTATGTCTAAGTGTGTAGCCTCAAAAGAGAAGGCACAGGACAGTTTTCTCTCGAAAGGATATGTAAGAATACCACTTCATAAGGAAATACAGTTTTGCAGAGTAAAGACATATACGTACGCATTGGAAACTCTTTACGAGAAGAAATAACGCATAGTACAAAATTAGCTTGTATCTCCAAAACTACATGTTGTACTCGAAAAGAATTGTTGTGGCGTGTACGTCTTAACATGTAGCATCTAAAGAGAACCAAAAGGAGAATTTTCTTTCGTCAAAATTTTTCAGAAAATCACGTTTTAAGGAAATCCCGCATCGTGCGAAATTATCTTGTTTTTCCTAAACAACACGTTGTAAGTCGAAAAGCTTTCATGTTGCGTGTATGTCTAAGTGTGTAGCCTCAAAAGAGAAGGCACAGGACAGTTTTCTCTCGAAAGGATATGTAAGAATACCACTTCATAAGGAAATACAGTTTTGCAGAGTAAAGACATATACGTACGCATTGGAAACTCTTTACGAGAAGAAATAACGCATCGTACAAAATTAGCTTGTATCTCCAAAACTACACGTTGTATCTCGAAAAGAATTGTTGTGGCGTGTACGTCTTAACATGTAGCATCTAAAGAGAACCAAAAGGAGAATTTTCTTTCGACAAAATTTTTCAGAAAATCACGTTTTAAGGAAATCCCGCATCGTGCGAAATTATCTTGTTTTTCCTAAACAACACGTTGTAAGTCGAAAAGCTTTTATGTTGCGTGTATGTCTAAGTGTGTAGCCTCAAAAGAGAAGGCACAGGACAGTTTTCTCTCGAAAGGATATGTAAGAATACCACTTCATAAGGAAATAGAGTTTTGCAGAGTAAAGACATATACGTACGCATTGGAAACTCTTTACGAGAAGAAATAACGCATAGTACAAAATTAGCTTGTATCTCCAAAACTACACGTTGTATCTCGAAAAGAATTGTTGTGGCGTGTACGTCTTAACATGTAGCATCTAAAGAGAACCAAAAGGAGAATTTTCTTTCGTCAATATTTTTCAGAAAATCACGTTTTAAGGAAATCCCGCATCGTGCGAAATTATCTTGTTTTTCCTAAACAACACGTTGTAAGTCGAAAAGCTTTCATGTTGCGAGTATGTCTAAGTGTGTAGCCTCAAAAGAGAAGGCACAGGACAGTTTTCTCTCAAAAGGATATGTAAGAATACCACTTCATAAGGAAATACAGTTTTGCAGAGTAAAGACATATACGTACGCATTGGAAACTCTTTACGAGAAGAAATAACGCATAGTACAAAATTAGCTTGTATCTCCAAAACTACACGTTGTAACTCGAAAAGAATTGTTGTGGCTTGTACGTCTTAACATGTAGCATCTAAAGAGAACCAAAAGGAGAATTTGCTTTCGTCAAAATTTTTCAGAAAATCACGTTTTAAGGAAATCCCGCATCGTGCGAAATTATCTTGCTTTTCCTAAACAACACGTTGTAAGTCGAAAAGCTTTCATGTTGCGTGTATGTCTAAGTGTGTAGCCTCAAAAGAGAAGGCACAGGACAGTTTTCTCTCGAAAGGATATGTAAGAATACCACTTCATAAGGAAATACAGTTTTGCAGAGTAAAGACATATACGTACGCATTGGAAACTCTTTACGAGAAGAAATAACGCATCGTACAAAATTAGCTTGTATCTCCAAAACTACATGTTGTATCTCGAAAAGAATTGTTGTGGCATGTATGTCTTAACATGTAGCATCTAAAGAGAACCAAAAGGAGAATTTTCTTTCGTCAAAATTTTTCAGAAAATCACGTTTTAAGGAAATCCCGCATCGTGCGAAATTATCTTGTTTTTCCTAAACAACACGTTCTAAGTCGAAAAGCTTTCATGTTGCGTGTATGTCTAAGTGTGTAGCCTCAAAAGAGAAGGCACAGGACAGTTTTCTCTCGAAAGGATATGTAAGAATACCACTTCATAAGGAAATACAGTTTTGCAGAGTAAAGACATATACGTACGCATTGGAAACTCTTTACGAGAAGAAATAACGCATCGTACAAAATTAGCTTGTATCTCCAAAACTACATGTTGTATCTCGAAAAGAATTGTTGTGGCGTGTATGTCTTAACATGTAGCATCTAAAGAGAACCAAAAGGAGAATTTTCTTTCGTCAAAATTTTTCAGAAAATCACGTTTTAAGGAAATCCCGCATCGTGCGAAATTATCTTGCTTTTCCTAAACAACACGTTGTAAGTCGAAAAGCTTTCATGTTGCGTGTATGTCTAAGTGTGTAGCCTCAAAAGAGAAGGCACAGGACAGTTTTCTCTCGAAAGGATATGTAAGAATACCACTTCATAAGGAAATACAGTTTTGCAGAGTAAAGACATATACGTACGCATTGGAAACTCTTTACGAGAAGAAATAACGCATAGTACAAAATTAGCTTGTATCTCCAAAACTACATGTTGTATCTCGAAAAGAATTGTTGTGGCGTGTACGTCTTAACATGTAGCATCTAAAGAGAACCAAAAGGAGAATTTTCTTTCGTCAAAATTTTTCAGAAAATCACGTTTTAAGGAAATCCCGCATCGTGCGAAATTATCTTGTTTTTCCTAAACAACACGTTGTAAGTCGAAAAGCTTTCATGTTGCGTGTATGTCTAAGTGTGTAGCCTCAAAAGAGAAGGCACAGGACAGTTTTCTCTCGAAAGGATATGTAAGAATACCACTTCATAAGGAAATACAGTTTTGCAGAGTAAAGACATATACGTACGCACTGGAAACTCTTTACGAGAAGAAATAACGCATCGTACAAAATTAGCTTGTATCTCCAAAACTACACGTTGTAACTCGAAAAGAATTGTTGTGGCGTGTACGTCTTAACATGTAGCATCTAAATAGAATCAAAAGGAGAATTTTCTTTCGTCAAAATTTTTCAGAAAATCACGTTTTAAGGAAATCCCGCATCGTGCGAAATTATCTTGTTTTTCCTAAACAACACGTTGTAAGTCGAAAAGCTTTCATGTTGCGTGTATGTCTAAGTGTGTAGCCTCAAAAGAGAAGGCACAGGACAGTTTTCTATCGAAAGGATATGTAAAAATACCACTTCATAAGGAAATACAGTTTTGCAGATTACAGACATATACGTACGCATTGGAAACTCTTTACGAGAAGAAATAACGCATCGTACAAAATTAGCTTGTATCTCCAAAACTACACGTTGTATCTCGAAAAGAATTGTTGTGGCGTGTATGTCTTAACATGTAGCATCTAAAGAGAACCAAAAGGAGAATTTTCTTTCGTCAAAATTTTTCAGAAAATCACGTTTTAAGGAAATCCCGCATCGTGCGAAATTATCTTGTTTTTCCTAAACAACACGTTGTAAGTCGAAAAGCTTTCATGTTGCGTGTATGTCTAAGTGTGTAGCCTCAAAAGAGAAGGCACAGGACAGTTTTCTCTCGAAAGGATATGTAAGAATACCACTTCATAAGGAAATACAGTTTTGCAGAGTAAAGACATGTACGTACGCATTGGAAACTCTTTACGAGAAGAAATAACGCATAGTACAATATTAGCTTGTATCTCCAAAACTACATGTTGTATCTCGAAAAGAATTGCTGTGGCGTGTACGTCTTAACATGTAGCATCTAAAGAGAACCAAAAGGAGAATTTTCTTTCGTCAAAATTTTTCAGAAAATCACGTTTTAAGGAAATCCCGCATCGTGCGAAATTATCTTGTTTTTCCTAAACAACACGTTGTAAGTCGAAAAGCTTTCATGTTGCGTGTATGTCTAAGTGTGTAGCCTCAAAAGAGAAGGCACAGGACAGTTTTCTCTCGAAAGGATATGTAAGAATACCACTTCATAAGGAAATACAGTTTTGCAGAGTAAAGACATATACGTACGCATTGGAAACTCTTTACGAGAAGAAATAAAGCATAGTACAAAATTAGCTTGTATCTCCAAAACTACATGTTGTATCTCGAAAAGAATTGTTGTGGCGTGTACGTCTTAGCATGTAGCATCTAAAGAGAACCAAAAGGAGAATTTTCTTTCGTCAAAATTTTTCAGAAAATCACGTTTTAAGGAAATCCCGCATCGTGCGAAATTATCTTGTTTTTCCTAAACAACACGTTGTAAGTCGAAAAGCTTTCATGTTGCGTGTATGTCTAAGTGTGTAGCCTCAAAAGAGAAGACACAGGACAGTTTTCTCTCGAAAGGATATGTAAGAATACCACTTCACAAGGAAATACAGTTTTGCAGAGTAAAGACATATACGTACGCATTGGAAACTGTTTACGAGAAGAAATAACGCATAGTACAAAATTAGCTTGTATCTCCAAAACTACACGTTGTATCTCGAAAAGAATAGTTGTGGCGTGTACGTCTTAACATGTAGCATCTAAAGAGAACCAAAAGGAGAATTTTCTTTCGTCAAAATTTTTCAGAAAATCACGTTTTAAGGAAATCCCGCATCGTGCGAAATTATCTTGTTTTTCCTAAACAACACGTTCTAAGTCGAAAAGCTTTCATGTTGCGTGTATGTCTAAGTGTGTAGCCTCAAAAGAGAAGGCACAGGACAGTTTTCTCTCGAAAGGATATGTAAGAATACCACTTCATAAGGAAATACAGTTTTGCAGAGTAAAGACATGTACGTAGGTATTGGAAACTCTTTACGAGAAGATATAACGCATCGTACAAAATTAGCTTGTATCTCCAAAACTACACGTTGCAAGTCGAAAAGAATTGTTGTGGCGTGTACGTCTTAACATGTAGCATCTAAAGAGAACCAAAAGGAGAATTTTCTTTCGTCAAAATTTTTCAGAAAATCACGTTTTAAGGAAATCCCGCATCGTGCGAAATTATCTTGTTTTTCCTAAACAACACGTTGTAAGTCGAAAAGCTTTCATGTTGCGTGTATGTCTAAGTGTGTAGCCTCAAAAGAGAAGGCACAGGACAGTTTTCTCTCGAAAGGATATGTAAGAATACCACTTCATAAGGAAATACAGTTTTGCAGAGTAAAGACATATACGTACGCATTGGAAACTCTTTACGAGAAGAAATAACGCATAGTACAAAATTAGCTTGTATCTCCAAAACTACATGTTGTACTCGAAAAGAATTGTTGTGGCGTGTACGTCTTAACATGTAGCATCTAAAGAGAACCAAAAGGAGAATTTTCTTTCGTCAAAATTTTTCAGAAAATCACGTTTTAAGGAAATCCCGCATCGTGCGAAATTATCTTGTTTTTCCTAAACAACACGTTGTAAGTCGAAAAGCTTTCATGTTGCGTGTATGTCTAAGTGTGTAGCCTCAAAAGAGAAGGCACAGGACAGTTTTCTCTCGAAAGGATATGTAAGAATACCACTTCATAAGGAAATACAGTTTTGCAGAGTAAAGACATATACGTACGCATTGGAAACTCTTTACGAGAAGAAATAACGCATCGTACAAAATTAGCTTGTATCTCCAAAACTACACGTTGTATCTCGAAAAGAATTGTTGTGGCGTGTACGTCTTAACATGTAGCATCTAAAGAGAACCAAAAGGAGAATTTTCTTTCGACAAAATTTTTCAGAAAATCACGTTTTAAGGAAATCCCGCATCGTGCGAAATTATCTTGTTTTTCCTAAACAACACGTTGTAAGTCGAAAAGCTTTTATGTTGCGTGTATGTCTAAGTGTGTAGCCTCAAAAGAGAAGGCACAGGACAGTTTTCTCTCGAAAGGATATGTAAGAATACCACTTCATAAGGAAATAGAGTTTTGCAGAGTAAAGACATATACGTACGCATTGGAAACTCTTTACGAGAAGAAATAACGCATAGTACAAAATTAGCTTGTATCTCCAAAACTACACGTTGTATCTCGAAAAGAATTGTTGTGGCGTGTACGTCTTAACATGTAGCATCTAAAGAGAACCAAAAGGAGAATTTTCTTTCGTCAATATTTTTCAGAAAATCACGTTTTAAGGAAATCCCGCATCGTGCGAAATTATCTTGTTTTTCCTAAACAACACGTTGTAAGTCGAAAAGCTTTCATGTTGCGAGTATGTCTAAGTGTGTAGCCTCAAAAGAGAAGGCACAGGACAGTTTTCTCTCGAAAGGATATGTAAGAATACCACTTCATAAGGAAATACAGTTTTGCAGAGTAAAGACATATACGTACGCATTGGAAACTCTTTACGAGAAGAAATAACGCATAGTACAAAATTAGCTTGTATCTCCAAAACTACACGTTGTAACTCGAAAAGAATTGTTGTGGCTTGTACGTCTTAACATGTAGCATCTAAAGAGAACCAAAAGGAGAATTTGCTTTCGTCAAAATTTTTCAGAAAATCACGTTTTAAGGAAATCCCGCATCGTGCCAAATTATCTTGCTTTTCCTAAACAACACGTTGTAAGTCGAAAAGCTTTCATGTTGCGTGTATGTCTAAGTGTGTAGCCTCAAAAGAGAAGGCACAGGACAGTTTTCTCTCGAAAGGATATGTAAGAATACCACTTCATAAGGAAATACAGTTTTGCAGAGTAAAGACATATACGTACGCATTGGAAACTCTTTACGAGAAGAAATAAAGCATAGTACAAAATTAGCTTGTATCTCCAAAACTACATGTTGTATCTCGAAAAGAATTGTTGTGGCATGTATGTCTTAACATGTAGCATCTAAAGAGAACCAAAAGGAGAATTTTCTTTCGTCAAAATTTTTCAGAAAATCACGTTTTAAGGAAATCCCGCATCGTGCGAAATTATCTTGTTTTTCCTAAACAACACGTTCTAAGTCGAAAAGCTTTCATGTTGCGTGTATGTCTAAGTGTGTAGCCTCAAAAGAGAAGGCACAGGACAGTTTTCTCTCGAAAGGATATGTAAGAATACCACTTCATAAGGAAATACAGTTTTGCAGAGTAAAGACATATACGTACGCATTGGAAACTCTTTACGAGAAGAAATAACGCATCGTACAAAATTAGCTTGTATCTCCAAAACTACATGTTGTATCTCGAAAAGAATTGTTGTGGCGTGTATGTCTTAACATGTAGCATCTAAAGAGAACCAAAAGGAGAATTTTCTTTCGTCAAAATTTTTCAGAAAATCACGTTTTAAGGAAATCCCGCATCGTGCGAAATTATCTTGCTTTTCCTAAACAACACGTTGTAAGTCGAAAAGCTTTCATGTTGCGTGTATGTCTAAGTGTGTAGCCTCAAAAGAGAAGGCACAGGACAGTTTTCTCTCGAAAGGATATGTAAGAATACCACTTCATAAGGAAATACAGTTTTGCAGAGTAAAGACATATACGTACGCATTGGAAACTCTTTACGAGAAGAAATAACGCATAGTACAAAATTAGCTTGTATCTCCAAAACTACATGTTGTATCTCGAAAAGAATTGTTGTGGCGTGTACGTCTTAACATGTAGCATCTAAAGAGAACCAAAAGGAGAATTTTCTTTCGTCAAAATTTTTCAGAAAATCACGTTTTAAGGAAATCCCGCATCGTGCGAAATTATCTTGTTTTTCCTAAACAACACGTTGTAAGTCGAAAAGCTTTCATGTTGCGTGTATGTCTAAGTGTGTAGCCTCAAAAGAGAAGGCACAGGACAGTTTTCTCTCGAAAGGATATGTAAGAATACCACTTCATAAGGAAATACAGTTTTGCAGAGTAAAGACATGTACGTACGTATTGGAAACTCTTTACGAGAAGATATAACGCATCGTACAAAATTAGCTTGTATCTCCAAAACTACACGTTGTAACTCGAAAAGAATTGTTGTGGCGTGTACGTCTTAACATGTAGCATCTAAAGAGAACCAAAAGGAGAATTTTCTTTCGTCAAAATTTTTCAGAAAATCACGTTTTAAGGAAATCCCGCATCGTGCGAAATTATCTTGTTTTTCCTAAACAACACGTTGTAAGTCGAAAAGCTTTCATGTTGCGTGTATGTCTAAGTGTGTAGCCTCAAAAGAGAAGGCACAGGACAGTTTTCTCTCGAAAGGATATGTAAGAATACCACTTCATAAGGAAATACAGTTTTGCAGAGTAAAGACATATACGTACGCATTGGAAACTCTTTACGAGAAGAAATAACGCATAGTACAAAATTAGCTTGTATCTCCAAAACTACATGTTGTATCTCGAAAAGAATTGTTGTGGCGTGTACGTCTTAACATGTAGCATCTAAAGAGAACCAAAAGGAGAATTTTCTTTCGTCAAAATTTTTCAGAAAATCACGTTTTAAGGAAATCCCGCATCGTGCGAAATTATCTTGTTTTTCCTAAAGAACACGTTGTAAGTCGAAAAGCTTTCATGTTGCGTGTATGTCTAAGTGTGTAGCCTCAAAAGAGAAGGCACAGGACAGTTTTCTCTCGAAAGGATATGTAAGAATACCACTTCATAAGGAAATACAGTTTTGCAGAGTAAAGACATATACGTACGCACTGGAAACTCTTTACGAGAAGAAATAACGCATCGTACAAAATTAGCTTGTATCTCCAAAACTACACGTTGTAACTCGAAAAGAATTGTTGTGGCGTGTACGTCTTAACATGTAGCATCTAAATAGAATCAAAAGGAGAATTTTCTTTCGTCAAAATTTTTCAGAAAATCACGTTTTAAGGAAATCCCGCATCGTGCGAAATTATCTTGTTTTTCCTAAACAACACGTTGTAAGTCGAAAAGCTTTCATGTTGCGTGTATGTCTAAGTGTGTAGCCTCAAAAGAGAAGGCACAGGACAGTTTTCTATCGAAAGGATATGTAAAAATACCACTTCATAAGGAAATACAGTTTTGCAGATTAAAGACATATACGTACGCATTGGAAACTCTTTACGAGAAGAAATAACGCATCGTACAAAATTAGCTTGTATCTCCAAAACTACACGTTGTATCTCGAAAAGAATTGTTGTGGCGTGTATGTCTTAACATGTAGCATCTAAAGAGAACCAAAAGGAGAATTTTCTTTCGTCAAAATTTTTCAGAAAATCACGTTTTAAGGAAATCCCGCATCGTGCGAAATTATCTTGTTTTTCCTAAACAACACGTTGTAAGTCGAAAAGCTTTCATGTTGCGTGTATGTCTAAGTGTGTAGCCTCAAAAGAGAAGGCACAGGACAGTTTTCTCTCGAAAGGATATGTAAGAATACCACTTCATAAGGAAATACAGTTTTGCAGAGTAAAGACATGTACGTACGCATTGGAAACTCTTTACGAGAAGAAATAACGCATAGTACAATATTAGCTTGTATCTCCAAAACTACATGTTGTATCTCGAAAAGAATTGTTGTGGCGTGTACGTCTTAACATGTAGCATCTAAAGAGAACCAAAAGGAGAATTTTCTTTCGTCAAAATTTTTCAGAAAATCACGTTTTAAGGAAATCCCGCATCGTGCGAAATTATCTTGTTTTTCCTAAACAACACGTTGTAAGTCGAAAAGCTTTCATGTTGCGTGTATGTCTAAGTGTGTAGCCTCAAAAGAGAAGGCACAGGACAGTTTTCTCTCGAAAGGATATGTAAGAATACCACTTCATAAGGAAATACAGTTTTGCAGAGTAAAGACATATACGTACGCATTGGAAACTCTTTACGAGAAGAAATAAAGCATAGTACAAAATTAGCTTGTATCTCCAAAACTACATGTTGTATCTCGAAAAGAATTGTTGTGGCGTGTACGTCTTAGCATGTAGCATCTAAAGAGAACCAAAAGGAGAATTTTCTTTCGTCAAAATTTTTCAGAAAATCACGTTTTAAGGAAATCCCGCATCGTGCGAAATTATCTTGTTTTTCCTAAACAACACGTTGTAAGTCGAAAAGCTTTCATGTTGCGTGTATGTCTAAGTGTGTAGCCTCAAAAGAGAAGACACAGGACAGTTTTCTCTCGAAAGGATATGTAAGAATACCACTTCACAAGGAAATACAGTTTTGCAGAGTAAAGACATATACGTACGCATTGGAAACTGTTTACGAGAAGAAATAACGCATAGTACAAAATTAGCTTGTATCTCCAAAACTACACGTTGTATCTCGAAAAGAATAGTTGTGGCGTGTACGTCTTAACATGTAGCATCTAAAGAGAACCAAAAGGAGAATTTTCTTTCGTCAAAATTTTTCAGAAAATCACGTTTTAAGGAAATCCCGCATCGTGCGAAATTATCTTGTTTTTCCTAAACAACACGTTCTAAGTCGAAAAGCTTTCATGTTGCGTGTATGTCTAAGTGTGTAGCCTCAAAAGAGAAGGCACAGGACAGTTTTCTCTCGAAAGGATATGTAAGAATACCACTTCATAAGGAAATACAGTTTTGCAGAGTAAAGACATGTACGTAGGTATTGGAAACTCTTTACGAGAAGATATAACGCATCGTACAAAATTAGCTTGTATCTCCAAAACTACACGTTGCAACTCGAAAAGAATTGTTGTGGCGTGTACGTCTTAACATGTAGCATCTAAAGAGAACGAAAAGGAGAATTTTCTTTCGTCAAAATTTTTCAGAAAATCACGTTTTAAGGAAATCCCGCATCGTGCGAAATTATCTTGTTTTTCCTAAACAACACGTTGTAAGTCGAAAAGCTTTCATGTTGCGTGTATGTCTAAGTGTGTAGCCTCAAAAGAGAAGGCACAGGACAGTTTTCTCTCGAAAGGATATGTAAGAATACCACTTCATAAGGAAATACAGTTTTGCAGAGTAAAGACATGTACGTACGTATTGGAAACTCTTTACGAGAAGATATAACGCATCGTACAAAATTAGCTTGTATCTCCAAAACTACACGTTGTAACTCGAAAAGAATTGTTGTGGCGTGTACGTCTTAACATGTAGCATCTAAAGAGAACCAAAAGGAGAATTTTCTTTCGTCAAAATTTTTCAGAAAATCACGTTTTAAGGAAATCCCGCATCGTGCGAAATTATCTTGTTTTTCCTAAACAACACGTTGTAAGTCGAAAAGCTTTCATGTTGCGTGTATGTCTAAGTGTGTAGCCTCAAAAGAGAAGGCACAGGACAGTTTTCTCTCGAAAGGATATGTAAGAATACCACTTCATAAGGAAATACAGTTTTGCAGAGTAAAGACATATACGTACGCATTGGAAACTCTTTACGAGAAGAAATAACGCATAGTACAAAATTAGCTTGTATCTCCAAAACTACATGTTGTATCTCGAAAAGAATTGTTGTGGCGTGTACGTCTTAACATGTAGCATCTAAAGAGAACCAAAAGGAGAATTTTCTTTCGTCAAAATTTTTCAGAAAATCACGTTTTAAGGAAATCCCGCATCGTGCGAAATTATCTTGTTTTTCCTAAAGAACACGTTGTAAGTCGAAAAGCTTTCATGTTGCGTGTATGTCTAAGTGTGTAGCCTCAAAAGAGAAGGCACAGGACAGTTTTCTCTCGAAAGGATATGTAAGAATACCACTTCATAAGGAAATACAGTTTTGCAGAGTAAAGACATATACGTACGCACTGGAAACTCTTTACGAGAAGAAATAACGCATCGTACAAAATTAGCTTGTATCTCCAAAACTACACGTTGTAACTCGAAAAGAATTGTTGTGGCGTGTACGTCTTAACATGTAGCATCTAAATAGAATCAAAAGGAGAATTTTCTTTCGTCAAAATTTTTCAGAAAATCACGTTTTAAGGAAATCCCGCATCGTGCGAAATTATCTTGTTTTTCCTAAACAACACGTTGTAAGTCGAAAAGCTTTCATGTTGCGTGTATGTCTAAGTGTGTAGCCTCAAAAGAGAAGGCACAGGACAGTTTTCTATCGAAAGGATATGTAAAAATACCACTTCATAAGGAAATACAGTTTTGCAGATTAAAGACATATACGTACGCATTGGAAACTCTTTACGAGAAGAAATAACGCATCGTACAAAATTAGCTTGTATCTCCAAAACTACACGTTGTATCTCGAAAAGAATTGTTGTGGCGTGTATGTCTTAACATGTAGCATCTAAAGAGAACCAAAAGGAGAATTTTCTTTCGTCAAAATTTTTCAGAAAATCACGTTTTAAGGAAATCCCGCATCGTGCGAAATTATCTTGTTTTTCCTAAACAACACGTTGTAAGTCGAAAAGCTTTCATGTTGCGTGTATGTCTAAGTGTGTAGCCTCAAAAGAGAAGGCACAGGACAGTTTTCTCTCGAAAGGATATGTAAGAATACCACTTCATAAGGAAATACAGTTTTGCAGAGTAAAGACATGTACGTACGCATTGGAAACTCTTTACGAGAAGAAATAACGCATAGTACAATATTAGCTTGTATCTCCAAAACTACATGTTGTATCTCGAAAAGAATTGTTGTGGCGTGTACGTCTTAACATGTAGCATCTAAAGAGAACCAAAAGGAGAATTTTCTTTCGTCAAAATTTTTCAGAAAATCACGTTTTAAGGAAATCCCGCATCGTGCGAAATTATCTTGTTTTTCCTAAACAACACGTTGTAAGTCGAAAAGCTTTCATGTTGCGTGTATGTCTAAGTGTGTAGCCTCAAAAGAGAAGGCACAGGACAGTTTTCTCTCGAAAGGATATGTAAGAATACCACTTCATAAGGAAATACAGTTTTGCAGAGTAAAGACATATACGTACGCATTGGAAACTCTTTACGAGAAGAAATAAAGCATAGTACAAAATTAGCTTGTATCTCCAAAACTACATGTTGTATCTCGAAAAGAATTGTTGTGGCGTGTACGTCTTAGCATGTAGCATCTAAAGAGAACCAAAAGGAGAATTTTCTTTCGTCAAAATTTTTCAGAAAATCACGTTTTAAGGAAATCCCGCATCGTGCGAAATTATCTTGTTTTTCCTAAACAACACGTTGTAAGTCGAAAAGCTTTCATGTTGCGTGTATGTCTAAGTGTGTAGCCTCAAAAGAGAAGACACAGGACAGTTTTCTCTCGAAAGGATATGTAAGAATACCACTTCACAAGGAAATACAGTTTTGCAGAGTAAAGACATATACGTACGCATTGGAAACTGTTTACGAGAAGAAATAACGCATAGTACAAAATTAGCTTGTATCTCCAAAACTACACGTTGTATCTCGAAAAGAATAGTTGTGGCGTGTACGTCTTAACATGTAGCATCTAAAGAGAACCAAAAGGAGAATTTTCTTTCGTCAAAATTTTTCAGAAAATCACGTTTTAAGGAAATCCCGCATCGTGCGAAATTATCTTGTTTTTCCTAAACAACACGTTCTAAGTCGAAAAGCTTTCATGTTGCGTGTATGTCTAAGTGTGTAGCCTCAAAAGAGAAGGCACAGGACAGTTTTCTCTCGAAAGGATATGTAAGAATACCACTTCATAAGGAAATACAGTTTTGCAGAGTAAAGACATGTACGTAGGTATTGGAAACTCTTTACGAGAAGATATAACGCATCGTACAAAATTAGCTTGTATCTCCAAAACTACACGTTGCAACTCGAAAAGAATTGTTGTGGCGTG
Source organism: Apodemus sylvaticus (assembly GCF_947179515.1). Classification (NCBI taxonomy): domain Eukaryota; kingdom Metazoa; phylum Chordata; class Mammalia; order Rodentia; family Muridae; genus Apodemus; species Apodemus sylvaticus. The sequence goes on from NW_026263422.1 coordinate 59,839, forward strand.
TACGTCTTAACATGTAGCATCTAAAGAGAACGAAAAGGAGAATTTTCTTTCGTCAAAATTTTTCAGAAAATCACGTTTTAAGGAAATCCCGCATCGTGCGAAATTATCTTGTTTTTCCTAAACAACACGTTGTAAGTCGAAAAGCTTTCATGTTGCGTGTATGTCTAAGTGTGTAGCCTCAAAAGAGAAGGCACAGGACAGTTTTCTCTCGAAAGGATATGTAAGAATACCACTTCATAAGGAAATACAGTTTTGCAGAGTAAAGACATATACGTACGCATTGGAAACTCTTTACGAGAAGAAATAACGCATAGTACAAAATTAGCTTGTATCTCCAAAACTACACGTTGTATCTCGAAAAGAATAGTTGTGGCGTGTACGTCTTAACATGTAGCATCTAAAGAGAACCTAAAGGAGAATTTTCTTTCGTCAAAATTTTTCAGAAAATCACGTTTTAAGGAAATCCCGCATCGTGCGAAATTATCTTGTTTTTCCTAAACAACACGTTGTAAGTCGAAAAGCTTTCATGTTGCGTGTATGTCTAAGTGTGTAGCCTCAAAAGAGAAGGCACAGGACAGTTTTCTCTCGAAAGGATATGTAAGAATACCACTTCATAAGGAAATACAGTTTTGCAGAGTAAAGACATGTACGTACGTATTGGAAACTCTTTACGAGAAGATATAACGCATCGTACAAAATTAGCTTGTATCTCCAAAACTACACTTTGTAACTCGAAAAGAATTGTTGTGGCGTGTACGTCTTAACATGTAGCATCTAAAGAGAACCAAAAGGAGAATTTTCTTTCGTCAAAATTTTTCAGAAAATCACGTTTTAAGGAAATCCCGCATCGTGCGAAATTATCTTGTTTTTCCTAAACAACACGTTGTAAGTCGAAAAGCTTTCATGTTGCGTGTATGTCTAAGTGTGTAGCCTCAAAAGAGAAGGCACAGGACAGTTTTCTCTCGAAAGGATATGTAAGAATACCACTTCATAAGGAAATACAGTTTTGCAGAGTAAAGACATATACGTACGCATTGGAAACTCTTTACGAGAAGAAATAACGCATCGTACAAAATTAGCTTGTATCTCCAAAACTACATGTTATATCTCGAAAAGAATTGTTGTGGCGTGTACGTCTTAACATGTAGCATCTAAAGAGAACCAAAAGGAGAATTTTCTTTCGTCAAAATTTTTCAGAAAATCACGTTTTAAGGAAATCCCGCATCGTGCGAAATTATCTTGTTTTTCCTAAACAACACGTTGTAAGTCGAAAAGCTTTCATGTTGCGTGTATGTCTAAGTGTGTAGCCTCAAAAGAGAAGGCACAGGACAGTTTTCTCTCGAAAGGATATGTAAGAATACCACTTCATAAGGAAATACAGTTTTGCAGAGTAAAGACATATACGTACGCACTGGAAACTCTTTACGAGAAGAAATAACGCATCGTACAAAATTAGCTTGTATCTCCAAAACTACACGTTGTAACTCGAAAAGAATTGTTGTGGCGTGTACGTCTTAACATGTAGCATCTAAATAGAATCAAAAGGAGAATTTTCTTTCGTCAAAATTTTTCAGAAAATCACGTTTTAAGGAAATCCCGCATCGTGCGAAATTATCTTGTTTTTCCTAAACAACACGTTGTAAGTCGAAAAGCTTTCATGTTGCGTGTATGTCTAAGTGTGTAGCCTCAAAAGAGAAGGCACAGGACAGTTTTCTATCGAAAGGATATGTAAAAATACCACTTCATAAGGAAATACAGTTTTGCAGATTAAAGACATATACGTACGCATTGGAAACTCTTTACGAGAAGAAATAACGCATCGTACAAAATTAGCTTGTATCTCCAAAACTACACGTTGTATCTCGAAAAGAATTGTTGTGGCGTGTATGTCTTAACATGTAGCATCTAAAGAGAACCAAAAGGAGAATTTTCTTTCGTCAAAATTTTTCAGAAAATCACGTTTTAAGGAAATCCCGCATCGTGCGAAATTATCTTGTTTTTCCTAAACAACACGTTGTAAGTCGAAAAGCTTTCATGTTGCGTGTATGTCTAAGTGTGTAGCCTCAAAAGAGAAGGCACAGGACAGTTTTCTCTCGAAAGGATATGTAAGAATACCACTTCATAAGGAAATACAGTTTTGCAGAGTAAAGACATGTATGTACGCATTGGAAAATCTTTAAGAGAAGAAATAACGCATAGTACAATATTAGTTTGTATCTCCAAAACTACATGTTGTATCTCGAAAAGAATTGTTGTGGCGTGTACGTCTTAACATGTAGCATCTAAAGAGAACCAAAAGGAGAATTTTCTTTCGTCAAAATTTTTCAGAAAATCACGTTTTAAGGAAATCCCGCATCGTGCGAAATTATCTTGTTTTTCCTAAACAACACGTTGTAAGTCGAAAAGCTTTCATGTTGCGTGTATGTCTAAGTGTGTAGCCTCAAAAGAGAAGGCACAGGACAGTTTTCTCTCGAAAGGATATGTAAGAATACCACTTCATAAGGAAATACAGTTTTGCAGAGTAAAGACATATACGTACGCATTGGAAACTCTTTACGAGAAGAAATAAAGCATAGTACAAAATTAGCTTGTATCTCCAAAACTACATGTTGTATCTCGAAAAGAATTGTTGTGGCGTGTACGTCTTAGCATGTAGCATCTAAAGAGAACCAAAAGGAGAATTTTCTTTCGTCAAAATTTTTCAGAAAATCACGTTTTAAGGAAATCCCGCATCGTGCGAAATTATCTTGTTTTTCCTAAACAACACGTTGTAAGTCGAAAAGCTTTCATGTTGCGTGTATGTCTAAGTGTGTAGCCTCAAAAGAGAAGGCACAGGACAGTTTTCTCTCGAAAGGATATGTAAGAATACCACTTCATAAGGAAATACAGTTTTGCAGAGTAAAGACATGTACGTACGTATTGGAAACTCTTTACGAGAAGATATAACGCATCGTACAAAATTAGCTTGTATCTCCAAAACTACACGTTGTAACTCGAAAAGAATTGTTGTGGCGTGTACGTCTTAACATGTAGCATCTAAAGAGAACCAAAAGGAGAATTTTCTTTCGTCAAAATTTTTCAGAAAATCACGTTTTAAGGAAATCCCGCATCGTGCGAAATTATCTTGTTTTTCCTAAACAACACGTTGTAAGTCGAAAAGCTTTCATGTTGCGTGTATGTCTAAGTGTGTAGCCTCAAAAGAGAAGGCACAGGACAGTTTTCTCTCGAAAGGATATGTAAGAATACCACTTCATAAGGAAATACAGTTTTGCAGAGTAAAGACATGTACGTACGTATTGGAAACTCTTTACGAGAAGATATAACGCATCGTACAAAATTAGCTTGTATCTCCAAAACTACACTTTGTAACTCGAAAAGAATTGTTGTGGCGTGTACGTCTTAACATGTAGCATCTAAAGAGAACCAAAAGGAGAATTTTCTTTCGTCAAAATTTTTCAGAAAATCACGTTTTAAGGAAATCCCGCATCGTGCGAAATTATCTTGTTTTTCCTAAACAACACGTTGTAAGTCGAAAAGCTTTCATGTTGCGTGTATGTCTAAGTGTGTAGCCTCAAAAGAGAAGGCACAGGACAGTTTTCTCTCGAAAGGATATGTAAGAATACCACTTCATAAGGAAATACAGTTTTGCAGAGTAAAGACATATACGTACGCATTGGAAACTCTTTACGAGAAGAAATAACGCATCGTACAAAATTAGCTTGTATCTCCAAAACTACATGTTATATCTCGAAAAGAATTGTTGTGGCGTGTACGTCTTAACATGTAGCATCTAAAGAGAACCAAAAGGAGAATTTTCTTTCGTCAAAATTTTTCAGAAAATCACGTTTTAAGGAAATCCCGCATCGTGCGAAATTATCTTGTTTTTCCTAAACAACACGTTGTAAGTCGAAAAGCTTTCATGTTGCGTGTATGTCTAAGTGTGTAGCCTCAAAAGAGAAGGCACAGGACAGTTTTCTCTCGAAAGGATATGTAAGAATACCACTTCATAAGGAAATACAGTTTTGCAGAGTAAAGACATATACGTACGCACTGGAAACTCTTTACGAGAAGAAATAACGCATCGTACAAAATTAGCTTGTATCTCCAAAACTACACGTTGTAACTCGAAAAGAATTGTTGTGGCGTGTACGTCTTAACATGTAGCATCTAAATAGAATCAAAAGGAGAATTTTCTTTCGTCAAAATTTTTCAGAAAATCACGTTTTAAGGAAATCCCGCATCGTGCGAAATTATCTTGTTTTTCCTAAACAACACGTTGTAAGTCGAAAAGCTTTCATGTTGCGTGTATGTCTAAGTGTGTAGCCTCAAAAGAGAAGGCACAGGACAGTTTTCTATCGAAAGGATATGTAAAAATACCACTTCATAAGGAAATACAGTTTTGCAGATTAAAGACATATACGTACGCATTGGAAACTCTTTACGAGAAGAAATAACGCATCGTACAAAATTAGCTTGTATCTCCAAAACTACACGTTGTATCTCGAAAAGAATTGTTGTGGCGTGTATGTCTTAACATGTAGCATCTAAAGAGAACCAAAAGGAGAATTTTCTTTCGTCAAAATTTTTCAGAAAATCACGTTTTAAGGAAATCCCGCATCGTGCGAAATTATCTTGTTTTTCCTAAACAACACGTTGTAAGTCGAAAAGCTTTCATGTTGCGTGTATGTCTAAGTGTGTAGCCTCAAAAGAGAAGGCACAGGACAGTTTTCTCTCGAAAGGATATGTAAGAATACCACTTCATAAGGAAATACAGTTTTGCAGAGTAAAGACATGTATGTACGCATTGGAAAATCTTTAAGAGAAGAAATAACGCATAGTACAATATTAGTTTGTATCTCCAAAACTACATGTTGTATCTCGAAAAGAATTGTTGTGGCGTGTACGTCTTAACATGTAGCATCTAAAGAGAACCAAAAGGAGAATTTTCTTTCGTCAAAATTTTTCAGAAAATCACGTTTTAAGGAAATCCCGCATCGTGCGAAATTATCTTGTTTTTCCTAAACAACACGTTGTAAGTCGAAAAGCTTTCATGTTGCGTGTATGTCTAAGTGTGTAGCCTCAAAAGAGAAGGCACAGGACAGTTTTCTCTCGAAAGGATATGTAAGAATACCACTTCATAAGGAAATACAGTTTTGCAGAGTAAAGACATATACGTACGCATTGGAAACTCTTTACGAGAAGAAATAAAGCATAGTACAAAATTAGCTTGTATCTCCAAAACTACATGTTGTATCTCGAAAAGAATTGTTGTGGCGTGTACGTCTTAGCATGTAGCATCTAAAGAGAACCAAAAGGAGAATTTTCTTTCGTCAAAATTTTTCAGAAAATCACGTTTTAAGGAAATCCCGCATCGTGCGAAATTATCTTGTTTTTCCTAAACAACACGTTGTAAGTCGAAAAGCTTTCATGTTGCGTGTATGTCTAAGTGTGTAGCCTCAAAAGAGAAGGCACAGGACAGTTTTCTCTCGAAAGGATATGTAAGAATACCACTTCATAAGGAAATACAGTTTTGCAGAGTAAAGACATGTACGTACGTATTGGAAACTCTTTACGAGAAGATATAACGCATCGTACAAAATTAGCTTGTATCTCCAAAACTACACGTTGTAACTCGAAAAGAATTGTTGTGGCGTGTACGTCTTAACATGTAGCATCTAAAGAGAACCAAAAGGAGAATTTTCTTTCGTCAAAATTTTTCAGAAAATCACGTTTTAAGGAAATCCCGCATCGTGCGAAATTATCTTGTTTTTCCTAAACAACACGTTGTAAGTCGAAAAGCTTTCATGTTGCGTGTATGTCTAAGTGTGTAGCCTCAAAAGAGAAGGCACAGGACAGTTTTCTCTCGAAAGGATATGTAAGAATACCACTTCATAAGGAAATACAGTTTTGCAGAGTAAAGACATATACGTACGCATTGGAAACTCTTTACGAGAAGAAATAACGCATAGTACAAAATTAGCTTGTATCTCCAAAACTACATGTTGTATCTCGAAAAGAATTGTTGTGGCGTGTACGTCTTAACATGTAGCATCTAAAGAGAACCAAAAGGAGAATTTTCTTTCGTCAAAATTTTTCAGAAAATCACGTTTTAAGGAAATCCCGCATCGTGCGAAATTATCTTGTTTTTCCTAAACAACACGTTGTAAGTCGAAAAGCTTTCATGTTGCGTGTATGTCTAAGTGTGTAGCCTCAAAAGAGAAGGCACAGGACAGTTTTCTCTCGAAAAGATATGTAAGAATACCACTTCATAAGGAAATACAGTTTTGCAGAGTAAAGACATGTACGTACGTATTGGAAACTCTTTACGAGAAGATATAACGCATCGTACAAAATTAGCTTGTATCTCCAAAACTACACGTTGTAACTCGAAAAGAATTGTTGTGGCGTGTAGGTCTTAACATGTAGCATCTAAAGAGAACCAAAAGGAGAATTTTCTTTCGACAAAATTTTTCAGAAAATCACGTTTTAAGGAAATCCCGCATCGTGCGAAATTATCTTGTTTTTCCTAAACAACACGTTGTAAGTCGAAAAGCTTTCATGTTGCGAGTATGTCTAAGTGTGTAGCCTCAAAAGAGAAGGCACAGGACAGTTTTCTCTCGAAAGGATATGTAAGAATACCACTTCATAAGGAAATACAGTTTTGCAGAGTAAAGACATGTATGTACGTATTGGAAACTCTTTACGAGAAGATATAACGCATCGTACAAAATTAGCTTGTATCTCCAAAACTACACGTTGTATCTCGAAAAGAATTGTTGTGGCGTGTACGTCTTAACATGTAGCATCTAAAGAGAACCAAAAGGAGAATTTTCTTTCGACAAAATTTTTCAGAAAATCACGTTTTAAGGAAATCCCGCATCGTGCGAAATTATCTTGTTTTTCCTAAACAACACGTTGTAAGTCGAAAAGCTTTCATGTTGCGAGTATGTCTAAGTGTGTAGCCTCAAAAGAGAAGGCACAGGACAGTTTTCTCTCGAAAGGATATGTAAGAATACCACTTCATAAGGAAATACAGTTTTGCAGAGTAAAGACATATACGTACGCATTGGAAACTCTTTACGAGAAGAAATAACGCATAGTACAAAATTAGCTTGTATCTCCAAAACTACACGTTGTATCTCGAAAAGAATTGTTGTGGCGTGTACGTCTTAACATGTAGCATCTAAAGAGAACCAAAAGGAGAATTTTCTTTCGTCAAATTTTTTCAGAAAATCACGTTTTAAGGAAATCCCGCATCGTGCGAAATTATCTTGTTTTTCCTAAACAACACGTTGTAAGTCGAAAAGCTTTCATGTTGCGTGTATGTCTAAGTGTGTAGCCTCAAAAGAGAAGGCACAGGACAGTTTTCTCTCGAAAGGATATGTAAGAATACCACTTCATAAGGAAATACAGTTTTGCAGAGTAAAGACATGTACGTACGTATTGGAAAGTCTTTACGAGAAGATATAACGCATCGTACAAAATTAGCTTGTATCTCCAAAACTACACGTTGTATCTCGAAAAGAATTGTTGTGGCGTGTACGTCTTAACATGTAGCATCTAAAGAGAACCAAAAGGAGAATTTTCTTTCGTCAAAATTTTTCAGAAAATCACGTTTTAAGGAAATCCCGCATCTAGCGAAATTATCTTGTTTTTCCTAAACAACACGTTGTAAGTCGAAAAGCTTTTATGTTGCGTGTATGTCTAAGTGTGTAGCCTCAAAAGAGAAGGCACAGGAGAATTTTCTCTCGAAAGGATATGTAAGAATACCACTTCATAAGGAAATACAGTTTTGCAGAGTAAAGACATATACGTACGCATTGGAAACTCTTTACGAGAAGAAATAACTCATAGTACAAAATTAGCTTGTATCTCCAAAACTACATGTTGTATCTCGAAAAGAATTGTTGTGGCGTGTACGTCTTAACATGTAGCATCTAAAGAGAACCAAAAGGAGAATTTTCTTTCGTCAAAATTTTTCAGAAAATCACGTTTTAAGGAAATCCCGCATCGTGCGAAATTATCTTGTTTTTCCTAAACAACACGTTGTAAGTCGAAAAGCTTTCATGTTGCGTGTATGTCTAAGTGTGTAGCCTCAAAAGAGAAGGCACAGGACAGTTTTCTCTCGAAAGGATATGTAAGAATACCACTTCATAAGGAAATACAGTTTTGCAGAGTAAAGACATGTACGTACGTATTGGAAACTCTTTACGAGAAGATATAACGCATCGTACAAAATTAGCTTGTATCTCCAAAACTACACGTTGTAACTCGAAAAGAATTGTTGTGGCGTGTACGTCTTAACATGTAGCATCTAAAGAGAACCAAAAGGAGAATTTTCTTTCGTCAAAATTTTTCAGAAAATCACGTTTTAAGGAAATCCCGCATCGTGCGAAATTATCTTGTTTTTCCTAAACAACACGTTGTAAGTCGAAAAGCTTTCATGTTGCGTGTATGTCTAAGTGTGTAGCCTCAAAAGAGAAGGCACAGGACAGTTTTCTCTCGAAAGGATATGTAAGAATACCACTTCATAAGGAAATACAGTTTTGCAGAGTAAAGACATATACGTACGCATTGGAAACTCTTTACGAGAAGAAATAAAGCATCGTACAAAATTAGCTTGTATCTCCAAAACTACACGTTGTAACTCGAAAAGAATTGTTGTGGCGTGTACGTCTTAACATGTAGCATCTAAATAGAACCAAAAGGAGAATTTTCTTTCGTCAAAATTTTTCAGAAAATCACGTTTTAAGGAAATCCCGCATCGTGCGAAATTATCTTGTTTTTCCTAAACAACACGTTGTAAGTCGAAAAGCTTTCATGTTGCGTGTATGTCTAAGTGTGTAGCCTCAAAAGAGAAGGCACAGGACAGTTTTCTCTCGAAAGGATATGTAAGAATACCACTTCATAAGGAAATACAGTTTTGCAGAGTAAAGACATATACGTACGCATTGGAAACTCTTTACGAGAAGAAATAACGCATAGTACAAAATTAGCTTGTATCTCCAAAACTACATGTTGTATATCGAAAAGAATTGTTGTGGCGTGTACGTCTTAACATGTAGCATCTAAAGAGAACCAAAAGCAGAATTTTCTTTCGTCAAAATTTTTCAGAAAATCACGTTTTAAGGAAATCCCGCATCGTGCGAAATTATCTTGTTTTTCCGAAACAACACGTTGTAAGTCGAAAAGCTTTCATGTTGCATGTATGTCTAAGTGTGTAGCCTCAAAAGAGAAGGCACAGGAGAGTTTTCTCTCGAAAGAATATTGTAGAATACCACGTTATAAGGAAATACAATTTTGCAGAGTAAAGACAAATACGTACTTATTGAAAACACATTACGAGAAGAAGTAACGCATCGTACAAAATTAGCTTGTATCTCCAAAACTACACGTTGTAACTCGAAAAGAATTGTTGTGGCGTGTACGTCTTAACATGTAGCATCTAAAGAGAACCAAAAGGAGAGTTTTCTTTCGTCAAAATTTTTCAGAAAATCACGTTTTAAGGAAATCCCGCATGGTCCGAAATTACCTTTTTTTCCTAAACAACACGTTGTAAGTCGAAAAGCTTTCATGTTGCGTGTATGTCTAAGTGTGTAGCCTCAAAAGAGAAGGCACAGGAGAGTTTTCTCTCGAAAGAATATGTAAGAATACCACTTCATAAGGAAATACAGTTTTGCAGAGTAAAGACATATACCTACGCATTGGAAACTCTTTACGAGAAGAAATAACGCATAGTAAAAAATTAGCTTGTATCTCCAAAACTACATGTTGTATCTCGAAAAGAATTGTTGTGGCGTGTACGTCTTAACATGTAGCATCTAAAGAGAACCAAAAGGAGAATTTTCTTTCGTCAATATTTTTCAGAAAATCACGTTTTAAGGAAATCCCGCATCGTGCGAAATTATCTTGTTTTTCCTAAACAACAGGTTGTAAGTCGAAATGCTTTCATGTTGCGTGTATGTCTAAGTGTGTAGCCTCAAAAGAGAAGGCACAGGAGAATTTTCTCTCGAAAGGATATGTAAGAATACCACTTCATAAGGAAATACAGTTTTGCAGAGTAAAGACATATACGTACGCATTGGAAACTCTTTACGAGAAGAAATAACGCATAGTACAAAATTAGCTTGTATCTCCAAAACTACATGTTGTATCTCGAAAAGAATTGTTGTTGCGTGTACGTCTTAACATGTAGCATCTAAAGAGAACCAAAAGGAGAATTTTCTTTCGTCAAAATTTTTCAGAAAATCACGTTTTAAGGAAATCCCGCATCGTGCGAAATTATCTTGTTTTTCCTAAACAACACGTTGTAAGTCGAAAAGCTTTCATGTTGCGTGTATGTCTAAGTGTGTAGCCTCAAAAGAGAAGGCACAGGACAGTTTTCTCTCGAAAGGATATGTAAGAATACCACTTCATAAGGAAATACAGTTTTGCAGAGTAAAGACATATACGTACGCATTGGAAACTCTTTACGAGAAGAAATAACGCATAGTACAAAATTAGCTTGTATCTCCAAAACTACATGTTGTACTCGAAAAGAATTGTTGTGGCGTGTATGTCTTAACATGTAGCATCTAAAGAGAACCAAAAGGAGAATTTTCTTTCGTCAAAATTTTTCAGAAAATCACGTTTTAAGGAAATCCCGCATCGTGCGAAATTATCTTGTTTTTCCTAAACAACACGTTGTAAGTCGAAAAGCTTTCATGTTGCGTGTATGTCTAAGTGTGTAGCCTCAAAAGAGAAGGCACAGGACAGTTTTCTCTCGAAAGGATATGTAAGAATACCACTTCATAAGGAAATACAGTTTTGCAGAGTAAAGACATATACGTACGCATTGGAAACTTTACGAGAAGAAATAACGCATAGTACAAAATTAGCTTGTATCTCCAAAACTACATGTTGTATCTCGAAAAGAATTGTTGTGGCGTGTACGTCTTAACATGTAGCATCTAAAGAGAACCAAAAGGAGAATTTTCTTTCGTCAAAATTTTTCAGAAAATCACGTTTTAAGGAAATCCCGCATCGTGCGAAATTATCTTGTTTTTCCTAAACAACACGTTGTAAGTTGAAAAGCTTTCGTGTTGCGTGTATGTCTAAGTGTGTCGCCTCAAAAGAGAAGGCACAGGACAGTTTTCTCTCGAAAGGATATGTAAGAATACCACTTCATAAGGAAATACAGTTTTGCAGAGTAAAGACATATACGTACGCATTGGAAACTCTTTACGAGATGAAATAACGCAAAGTAAAAAATTAGCTTGTATCTCCAAAACTACATGATGTATCTCGAAAAGAATTGTTGTGGCGTGTACGTCTTAACATGTAGCATCTAAAGAGAACCAAAAGGAGAATTTTCTTTCGTCAAAAATTTTCAGAAAATCACGTTTTTAGGAAATCCCGCATCGTGCGAAATTATCTTGTTTTTCCTAAACAACACGTTGTAAGTCGAAAAGCTTTCATGTTGCGTGTATGTCTAAGTGTGTAGCCTCAAAAGAGAAGGCACAGGACAGTTTTCTCTCGAAAAGATATGTAAGAATACCACTTCATAAGGAAATACAGTTTTGCAGAGTAAAGACATGTACGTACGTATTGGAAACTCTTTACGAGAAGATATAACGCATCGTACAAAATTAGCTTGTATCTCCAAAACTACACGTTGTAACTCGAAAAGAATTGTTGTGGCGTGTACGTCTTAACATGTAGCATCTAAAGAGAACCAAAAGGAGAATTTTCTTTCGACAAAATTTTTCAGAAAATCACGTTTTAAGGAAATCCCGCATCGTGCGAAATTATCTTGTTTTTCCTAAACAACACGTTGTAAGTCGAAAAGCTTTCATGTTGCGAGTATGTCTAAGTGTGTAGCCTCAAAAGAGAAGGCACAGGACAGTTTTCTCTCGAAAGGATATGTAAGAATACCACTTCATAAGGAAATACAGTTTTGCAGAGTAAAGACATATACGTACGCATTGGAAACTCTTTACGAGAAGAAATAACGCATCGTAAAAAATTAGCTTGTATCTCCAAAACTACACGTTGTATCTCGAAAAGAATTGTTGTGGCGTGTACGTCTTAACATGTAGCATCTAAAGAAAACCAAAAGGAGAATTTTCTTTCGTCAAATTTTTTCAGAAAATCACGTTTTAAGCAAATCCCGCATCGTGCGAAATTACCTTGTTTTTCCTGAACAACACGTTGTAAGTCGAAAAGCTTTCATGTTGCGTGTATGTCTAAGTGTGTAGCCTCAAAAGAGAAGGCACAGGACAGTTTTCTCTCGAAAGGATATGTAAGAATACCACTTCATAAGGAAATACAGTTTTGCAGAGTAAAGACATGTATGTACGTATTGGAAACTCTTTAAGAGAAGATATAACGCATCGTACAAAATTAGCTTGTATCTCCAAAACTACACGTTGTATCTCGAAAAGAATTGTTGTGGCGTGTACGTCTTAACATGTAGCATCTAAAGAGAACCAAAAGGAGAATTTTCTTTCGACAAAATTTTTCAGAAAATCACGTTTTAAGGAAATCCCGCATCGTGCGAAATTATCTTGTTTTTCCTAAACAACACGTTGTAAGTCGAAAAGCTTTCATGTTGCGAGTATGTCTAAGTGTGTAGCCTCAAAAGAGAAGGCACAGGACAGTTTTCTCTCGAAAGGATATGTAAGAATACCACTTCATAAGGAAATACAGTTTTGCAGAGTAAAGACATATACGTACGCATTGGAAACTCTTTACGAGAAGAAATAACGCATAGTACAAAATTAGCTTGTATCTCCAAAACTACACGTTGTATCTCGAAAAGAATTGTTGTGGCGTGTACGTCTTAACATGTAGCATCTAAAGAGAAGCAAAAGGAGAATTTTCTTTCGTCAAATTTTTTCAGAAAATCACGTTTTAAGGAAATCCCGCATCGTGCGAAATTATCTTGTTTTTCCTAAACAACAGGTTGTAAGTCGAAATGCTTTCATGTTGCGTGTATGTCTAAGTGTGTAGCCTCAAAAGAGAAGGCACAGGAGAATTTTCTCTCGAAAGGATATGTAAGAATACCACTTCATAAGGAAATACAGTTTTGCAGAGTAAAGACATATACGTACGCATTGGAAACTCTTTACGAGAAGAAATAACGCACAGTACAAAATTAGCTTGTATCTCCAAAACTACATGTTGTATCTCGAAAAGAATTGTTGTGGCGTGTAGGTCTTAACATGTAGCATCTAAAGAGAACCAAAAGGAGAATTTTCTTTCGTCAAAATTATTCAGAAAATCACGTTTTAAGGAAATCCCGCATCGTGCGAAATTATCTTGTTTTTCCTAAACAACACGTTCTAAGTCGAAAAGCGTTCATGTTGCGTGTATGTCTAAGTGTGTAGCCTCAAAAGAGAAGGCACAGGACAGTTTTCTCTCGAAAGGATATGTAAGAATACCACTTCATAAGGAAATACAGTTTTGCAGAGTAAAGACATATACGTACGCATTGGAAACTCTTTACGAGAAGAAATAACGCATAGTACAAAATTAGCTTGTATCTCCAAAACTACATGTTGTATCTCGAAAAGAATTGTTGTGGCGTGTACGTCTTAACATGTAGCATCTAAAGAGAACCAAAAGGAGAATTTTCTTTCGTCAAAATTTTTCAGAAAATCACGTTTTAAGGAAATCCCGCATCGTGCGAAATTATCTTGTTTTTCCGAAACAACACGTTGTAAGTGGAAAAGCTTTCATGTTGCGTGTATGTCTAAGTGTGTAGCCTCAAAAGAGAAGGCACAGGAGAGTTTTCTCTCGAAAGAATATTGTAGAATACCACGTTATAAGGAAATACAATTTTGCAGAGTAAAGACAAATACGTACATATTGAAAACACATTACGAGAAGAAGTAACGCATCGTACAAAATTAGCTTGTATCTCCAAAACTACACGTTGTAACTCGAAAAGAATTGTTGTGGCGTGTACGTCTTAACATGTAGGATCTAAAAAGAACCAAAAGGAGAATTTTCTTTCGTCAAAATTTTTCAGAAAATCACGTTTTAAGGAAATCCCGCATGGTCCGAAATTATCTTGTTTTTCCTAAACAACACGTTGTAAGTCGAAAAGCTTTCATGTTGCGTGTATGTCTAAGTGTGTAGCCTCAAAAGAGAAGGCACAGGACAGTTTTCTCTCGAAAGGATATGTAAGAATACCACTTCATAAGGAAATACAGTTTTCCAGAGTAAAGACATATACGTACGCTTTGGAAACTCTTTACGAGAAGAAATAACGCAGAGTACAAAATTAGCTTGTATCTCCAAAACTACACGTTGTATCTCGAAAAGAATTGTTGTGGCATGTACGTCTTAACATGTAGCATCTAAAGAGAACCAAAAGGAGAATTTTCTTTCGTCAAATTTTTTCAGAAAATCACGTTTTAAGGAAATCCCGCATCGTGCGAAATTACCTTGTTTTTCCTAAACAACACGTTGTAAGTCGAAAAGCTTTCATGTTGCGTGTATGTCTAAGTGTGTAGCCTCAAAAGAGAAGGCACAGGACAGTTTTCTCTCGAAAGGATATGTAAGAATACCACTTCATAAGGAAATACAGTTTTGCAGAGTAAAGACATATACGTACGCATTGGAAACTCTTTACGAGAAGAAATAACGCATAGTACAAAATTAGCTTGTATCTCCAAAACTACATGTTGTATCTCGAAAAGAATTGTTGTGGCGTGTACGTCTTAACATGTAGCATCTAAAGAGAACCAAAAGGAGAATTTTCTTTCGTCAAAATTTTTCAGAAAATCACGTTTTAAGGAAATCCCGCATCGTGCGAAATTATCTTGTTTTTCCTAAACAACACGTTGTAAGTCGAAAAGCTTTCATGTTGCGTGTATGCCTAAGTGTGTAACCTCAAAAGAGAAGGCACAGGACAGTTTTCTCTCGAAAGGATATGTAAGAATACCACTTCATAAGGAAATACAGTTTTGCAGAGTAAAGACATATACGTACGCATTGGAAACTCTTTAAGAGAAGAAATAACGCATAGTACAAAATTAGCTTGTATCTCCAAAACTACACGTTGTATCTCGAAAAGAATTGTTGTGGCGTGTACGTCTTAACATGTAGCATCTAAAGAGAACCAAAAGGAGAATTTTCTTTCGTCAAAATTTTTCAGAAAATCACGTTTTAAGGAAATCCCGCATCGTGCGAAATTATCTTGTTTTTCCTAAACAACACGTTGTAAGTCGAAAAGCTTTCATGTTGCGTGTATGTCTAAGTGTGTAGCCTCAAAAGAGAAGGCACAGGACAGTTTTCTCTCGAAAGGATATGTAAGAATACCACTTCATAAGGAAATACAGTTTTGCAGAGTAAAGACATATACGTACGCATTGGAAACTCTTTACGAGAAGAAATAATGCATAGTACAAAATTAGCTTGTGTCTCCAAAACTACATGTTGTACTCGAAAAGAATTGTTGTGGCGTGTATGTCTTAACATGTAGCATCTAAAGAGAACCAAAAGGAGAATTTTCTTTCGTCAAAATTTTTCAGGAAATCACGTTTTAAGGAAATCCCGCATCGTGCGAAATTATCTTGTTTTTCCTAAACAACACGTTGTAAGTCGAAAAGCTTTCATGTTGCGTGTATGTCTAAGTGTGTAGCCTCAAAAGAGAAGGCACAGGACAGTTTTCTCTCGAAAGGATATGTAAGAATACCACTTCATAAGGAAATACAGTTTTGCAGAGTAAAGACATATACGTACGCATTGGAAACTTTACGAGAAGAAATAACGCATAGTACAAAATTAGCTTGTATCTCCAAAACTACATGTTGTATCTCGAAATGAATTGTTGTGGCGTGTACGTCTTAACATGTAGCATCTAAAGAGAACCAAAAGGAGAATTTTCTTTCGTCAAAATTTTTCAGAAAATCACGTTTTAAGGAAATCCCGCATCGTGCGAAATTATCTTGTTTTTCCTAAACAACACGTTGTAAGTTGAAAAGCTTTCATGTTGCGTGTATGTCTAAGTGTGTCGCCTCAAAAGAGAAGGCACAGGACAGTTTTCTCTCGAAAGGATATGTAAGAATACCACTTCATAAGGAAATACAGTTTTGCAGAGTAAAGACATATACGTACGCATTGGAAACTCTTTACGAGATGAAATAACGCATAGTACAAAATTAGCTTGTATCTCCAAAACTACATGTTGTATCTCGAAAAGAATTGTTGTGGCGTGTACGTCTTAACATGTAGCATCTAAAGAGAACCAAAAGGAGAATTTTCTTTCGTCAAAATTTTTCAGAAAATCACGTTTTAAGGAAATCCCGCATCGTGCGAAATTATCTTGTTTTTCCTAAACAACACGTTGTAAGTCGAAAAGCTTTCATGTTGCGTGTATGTCTAAGTGTGTAGCCTCAAAAGAGAAGGCACAGGACAGTTTTCTCTCGAAAAGATATGTAAGAATACCACTTCATAAGGAAATACAGTTTTGCAGAGTAAAGACATGTACGTACGTATTGGAAACTCTTTACGAGAAGATATAACGCATCGTACAAAATTAGCTTGTATCTCCAAAACTACACGTTGTAACTCGAAAAGAATTGTTGTGGCGTGTACGTCTTAACATGTAGCATCTAAAGAGAACCAAAAGGAGAATTTTCTTTCGACAAAATTTTTCAGAAAATCACGTTTTAAGGAAATCCCGCATCGTGCGAAATTATCTTGTTTTTCCTAAACAACACGTTGTAAGTCGAAAAGCTTTCATGTTGCGAGTATGTCTAAGTGTGTAGCCTCAAAAGAGAAGGCACAGGACAGTTTTCTCTCGAAAGGATATGTAAGAATACCACTTCATAAGGAAATACAGTTTTGCAGAGTAAAGACATGTATGTACGTATTGGAAACTCTTTACGAGAAGATATAACGCATCGTACAAAATTAGCTTGTATCTCCAAAACTACACGTTGTATCTCGAAAAGAATTGTTGTGGCGTGTACGTCTTAACATGTAGCATCTAAAGAGAACCAAAAGGAGAATTTTCTTTCGACAAAATTTTTCAGAAAATCACGTTTTAAGGAAATCCCGCATCGTGCGAAATTATCTTGTTTTTCCTAAACAACACGTTGTAAGTCGAAAAGCTTTCATGTTGCGAGTATGTCTAAGTGTGTAGCCTCAAAAGAGAAGGCACAGGACAGTTTTCTCTCGAAAGGATATGTAAGAATACCACTTCATAAGGAAATACAGTTTTGCAGAGTAAAGACATATACGTACGCATTGGAAACTCTTTACGAGAAGAAATAACGCATAGTACAAAATTAGCTTGTATCTCCAAAACTACACGTTGTATCTCGAAAAGAATTGTTGTGGCGTGTACGTCTTAACATGTAGCATCTAAAGAGAACCAAAAGGAGAATTTTCTTTCGTCAAATTTTTTCAGAAAATCACGTTTTAAGGAAATCCCGCATCGTGCGAAATTATCTTGTTTTTCCTAAACAACACGTTGTAAGTCGAAAAGCTTTCATGTTGCGTGTATGTCTAAGTGTGTAGCCTCAAAAGAGAAGGCACAGGACAGTTTTCTCTCGAAAGGATATGTAAGAATACCACTTCATAAGGAAATACAGTTTTGCAGAGTAAAGACATGTACGTACGTATTGGAAAGTCTTTACGAGAAGATATAACGCATCGTACAAAATTAGCTTGTATCTCCAAAACTACACGTTGTATCTCGAAAAGAATTGTTGTGGCGTGTACGTCTTAACATGTAGCATCTAAAGAGAACCAAAAGGAGAATTTTCTTTCGTCAAAATTTTTCAGAAAATCACGTTTTAAGGAAATCCCGCATCTAGCGAAATTATCTTGTTTTTCCTAAACAACACGTTGTAAGTCGAAAAGCTTTTATGTTGCGTGTATGTCTAAGTGTGTAGCCTCAAAAGAGAAGGCACAGGAGAATTTTCTCTCGAAAGGATATGTAAGAATACCACTTCATAAGGAAATACAGTTTTGCAGAGTAAAGACATATACGTACGCATTGGAAACTCTTTACGAGAAGAAATAACTCATAGTACAAAATTAGCTTGTATCTCCAAAACTACATGTTGTATCTCGAAAAGAATTGTTGTGGCGTGTACGTCTTAACATGTAGCATCTAAAGAGAACCAAAAGGAGAATTTTCTTTCGTCAAAATTTTTCAGAAAATCACGTTTTAAGGAAATCCCGCATCGTGCGAAATTATCTTGTTTTTCCTAAACAACACGTTGTAAGTCGAAAAGCTTTCATGTTGCGTGTATGTCTAAGTGTGTAGCCTCAAAAGAGAAGGCACAGGACAGTTTTCTCTCGAAAGGATATGTAAGAATACCACTTCATAAGGAAATACAGTTTTGCAGAGTAAAGACATATACCTACGCATTGGAAACTCTTTACGAGAAGAAATAACGCATAGTAAAAAATTAGCTTGTATCTCCAAAACTACATGTTGTATCTCGAAAAGAATTGTTGTGGCGTGTACGTCTTAACATGTAGCATCTAAAGAGAACCAAAAGGAGAATTTTCTTTCGTCAATATTTTTCAGAAAATCACGTTTTAAGGAAATCCCGCATCGTGCGAAATTATCTTGTTTTTCCTAAACAACAGGTTGTAAGTCGAAATGCTTTCATGTTGCGTGTATGTCTAAGTGTGTAGCCTCAAAAGAGAAGGCACAGGAGAATTTTCTCTCGAAAGGATATGTAAGAATACCACTTCATAAGGAAATACAGTTTTGCAGAGTAAAGACATATACGTACGCATTGGAAACTCTTTACGAGAAGAAATAACGCATAGTACAAAATTAGCTTGTATCTCCAAAACTACATGTTGTATCTCGAAAAGAATTGTTGTGGCGTGTACGTCTTAACATGTAGCATCTAAAGAGAACCAAAAGGAGAATTTTCTTTCGTCAAAATTTTTCAGAAAATCACGTTTTAAGGAAATCCCGCATCGTGCGAAATTATCTTGTTTTTCCTAAACAACACGTTGTAAGTCGAAAAGCTTTCATGTTGCGTGTATGTCTAAGTGTGTAGCCTCAAAAGAGAAGGCACAGGACAGTTTTCTCTCGAAAGGATATGTAAGAATACCACTTCATAAGGAAATACAGTTTTGCAGAGTAAAGACATATACGTACGCATTGGAAACTCTTTACGAGAAGAAATAACGCATAGTACAAAATTAGCTTGTATCTCCAAAACTACATGTTGTACTCGAAAAGAATTGTTGTGGCGTGTATGTCTTAACATGTAGCATCTAAAGAGAACCAAAAGGAGAATTTTCTTTCGTCAAAATTTTTCAGAAAATCACGTTTTAAGGAAATCCCGCATCGTGCGAAATTATCTTGTTTTTCCTAAACAACACGTTGTAAGTCGAAAAGCTTTCATGTTGCGTGTATGTCTAAGTGTGTAGCCTCAAAAGAGAAGGCACAGGACAGTTTTCTCTCGAAAGGATATGTAAGAATACCACTTCATAAGGAAATACAGTTTTGCAGAGTAAAGACATATACGTACGCATTGGAAACTTTACGAGAAGAAATAACGCATAGTACAAAATTAGCTTGTATCTCCAAAACTACATGTTGTATCTCGAAAAGAATTGTTGTGGCGTGTACGTCTTAACATGTAGCATCTAAAGAGAACCAAAAGGAGAATTTTCTTTCGTCAAAATTTTTCAGAAAATCACGTTTTAAGGAAATCCCGCATCGTGCGAAATTATCTTGTTTTTCCTAAACAACACGTTGTAAGTTGAAAAGCTTTCGTGTTGCGTGTATGTCTAAGTGTGTCGCCTCAAAAGAGAAGGCACAGGACAGTTTTCTCTCGAAAGGATATGTAAGAATACCACTTCATAAGGAAATACAGTTTTGCAGAGTAAAGACATATACGTACGCATTGGAAACTCTTTACGAGATGAAATAACGCATAGTACAAAATTAGCTTGTATCTCCAAAACTACATGATGTATCTCGAAAAGAATTGTTGTGGCGTGTACGTCTTAACATGTAGCATCTAAAGAGAACCAAAAGGAGAATTTTCTTTCGTCAAAATTTTTCAGAAAATCACGTTTTTAGGAAATCCCGCATCGTGCGAAATTATCTTGTTTTTCCTAAACAACACGTTGTAAGTCGAAAAGCTTTCATGTTGCGTGTATGTCTAAGTGTGTAGCCTCAAAAGAGAAGGCACAGGACAGTTTTCTCTCGAAAGGATATGTAAGAATACCACTTCATAAGGAAATACAGTTTTGCAGAGTAAAGACATGTACGTACGTATTGGAAACTCTTTACGAGAAGATATAACGCATCGTACAAAATTAGCTTGTATCTCCAAAACTACACGTTGTAACTCGAAAAGAATTGTTGTGGCGTGTACGTCTTAACATGTAGCATCTAAAGAGAACCAAAAGGAGAATTTTCTTTCGTCAAAATTTTTCAGAAAATCACGTTTTAAGGAAATCCCGCATCGTGCGAAATTATCTTGCTTTTCCTAAACAACACGTTGTAAGTCGAAAAGCTTTCATGTTGCGTGTATGTCTAAGTGTGTAGCCTCAAAAGAGAAGGCACAGGACAGTTTTCTCTCGAAAGGATATGTAAGAATACCACTTCATAAGGAAATACAGTTTTGCAGAGTAAAGACATATACGTACGCATTGGAAACTCTTTACGAGAAGAAATAAAGCATCGTACAAAATTAGCTTGTATCTCCAAAACTACACGTTGTAACTCGAAAAGAATTGTTGTGGCGTGTACGTCTTAACATGTAGCATCTAAAGAGAAGCAAAAGGAGAATTTTCTTTCGTCAAATTTTTTCAGAAAATCACGTTTTAAGGAAATCCCGCATCGTGCGAAATTATCTTGTTTTTCCTAAACAACACGTTGTAAGTCGAAAAGCTTTCATGTTGCGTGTATGTCTAAGTGTGTAGCCTCAAAAGAGAAGGCACAGGACAGTTTTCTCTCGAAAGGATATGTAAGAATACCACTTCATAAGGAAATACAGTTTTGCAGAGTAAAGACATATACGTACGCATTGGAAACTCTTTATGAGAAGAAATAACGCATAGTACAAAATTAGCTTGTATCTCCAAAACTACATGTTGTATCTCGAAAAGAATTGTTGTGGCGTGTACGTCTTAACATGTAGCATCTAAAGAGAACCAAAAGGAGAATTTTCTTTCGACAAAATTTTTCAGAAAATCACGTTTTAAGGAAATCCCGCATCGTGCGAAATTATCTTGTTTTTCCTAAACAACACGTTGTAAGTCGAAAAGCTTTCATGTTGCGAGTATGTCTAAGTGTGTAGCCTCAAAAGAGAAGGCACAGGACAGTTTTCTCTCGAAAGGATATGTAAGAATACCACTTCATAAGGAAATACAGTTTTGCAGAGTAAAGACATATACGTACGCATTGGAAACTCTTTACGAGAAGAAATAACGCATAGTACAAAATTAGCTTGTATCTCCAAAACTACACGTTGTATCTCGAAAAGAATTGTTGTGGCGTGTACGTCTTAACATGTAGCATCTAAAGAGAAGCAAAAGGAGAATTTTCTTTCGTCAAATTTTTTCAGAAAATCACGTTTTAAGGAAATCCCGCATCGTGCGAAATTATCTTGTTTTTCCTAAACAACACGTTGTAAGTCGAAAAGCTTTCATGTTGCGTGTATGTCTAAGTGTGTAGCCTCAAAAGAGAAGGCACAGGACAGTTTTCTCTCGAAAGGATATGTAAGAATACCACTTCATAAGGAAATACAGTTTTGCAGAGTAAAGACATATACGTACGCATTGGAAACTCTTTATGAGAAGAAATAACGCATAGTACAAAATTAGCTTGTATCTCCAAAACTACATGTTGTATCTCGAAAAGAATTGTTGTGGCGTGTACGTCTTAACATGTAGCATCTAAAGAGAACCAAAAGGAGAATTTTCTTTCGTCAAAATTTTTCAGAAAATCACGTTTTAAGGAAATCCCGCATCGTGCGAAATTATCTTGTTTTTCCTAAACAACACGTTGTAAGTCGAAAAGCTTTCATGTTGCGTGTATGTCTAAGTGTGTAGCCTCAAAAGAGAAGGCACAGGACAGTTTTCTCTCGAAAGGATATGTAAGAATACCACTTCATAAGGAAATACAGTTTTGCAGAGTAAAGACATATACGTACGCATTGGAAACTCTTTACGAGATGAAATAACGCATAGTACAAAATTAGCTTGTATCTCCAAAACTACATGATGTATCTCGAAAAGAATTGTTGTGGCGTGTACGTCTTAACATGTAGCATCTAAAGAGAACCAAAAGGAGAATTTTCTTTCGTCAAAATTTTTCAGAAAATCACGTTTTTAGGAAATCCCGCATCGTGCGAAATTATCTTGTTTTTCCTAAACAACACGTTGTAAGTCGAAAAGCTTTCATGTTGCGTGTATGTCTAAGTGTGTAGCCTCAAAAGAGAAGGCACAGGACAGTTTTCTCTCGAAAAGATATGTAAGAATACCACTTCATAAGGAAATACAGTTTTGCAGAGTAAAGACATGTACGTACGTATTGGAAACTCTTTACGAGAAGATATAACGCATCGTACAAAATTAGCTTGTATCTCCAAAACTACACGTTGTAACTCGAAAAGAATTGTTGTGGCGTGTACGTCTTAACATGTAGCATCTAAAGAGAACCAAAAGGAGAATTTTCTTTCGACAAAATTTTTCAGAAAATCACGTTTTAAGGAAATCCCGCATCGTGCGAAATTATCTTGTTTTTCCTAAACAACACGTTGTAAGTCGAAAAGCTTTCATGTTGCGAGTATGTCTAAGTGTGTAGCCTCAAAAGAGAAGGCACAGGACAGTTTTCTCTCGAAAGGATATGTAAGAATACCACTTCATAAGGAAATACAGTTTTGCAGAGTAAAGACATATACGTACGCATTGGAAACTCTTTACGAGAAGAAATAACGCATCGTACAAAATTAGCTTGTATCTCCAAAACTACACGTTGTATCTCGAAAAGAATTGTTGTGGCGTGTACGTCTTAACATGTAGCATCTAAAGAAAACCAAAAGGAGAATTTTCTTTCGTCAAATTTTTTCAGAAAATCACGTTTTAAGCAAATCCCCGCATCGTGCGAAATTACCTTGTTTTTCCTGAACAACACGTTGTAAGTCGAAAAGCTTTCATGTTGCGTGTATGTCTAAGTGTGTAGCCTCAAAAGAGAAGGCACAGGACAGTTTTCTCTCGAAAGGATATGTAAGAATACCACTTCATAAGGAAATACAGTTTTGCAGAGTAAAGACATGTATGTACGTATTGGAAACTCTTTAAGAGAAGATATAACGCATCGTACAAAATTAGCTTGTATCTCCAAAACTACACGTTGTATCTCGAAAAGAATTGTTGTGGCGTGTACGTCTTAACATGTAGCATCTAAAGAGAACCAAAAGGAGAATTTTCTTTCGACAAAATTTTTCAGAAAATCACGTTTTAAGGAAATCCCGCATCGTGCGAAATTATCTTGTTTTTTCCTAAACAACACGTTGTAAGTCGAAAAGCTTTCATGTTGCGAGTATGTCTAAGTGTGTAGCCTCAAAAGAGAAGGCACAGGACAGTTTTCTCTCGAAAG
This sequence comes from Apodemus sylvaticus, assembly GCF_947179515.1. Lineage (NCBI taxonomy): Eukaryota > Metazoa > Chordata > Mammalia > Rodentia > Muridae > Apodemus > Apodemus sylvaticus. The sequence continues at coordinate 83,420 of NW_026263422.1, forward strand.
GATATGTAAGAATACCACTTCATAAGGAAATACAGTTTTGCAGAGTAAAGACATATACGTACGCATTGGAAACTCTTTACGAGAAGAAATAACGCATAGTACAAAATTAGCTTGTATCTCCAAAACTACACGTTGTATCTCGAAAAGAATTGTTGTGGCGTGTACGTCTTAACATGTAGCATCTAAAGAGAAGCAAAAGGAGAATTTTCTTTCGTCAAATTTTTTCAGAAAATCACGTTTTAAGAAAATCCCGCATCGTGCGAAATTATCTTGTTTTTCCTAAACAACACGTTGTAAGTCGAAAAGCTTTCATGTTGCGTGTATGTCTAAGTGTGTAGCCTCAAAAGAGAAGGCACAGGACAGTTTTCTCTCGAAAGGATATGTAAGAATACCACTTCATAAGGAAATACAGTTTTGCAGAGTAAAGACATATACGTACGCATTGGAAACTCTTTATGAGAAGAAATAACGCATAGTACAAAATTAGCTTGTATCTCCAAAACTACATGTTGTATCTCGAAAAGAATTGTTGTGGCGTGTACGTCTTAACATGTAGCATCTAAAGAGAACCAAAAGGAGAATTTTCTTTCGACAAAATTTTTCAGAAAATCACGTTTTAAGGAAATCCCGCATCGTGCGAAATTATCTTGTTTTTCCTAAACAACACGTTGTAAGTCGAAAAGCTTTCATGTTGCGAGTATGTCTAAGTGTGTAGCCTCAAAAGAGAAGGCACAGGACAGTTTTCTCTCGAAAGGATATGTAAGAATACCACTTCATAAGGAAATACAGTTTTGCAGAGTAAAGACATATACGTACGCATTGGAAACTCTTTACGAGAAGAAATAACGCATAGTACAAAATTAGCTTGTATCTCCAAAACTACACGTTGTATCTCGAAAAGAATTGTTGTGGCGTGTACGTCTTAACATGTAGCATCTAAAGAGAAGCAAAAGGAGAATTTTCTTTCGTCAAATTTTTTCAGAAAATCACGTTTTAAGGAAATCCCGCATCGTGCGAAATTATCTTGTTTTTCCTAAACAACACGTTGTAAGTCGAAAAGCTTTCATGTTGCGTGTATGTCTAAGTGTGTAGCCTCAAAAGAGAAGGCACAGGACAGTTTTCTCTCGAAAGGATATGTAAGAATACCACTTCATAAGGAAATACAGTTTTGCAGAGTAAAGACATATACGTACGCATTGGAAACTCTTTATGAGAAGAAATAACGCATAGTACAAAATTAGCTTGTATCTCCAAAACTACATGTTGTATCTCGAAAAGAATTGTTGTGGCGTGTACGTCTTAACATGTAGCATCTAAAGAGAACCAAAAGGAGAATTTTCTTTCGTCAAAATTTTTCAGAAAATCACGTTTTAAGGAAATCCCGCATCGTGCGAAATTATCTTGTTTTTCCTAAACAACACGTTGTAAGTCGAAAAGCTTTCATGTTGCGTGTATGTCTAAGTGTGTAGCCTCAAAAGAGAAGGCACAGGACAGTTTTCTCTCGAAAGGATATGTAAGAATACCACTTCATAAGGAAATACAGTTTTGCAGAGTAAAGACATATACGTACGCATTGGAAACTCTTTACGAGATGAAATAACGCATAGTACAAAATTAGCTTGTATCTCCAAAACTACATGATGTATCTCGAAAAGAATTGTTGTGGCGTGTACGTCTTTACATGTAGCATCTAAAGAGAACCAAAAGGAGAATTTTCTTTCGTCAAAATTTTTCAGAAAATCACGTTTTTAGGAAATCCCGCATCGTGCGAAATTATCTTGTTTTTCCTAAACAACACGTTGTAAGTCGAAAAGCTTTCATGTTGCGTGTATGTCTAAGTGTGTAGCCTCAAAAGAGAAGGCACAGGACAGTTTTCTCTCGAAAAGATATGTAAGAATACCACTTCATAAGGAAATACAGTTTTGCAGAGTAAAGACATGTACGTACGTATTGGAAACTCTTTACGAGAAGATATAACGCATCGTACAAAATTAGCTTGTATCTCCAAAACTACACGTTGTAACTCGAAAAGAATTGTTGTGGCGTGTACGTCTTAACATGTAGCATCTAAAGAGAACCAAAAGGAGAATTTTCTTTCGACAAAATTTTTCAGAAAATCACGTTTTAAGGAAATCCCGCATCGTGCGAAATTATCTTGTTTTTCCTAAACAACACGTTGTAAGTCGAAAAGCTTTCATGTTGCGAGTATGTCTAAGTGTGTAGCCTCAAAAGAGAAGGCACAGGACAGTTTTCTCTCGAAAGGATATGTAAGAATACCACTTCATAAGGAAATACAGTTTTGCAGAGTAAAGACATATACGTACGCATTGGAAACTCTTTACGAGAAGAAATAACGCATCGTACAAAATTAGCTTGTATCTCCAAAACTACACGTTGTATCTCGAAAAGAATTGTTGTGGCGTGTACGTCTTAACATGTAGCATCTAAAGAAAACCAAAAGGAGAATTTTCTTTCGTCAAATTTTTTCAGAAAATCACGTTTTAAGCAAATCCCGCATCGTGCGAAATTACCTTGTTTTTCCTGAACAACACGTTGTAAGTCGAAAAGCTTGCATGTTGCGTGTATGTCTAAGTGTGTAGCCTCAAAAGAGAAGGCACAGGACAGTTTTCTCTCGAAAGGATATGTAAGAATACCACTTCATAAGGAAATACAGTTTTGCAGAGTAAAGACATGTATGTACGTATTGGAAACTCTTTAAGAGAAGATATAACGCATCGTACAAAATTAGCTTGTATCTCCAAAACTACACGTTGTATCTCGAAAAGAATTGTTGTGGCGTGTACGTCTTAACATGTAGCATCTAAAGAGAACCAAAAGGAGAATTTTCTTTCGACAAAATTTTTCAGAAAATCACGTTTTAAGGAAATCCCGCATCGTGCGAAATTATCTTGTTTTTCCTAAACAACACGTTGTAAGTCGAAAAGCTTTCATGTTGCGAGTATGTCTAAGTGTGTAGCCTCAAAAGAGAAGGCACAGGACAGTTTTCTCTCGAAAGGATATGTAAGAATACCACTTCATAAGGAAATACAGTTTTGCAGAGTAAAGACATATACGTACGCATTGGAAACTCTTTAGGAGAAGAAATAACGCATAGTACAAAATTAGCTTGTATCTCCAAAACTACACGTTGTATCTCGAAAAGAATTGTTGTGGCGTGTACGTCTTAACATGTAGCATCTAAAGAGAAGCAAAAGGAGAATTTTCTTTCGTCAAATTTTTTCAGAAAATCACGTTTTAAGGAAATCCCGCATCGTGCGAAATTATCTTGTTTTTCCTAAACAACACGTTGTAAGTCGAAAAGCTTTCATGTTGCGTGTATGTCTAAGTGTGTAGCCTCAAAAGAGAAGGCACAGGACAGTTTTCTCTCGAAAGGATATGTAAGAATACCACTTCATAAGGAAATACAGTTTTGCAGAGTAAAGACATATACGTACGCATTGGAAACTCTTTATGAGAAGAAATAACGCATAGTACAAAATTAGCTTGTATCTCCAAAACTACATGTTGTATCTCGAAAAGAATTGTTGTGGCGTGTACGTCTTAACATGTAGCATCTAAAGAGAACCAAAAGGAGAATTTTCTTTCGTCAAAATTTTTCAGAAAATCACGTTTTAAGGAAATCCCGCATCGTGCGAAATTATCTTGTTTTTCCTAAACAACACGTTGTAAGTCGAAAAGCTTTCATGTTGCGTGTATGTCTAAGTGTGTAGCCTCAAAAGAGAAGGCACAGGACAGTTTTCTCTCGAAAGGATATGTAAGAATACCACTTCATAAGGAAATACAGTTTTGCAGAGTAAAGACATATACGTACGCATTGGAAACTCTTTACGAGAAGAAATAACGCATAGTACAAAATTAGCTTGTATCTCCAAAACTACATGTTGTACTCGAAAAGAATTGTTGTGGCGTGTACGTCTTAACATGTAGCATCTAAAGAGAACCAAAAGGAGAATTTTCTTTCGTCAAAATTTTTCAGAAAATCACGTTTTAAGGAAATCCCGCATCGTGCGAAATTATCTTGTTTTTCCTAAACAACACGTTGTAAGTCGAAAAGCTTTCATGTTGCGTGTATGTCTAAGTGTGTAGCCTCAAAAGAGAAGGCACAGGACAGTTTTCTCTAGAAAGGATATGTAAGAATACCACTTCATAAGGAAATACAGTTTTGCAGAGTAAAGACATGTACGTACGTATTGGAAAGTCTTTACGAGAAGATATAACGCATCGTACAAAATTAGCTTGTATCTCCAAAACTACACGTTGTATCTCGAAAAGAATTGTTGTGGCGTGTACGTCTTAACATGTAGCATCTAAAGAGAACCAAAAGGAGAATTTTCTTTCTTCAAAATTTTTCAGAAAATCACGTTTTAAGGAAATCCCGCATCTAGCGAAATTATCTTGTTTTTCCTAAACAACACGTTGTAAGTCGAAAAGCTTTTATGTTGCGTGTATGTCTAAGTGTGTAGCCTCAAAAGAGAAGGCACAGGAGAATTTTCTCTCGAAAGGATATGTAAGAATACCACTTCATAAGGAAATACAGTTTTGCAGAGTAAAGACATATACGTACGCATTGGAAACTCTTTACGAGAAGAAATAACTCATAGTACAAAATTAGCTTGTATCTCCAAAACTACATGTTGTATCTCGAAAAGAATTGTTGTGGCGTGTACGTCTTAACATGTAGCATCTAAAGAGAACCAAAAGGAGAATTTTCTTTCGTCAAAATTTTTCAGAAAATCACGTTTTAAGGAAATCCCGCATCGTGCGAAATTATCTTGTTTTTCCTAAACAACACGTTGTAAGTCGAAAAGCTTTCATGTTGCGTGTATGTCTAAGTGTGTAGCCTCAAAAGAGAAGGCACAGGACAGTTTTCTCTCGAAAGGATATGTAAGAATACCACTTCATAAGGAAATACAGTTTTGCAGAGTAAAGACATGTACCTACGTATTGGAAACTCTTTACGAGAAGATATAACGCATCGTACAAAATTAGCTTGTATCTCCAAAACTACACGTTGTAACTCGAAAAGAATTGTTGTGGCGTGTACGTCTTAACATGTAGCATCTAAAGAGAACCAAAAGGAGAATTTTCTTTCGTCAAAATTTTTCAGAAAATCACGTTTTAAGGAAATCCCGCATCGTGCGAAATTATCTTGCTTTTCCTAAACAACACGTTGTAAGTCGAAAAGCTTTCATGTTGCGTGTATGTCTAAGTGTGTAGCCTCAAAAGAGAAGGCACAGGACAGTTTTCTCTCGAAAGGATATGTAAGAATACCACTTCATAAGGAAATACAGTTTTGCAGAGTAAAGACATATACGTACGCATTGGAAACTCTTTACGAGAAGAAATAAAGCATCGTACAAAATTAGCTTGTATCTCCAAAACTACACGTTGTAACTCGAAAAGAATTGTTGTGGCGTGTACGTCTTAACATGTAGCATCTAAATAGAACCAAAAGGAGAATTTTCTTTCGTCAAAATTTTTCAGAAAATCACGTTTTAAGGAAATCCCGCATCGTGCGAAATTATCTTGTTTTTCCTAAACAACACGTTGTAAGTCGAAAAGCTTTCATGTTGCGTGTATGTCTAAGTGTGTAGCCTCAAAAGAGAAGGCACAGGACAGTTTTCTCTCGAAAGGATATGTAAGAATACCACTTCATAAGGAAATACAGTTTTGCAGAGTAAAGACATATACGTACGCATTGGAAACTCTTTACGAGAAGAAATAACGCATAGTACAAAATTAGCTTGTATCTCCAAAACTACACGTTGTATATCGAAAAGAATTGTTGTGGCGTGTACGTCTTAACATGTAGCATCTAAAGAGAACCAAAAGGAGAATTTTCTTTCGTCAAATTTTTTCAGAAAATCACGTTTTAAGGAAATCCCGCATCGTGCGAAATTATCTTGTTTTTCCTAAACAACACGTTGTAAGTCGAAAAGCTTTCATGTTGCGTGTATGTCTAAGTGTGTAGCCTCAAAAGAGAAGGCACAGGACAGTTTTCTCTCGAAAGGATATGTAAGAATACCACTTCATAAGGAAATACAGTTTTGCAGAGTAAAGACATGTACGTACGTATTGGAAAGTCTTTACGAGAAGATATAACGCATCGTACAAAATTAGCTTGTATCTCCAAAACTACACGTTGTATCTCGAAAAGAATTGTTGTGGCGTGTACGTCTTAACATGTAGCATCTAAAGAGAACCAAAAGGAGAATTTTCTTTCGTCAAAATTTTTCAGAAAATCACGTTTTAAGGAAATCCCGCATCTAGCGAAATTATCTTGTTTTTCCTAAACAACACGTTGTAAGTCGAAAAGCTTTCATGTTGCGTGTATGTCTAAGTGTGTAGCCTCAAAAGAGAAGGCACAGGAGAATTTTCTCTCGAAAGGATATGTAAGAATACCACTTCATAAGGAAATACAGTTTTGCAGAGTAAAGACATATACGTACGCATTGGAAACTCTTTACGAGAAGAAATAACTCATAGTACAAAATTAGCTTGTATCTCCAAAACTACATGTTGTATCTCGAAAAGAATTGTTGTGGCGTGTACGTCTTAACATGTAGCATCTAAAGAGAACCAAAAGGAGAATTTTCTTTCGTCAAAATTTTTCAGAAAATCACGTTTTAAGGAAATCCCGCATCGTGCGAAATTATCTTGTTTTTCCTAAACAACACGTTGTAAGTCGAAAAGCTTTCATGTTGCGTGTATGTCTAAGTGTGTAGCCTCAAAAGAGAAGGCACAGGACAGTTTTCTCTCGAAAGGATATGTAAGAATACCACTTCATAAGGAAATACAGTTTTGCAGAGTAAAGACATATACGTACGCATTGGAAACTCTTTACGAGAAGAAATAAAGCATCGTACAAAATTAGCTTGTATCTCCAAAACTACACGTTGTAACTCGAAAAGAATTGTTGTGGCGTGTACGTCTTAACATGTAGCATCTAAATAGAACCAAAAGGAGAATTTTCTTTCGTCAAAATTTTTCAGAAAATCACGTTTTAAGGAAATCCCGCATCGTGCGAAATTATCTTGTTTTTCCTAAACAACACGTTGTAAGTCGAAAAGCTTTCATGTTGCGTGTATGTCTAAGTGTGTAGCCTCAAAAGAGAAGGCACAGGACAGTTTTCTCTCGAAAGGATATGTAAGAATACCACTTCATAAGGAAATACAGTTTTGCAGAGTAAAGACATATACGTACGCATTGGAAACTCTTTACGAGAAGAAATAACGCATAGTACAAAATTAGCTTGTATCTCCAAAACTACATGTTGTATATCGAAAAGAATTGTTGTGGCGTGTACGTCTTAACATGTAGCATCTAAAGAGAACCAAAAGCAGAATTTTCTTTCGTCAAAATTTTTCAGAAAATCACGTTTTAAGGAAATCCCGCATCGTGCGAAATTATCTTGTTTTTCCGAAACAACACGTTGTAAGTCGAAAAGCTTTCATGTTGCATGTATGTCTAAGTGTGTAGCCTCAAAAGAGAAGGCACAGGAGAGTTTTCTCTCGAAAGAATATTGTAGAATACCACGTTATAAGGAAATACAATTTTGCAGAGTAAAGACAAATACGTACTTATTGAAAACACATTACGAGAAGAAGTAACGCATCGTACAAAATTAGCTTGTATCTCCAAAACTACACGTTGTAACTCGAAAAGAATTGTTGTGGCGTGTACGTCTTAACATGTAGCATCTAAAGAGAACCAAAAGGAGAGTTTTCTTTCGTCAAAATTTTTCAGAAAATCACGTTTTAAGGAAATCCCGCATGGTCCGAAATTACCTTTTTTTCCTAAACAACACGTTGTAAGTCGAAAAGCTTTCATGTTGCGTGTATGTCTAAGTGTGTAGCCTCAAAAGAGAAGGCACAGGAGAGTTTTCTCTCGAAAGAATATGTAAGAATACCACTTCATAAGGAAATACAGTTTTGCAGAGTAAAGACATATACCTACGCATTGGAAACTCTTTACGAGAAGAAATAACGCATAGTAAAAAATTAGCTTGTATCTCCAAAACTACATGTTGTATCTCGAAAAGAATTGTTGTGGCGTGTACGTCTTAACATGTAGCATCTAAAGAGAACCAAAAGGAGAATTTTCTTTCGTCAATATTTTTCAGAAAATCACGTTTTAAGGAAATCCCGCATCGTGCGAAATTATCTTGTTTTTCCTAAACAACAGGTTGTAAGTCGAAATGCTTTCATGTTGCGTGTATGTCTAAGTGTGTAGCCTCAAAAGAGAAGGCACAGGAGAATTTTCTCTCGAAAGGATATGTAAGAATACCACTTCATAAGGAAATACAGTTTTGCAGAGTAAAGACATATACGTACGCATTGGAAACTCTTTACGAGAAGAAATAACGCATAGTACAAAATTAGCTTGTATCTCCAAAACTACATGTTGTATCTCGAAAAGAATTGTTGTGGCGTGTACGTCTTAACATGTAGCATCTAAAGAGAACCAAAAGGAGAATTTTCTTTCGTCAAAATTTTTCAGAAAATCACGTTTTAAGGAAATCCCGCATCGTGCGAAATTATCTTGTTTTTCCTAAACAACACGTTGTAAGTCGAAAAGCTTTCATGTTGCGTGTATGTCTAAGTGTGTAGCCTCAAAAGAGAAGGCACAGGACAGTTTTCTCTCGAAAGGATATGTAAGAATACCACTTCATAAGGAAATACAGTTTTGCAGAGTAAAGACATATACGTACGCATTGGAAACTCTTTACGAGAAGAAATAACGCATAGTACAAAATTAGCTTGTATCTCCAAAACTACATGTTGTACTCGAAAAGAATTGTTGTGGCGTGTATGTCTTAACATGTAGCATCTAAAGAGAACCAAAAGGAGAATTTTCTTTCGTCAAAATTTTTCAGAAAATCACGTTTTAATGAAATCCCGCATCGTGCGAAATTATCTTGTTTTTCCTAAACAACACGTTGTAAGTCGAAAAGCTTTCATGTTGCGTGTATGTCTAAGTGTGTAGCCTCAAAAGAGAAGGCACAGGACAGTTTTCTCTCGAAAGGATATGTAAGAATACCACTTCATAAGGAAATACAGTTTTGCAGAGTAAAGACATATACGTACGCATTGGAAACTTTACGAGAAGAAATAACGCATAGTACAAAATTAGCTTGTATCTCCAAAACTACATGTTGTATCTCGAAAAGAATTGTTGTGGCGTGTACGTCTTAACATGTAGCATCTAAAGAGAACCAAAAGGAGAATTTTCTTTCGTCAAAATTTTTCAGAAAATCACGTTTTAAGGAAATCCCGCATCGTGCGAAATTATCTTGTTTTTCCTAAACAACACGTTGTAAGTTGAAAAGCTTTCGTGTTGCGTGTATGTCTAAGTGTGTCGCCTCAAAAGAGAAGGCACAGGACAGTTTTCTCTCAAAGGATATGTAAGAATACCACTTCATAAGGAAATACAGTTTTGCAGAGTAAAGACATATACGTACGCATTGGAAACTCTTTACGAGATGAAATAACGCATAGTACAAAATTAGCTTGTATCTCCAAAACTACATGATGTATCTCGAAAAGAATTGTTGTGGCATGTACGTCTTAACATGTAGCATCTAAAGAGAACCAAAAGGAGAATTTTCTTTCGTCAAAATTTTTCAGAAAATCACGTTTTTAGGAAATCCCGCATCGTGCGAAATTATCTTGTTTTTCCTAAACAACACGTTGTAAGTCGAAAAGCTTTCATGTTGCGTGTATGTCTAAGTGTGTAGCCTCAAAAGAGAAGGCACAGGACAGTTTTCTCTCGAAAAGATATGTAAGAATACCACTTCATAAGGAAATACAGTTTTGCAGAGTAAAGACATGTACGTACGTATTGGAAACTCTTTATGAGAAGATATAACGCATCGTACAAAATTAGCTTGTATCTCCAAAACTACACGTTGTAACTCGAAAAGAATTGTTGTGGCGTGTACGTCTTAACATGTAGCATCTAAAGAGAACCAAAAGGAGAATTTTCTTTCGACAAAATTTTTCAGAAAATCACGTTTTAAGGAAATCCCGCATCGTGCGAAATTATCTTGTTTTTCCTAAACAACACGTTGTAAGTCGAAAAGCTTTCATGTTGCGAGTATGTCTAAGTGTGTAGCCTCAAAAGAGAAGGCACAGGACAGTTTTCTCTCGAAAGGATATGTAAGAATACCACTTCATAAGGAAATACAGTTTTGCAGAGTAAAGACATATACGTACGCATTGGAAACTCTTCACGAGAAGAAATAACGCATCGTACAAAATTAGCTTGTATCTCCAAAACTACACGTTGTATCTCGAAAAGAATTGTTGTGGCGTGTACGTCTTAACATGTAGCATCTAAAGAAAACCAAAAGGAGAATTTTCTTTCGTCAAATTTTTTCAGAAAATCACGTTTTAAGCAAATCCCGCATCGTGCGAAATTACCTTGTTTTTCCTGAACAACACGTTGTAAGTCGAAAAGCTTTCATGTTGCGTGTATGTCTAAGTGTGTAGCCTCAAAAGAGAAGGCACAGGACAGTTTTCTCTCGAAAGGATATGTAAGAATACCACTTCATAAGGAAATACAGTTTTGCAGAGTAAAGACATGTATGTACGTATTGGAAACTCTTTAAGAGAAGATATAACGCATCGTACAAAATTAGCTTGTATCTCCAAAACTACACGTTGTATCTCGAAAAGAATTGTTGTGGCGTGTACGTCTTAACATGTAGCATCTAAAGAGAACCAAAAGGAGAATTTTCTTTCGACAAAATTTTTCAGAAAATCACGTTTTAAGGAAATCCCGCATCGTGCGAAATTATCTTGTTTTTCCTAAACAACACGTTGTAAGTCGAAAAGCTTTCATGTTGCGAGTATGTCTAAGTGTGTAGCCTCAAAAGAGAAGGCACAGGACAGTTTTCTCTCGAAAGGATATGTAAGAATACCACTTCATAAGGAAATACAGTTTTGCAGAGTAAAGACATGTACGTACGTATTGGAAACTCTTTAGGAGAAGATATAACGCATCGTACAAAATTAGCTTGTATCTCCAAAACTACACGTTGTAACTCGAAAAGAATTGTTGTGGCGTGTACGTCTTAACATGTAGCATCTAAAGAGAACCAAAAGGAGAATTTTCTTTCGACAAAATTTTTCAGAAAATCACGTTTTAAGGAAATCCCGCATCGTGCGAAATTATCTTGTTTTTCCTAAACAACACGTTGTAAGTCGAAAAGCTTTCATGTTGCATGTATGTCTAAGTGTGTAGCCTCAAAAGAGAAGGCACAGGAGAGTTTTCTCTCGAAAGAATATTGTAGAATACCACGTTATAAGGAAATACAATTTTGCAGAGTAAAGACAAATACGTACTTATTGAAAACACATTACGAGAAGAAGTAACGCATCGTACAAAATTAGCTTGTATCTCCAAAACTACACGTTGTAACTCGAAAAGAATTGTTGTGGCGTGTACGTCTTAACATGTAGCATCTAAAGAGAACCAAAAGGAGAGTTTTCTTTCGTCAAAATTTTTCAGAAAATCACGTTTTAAGGAAATCCCGCATGGTCCGAAATTACCTTTTTTTCCTAAACAACACGTTGTAAGTGGAAAAGCTTTCATGTTGCGTGTATGTCTAAGTGTGTAGCCTCAAAAGAGAAGGCACAGGAGAGTTTTCTCTCGAAAGAATATGTAAGAATACCACTTCATAAGGAAATACAGTTTTGCAGAGTAAAGACATATACCTACGCATTGGAAACTCTTTACGAGAAGAAATAACGCATAGTAAAAAATTAGCTTGTATCTCCAAAACTACATGTTGTATCTCGAAAAGAATTGTTGTGGCGTGTACGTCTTAACATGTAGCATCTAAAGAGAACCAAAAGGAGAATTTTCTTTCGTCAATATTTTTCAGAAAATCACGTTTTAAGGAAATCCCGCATCGTGCGAAATTATCTTGTTTTTCCTAAACAACAGGTTGTAAGTCGAAATGCTTTCATGTTGCGTGTATGTCTAAGTGTGTAGCCTCAAAAGAGAAGGCACAGGAGAATTTTCTCTCGAAAGGATATGTAAGAATACCACTTCATAAGGAAATACAGTTTTGCAGAGTAAAGACATATACGTACGCATTGGAAACTCTTTACGAGAAGAAATAACGCATAGTACAAAATTAGCTTGTATCTCCAAAACTACATGTTGTATCTCGAAAAGAATTGTTGTGGCGTGTACGTCTTAACATGTAGCATCTAAAGAGAACCAAAAGGAGAATTTTCTTTCGTCAAAATTTTTCAGAAAATCACGTTTTAAGGAAATCCCGCATCGTGCGAAATTATCTTGTTTTTCCTAAACAACACGTTGTAAGTCGAAAAGCTTTCATGTTGCGTGTATGTCTAAGTGTGTAGCCTCAAAAGAGAAGGCACAGGACAGTTTTCTCTCGAAAGGATATGTAAGAATACCACTTCATAAGGAAATACAGTTTTGCAGAGTAAAGACATATACGTACGCATTGGAAACTCTTTACGAGAAGAAATAACGCATAGTACAAAATTAGCTTGTATCTCCAAAACTACATGTTGTACTCGAAAAGAATTGTTGTGGCGTGTATGTCTTAACATGTAGCATCTAAAGAGAACCAAAAGGAGAATTTTCTTTCGTCAAAATTTTTCAGAAAATCACGTTTTAATGAAATCCCGCATCGTGCGAAATTATCTTGTTTTTCCTAAACAACACGTTGTAAGTCGAAAAGCTTTCATGTTGCGTGTATGTCTAAGTGTGTAGCCTCAAAAGAGAAGGCACAGGACAGTTTTCTCTCGAAAGGATATGTAAGAATACCACTTCATAAGGAAATACAGTTTTGCAGAGTAAAGACATATACGTACGCATTGGAAACTTTACGAGAAGAAATAACGCATAGTACAAAATTAGCTTGTATCTCCAAAACTACATGTTGTATCTCGAAAAGAATTGTTGTGGCGTGTACGTCTTAACATGTAGCATCTAAAGAGAACCAAAAGGAGAATTTTCTTTCGTCAAAATTTTTCAGAAAATCACGTTTTAAGGAAATCCCGCATCGTGCGAAATTATCTTGTTTTTCCTAAACAACACGTTGTAAGTTGAAAAGCTTTCGTGTTGCGTGTATGTCTAAGTGTGTCGCCTCAAAAGAGAAGGCACAGGACAGTTTTCTCTCAAAGGATATGTAAGAATACCACTTCATAAGGAAATACAGTTTTGCAGAGTAAAGACATATACGTACGCATTGGAAACTCTTTACGAGATGAAATAACGCATAGTACAAAATTAGCTTGTATCTCCAAAACTACATGATGTATCTCGAAAAGAATTGTTGTGGCATGTACGTCTTAACATGTAGCATCTAAAGAGAACCAAAAGGAGAATTTTCTTTCGTCAAAATTTTTCAGAAAATCACGTTTTTAGGAAATCCCGCATCGTGCGAAATTATCTTGTTTTTCCTAAACAACACGTTGTAAGTCGAAAAGCTTTCATGTTGCGTGTATGTCTAAGTGTGTAGCCTCAAAAGAGAAGGCACAGGACAGTTTTCTCTCGAAAAGATATGTAAGAATACCACTTCATAAGGAAATACAGTTTTGCAGAGTAAAGACATGTACGTACGTATTGGAAACTCTTTATGAGAAGATATAACGCATCGTACAAAATTAGCTTGTATCTCCAAAACTACACGTTGTAACTCGAAAAGAATTGTTGTGGCGTGTACGTCTTAACATGTAGCATCTAAAGAGAACCAAAAGGAGAATTTTCTTTCGACAAAATTTTTCAGAAAATCACGTTTTAAGGAAATCCCGCATCGTGCGAAATTATCTTGTTTTTCCTAAACAACACGTTGTAAGTCGAAAAGCTTTCATGTTGCGAGTATGTCTAAGTGTGTAGCCTCAAAAGAGAAGGCACAGGACAGTTTTCTCTCGAAAGGATATGTAAGAATACCACTTCATAAGGAAATACAGTTTTGCAGAGTAAAGACATATACGTACGCATTGGAAACTCTTCACGAGAAGAAATAACGCATCGTACAAAATTAGCTTGTATCTCCAAAACTACACGTTGTATCTCGAAAAGAATTGTTGTGGCGTGTACGTCTTAACATGTAGCATCTAAAGAAAACCAAAAGGAGAATTTTCTTTCGTCAAATTTTTTCAGAAAATCACGTTTTAAGCAAATCCCGCATCGTGCGAAATTACCTTGTTTTTCCTGAACAACACGTTGTAAGTCGAAAAGCTTTCATGTTGCGTGTATGTCTAAGTGTGTAGCCTCAAAAGAGAAGGCACAGGACAGTTTTCTCTCGAAAGGATATGTAAGAATACCACTTCATAAGGAAATACAGTTTTGCAGAGTAAAGACATGTATGTACGTATTGGAAACTCTTTAAGAGAAGATATAACGCATCGTACAAAATTAGCTTGTATCTCCAAAACTACACGTTGTATCTCGAAAAGAATTGTTGTGGCGTGTACGTCTTAACATGTAGCATCTAAAGAGAACCAAAAGGAGAATTTTGTTTCGACAAAATTTTTCAGAAAATCACGTTTTAAGGAAATCCCGCATCGTGCGAAATTATCTTGTTTTTCCTAAACAACACGTTGTAAGTCGAAAAGCTTTCATGTTGCGAGTATGTCTAAGTGTGTAGCCTCAAAAGAGAAGGCACAGGACAGTTTTCTCTCGAAAGGATATGTAAGAATACCACTTCATAAGGAAATACAGTTTTGCAGAGTAAAGACATATACGTACGCATTGGAAACTCTTTACGAGAAGAAATAACGCATAGTACAAAATTAGCTTGTATCTCCAAAACTACACGTTGTATCTCGAAAAGAATTGTTGTGGCGTGTACGTCTTAACATGTAGCATCTAAAGAGAAGCAAAAGGAGAATTTTCTTTCGTCAAATTTTTTCAGAAAATCACGTTTTAAGGAAATCCCGCATCGTGCGAAATTATCTTGTTTTTCCTAAACAACACGTTGTAAGTCGAAAAGCTTTCATGTTGCGTGTATGTCTAAGTGTGTAGCCTCAAAAGAGAAGGCACAGGACAGTTTTCTCTCGAAAGGATATGTAAGAATACCACTTCATAAGGAAATACAGTTTTGCAGAGTAAAGACATATACATACGCATTGGAAACTCTTTATGAGAAGAAATAACGCATAGTACAAAATTAGCTTGTATCTCCAAAACTACATGTTGTATCTCGAAAAGAATTGTTGTGGCGTGTACGTCTTAACATGTAGCATCTAAAGAGAACCAAAAGGAGAATTTTCTTTCGTCAAAATTTTTCAGAAAATCACGTTTTAAGGAAATCCCGCATCGTGCGAAATTATCTTGTTTTTCCTAAACAACACGTTGTAAGTCGAAAAGCTTTCATGTTGCGTGTATGTCTAAGTGTGTAGCCTCAAAAGAGAAGGCACAGGACAGTTTTCTCTCGAAAGGATATGTAAGAATACCACTTCATAAGGAAATACAGTTTTGCAGAGTAAAGACATATACGTACGCATTGGAAACTCTTTACGAGAAGAAATAACGCATAGTACAAAATTAGCTTGTATCTCCAAAACTACATGTTGTACTCGAAAAGAATTGTTGTGGCGTGTACGTCTTAACATGTAGCATCTAAAGAGAACCAAAAGGAGAATTTTCTTTCGTCAAAATTTTTCAGAAAATCACGTTTTAAGGAAATCCCGCATCGTGCGAAATTATCTTGTTTTTCCTAAACAACACGTTGTAAGTCGAAAAGCTTTCATGTTGCGTGTATGTCTAAGTGTGTAGCCTCAAAAGAGAAGGCACAGGACAGTTTTCTCTCGAAAGGATATGTAAGAATACCACTTCATAAGGAAATACAGTTTTGCAGAGTAAAGACATGTACGTACGTATTGGAAAGTCTTTACGAGAAGATATAACGCATCGTACAAAATTAGCTTGTATCTCCAAAACTACACGTTGTATCTCGAAAAGAATTGTTGTGGCGTGTACGTCTTAACATGTAGCATCTAAAGAGAACCAAAAGGAGAATTTTCTTTCTTCAAAATTTTTCAGAAAATCACGTTTTAAGGAAATCCCGCATCTAGCGAAATTATCTTGTTTTTCCTAAACAACACGTTGTAAGTCGAAAAGCTTTTATGTTGCGTGTATGTCTAAGTGTGTAGCCTCAAAAGAGAAGGCACAGGAGAATTTTCTCTCGAAAGGATATGTAAGAATACCACTTCATAAGGAAATACAGTTTTGCAGAGTAAAGACATATACGTACGCATTGGAAACTCTTTACGAGAAGAAATAACTCATAGTACAAAATTAGCTTGTATCTCCAAAACTACATGTTGTATCTCGAAAAGAATTGTTGTGGCGTGTACGTCTTAACATGTAGCATCTAAAGAGAACCAAAAGGAGAATTTTCTTTCGTCAAAATTTTTCAGAAAATCACGTTTTAAGGAAATCCCTCATCGTGCGAAATTATCTTGTTTTTCCTAAACAACACGTTGTAAGTCGAAAAGCTTTCATGTTGCGTGTATGTCTAAGTGTGTAGCCTCAAAAGAGAAGACACAGGACAGTTTTCTCTCGAAAGGATATGTAAGAATACCACTTCACAAGGAAATACAGTTTTGCAGAGTAAAGACATATACGTACGCATTGGAAACTCTTTACGAGAAGAAATAACGCATAGTACAAAATTAGCTTGTATCTCCAAAACTACACGTTGTATCTCGAAAAGAATAGTTGTGGCGTGTACGTCTTAACATGTAGCATCTAAAGAGAACCAAAAGGAGAATTTTCTTTCGTCAAAATTTTTCAGAAAATCACGTTTTAAGGAAATCCCGCATCGTGCGAAATTATCTTGTTTTTCCTAAACAACACGTTGTAAGTCGAAAAGCTTTCATGTTGCGTGTATGTCTAAGTGTGTAGCCTCAAAAGAGAAGGCACAGGACAGTTTTCTCTCGAAAGGATATGTAAGAATACCACTTTATAAGGAAATACAGTTTTGCAGAGTAAAGACATGTACGTACGTATTGGAAACTCTTTACGAGAAGATATAACGCATCGTACAAAATTAGCTTGTATCTCCAAAACTACACGTTGTAACTCGAAAAGAATTGTTGTGGCGTGTACGTCTTAACATGTAGCATCTAAATAGAACCAAAAGGAGAATTTTCTTTCGTCAAAATTTTTCAGAAAATCACGTTTTAAGGAAATCCCGCATCGTGCGAAATTATCTTGTTTTTCCTAAACAACACGTTGTAAGTCGAAAAGCTTTCATGTTGCGTGTATGTCTAAGTGTGTAGCCTCAAAAGAGAAGGCACAGGACAGTTTTCTCTCGAAAGGATATGTAAGAATACCACTTCATAAGGAAATACAGTTTTGCAGAGTAAAGACATATACGTACGCATTGGAAACTCTTTACGAGAAGAAATAAAGCATCGTACAAAATTAGCTTGTATCTCCAAAACTACACGTTGTAACTCGAAAAGAATTGTTGTGGCGTGTACGTCTTAACATGTAGCATCTAAATAGAACCAAAAGGAGAATTTTCTTTCGTCAAAATTTTTCAGAAAATCACGTTTTAAGGAAATCCCGCATCGTGCGAAATTATCTTGTTTTTCCTAAACAACACGTTGTAAGTCGAAAAGCTTTCATGTTGCGTGTATGTCTAAGTGTGTAGCCTCAAAAGAGAAGGCACAGGACAGTTTTCTCTCGAAAGGATATGTAAGAATACCACTTCATAAGGAAATACAGTTTTGCAGAGTAAAGACATATACGTACGCATTGGAAACTCTTTACGAGAAGAAATAACGCATAGTACAAAATTAGCTTGTATCTCCAAAACTACATGTTGTATATCGAAAAGAATTGTTGTGGCGTGTACGTCTTAACATGTAGCATCTAAAGAGAACCAAAAGCAGAATTTTCTTTCGTCAAAATTTTTCAGAAAATCACGTTTTAAGGAAATCCCGCATCGTGCGAAATTATCTTGTTTTTCCGAAACAACACGTTGTAAGTCGAAAAGCTTTCATGTTGCGTGTATGTCTAAGTGTGTAGCCTCAAAAGAGAAGGCACAGGAGAGTTTTCTCTCGAAAGAATATTGTAGAATACCACGTTATAAGGAAATACAATTTTGCAGAGTAAAGACAAATACGTACTTATTGAAAACACATTACGAGAAGAAGTAACGCATCGTACAAAATTAGCTTGTATCTCCAAAACTACACGTTGTAACTCGAAAAGAATTGTTGTGGCGTGTACGTCTTAACATGTAGCATCTAAAGAGAACCAAAAGGAGAGTTTTCTTTCGTCAAAATTTTTCAGAAAAATCACGTTTTAAGGAAATCCCGCATGGTCCGAAATTACCTTTTTTTCCTAAACAACACGTTGTAAGTCGAAAAGCTTTCATGTTGCGTGTATGTCTAAGTGTGTAGCCTCAAAAGAGAAGGCACAGGAGAGTTTTCTCTCGAAAGAATATGTAAGAATACCACTTCATAAGGAAATACAGTTTTGCAGAGTAAAGACATATACGTACGCATTGGAAACTCTTTACGAGAAGAAATAACGCATAGTAAAAAATTAGCTTGTATCTCCAAAACTACATGTTGTATCTCGAAATGAATTGTTGTGGCGTGTACGTCTTAACATGTAGCATCTAAAGAGAACCAAAAGGAGAATTTTCTTTCGTCAATATTTTTCAGAAAATCACGTTTTAAGGAAATCCCGCATCGTGCGAAATTATCTTGTTTTTCCTAAACAACAGGTTGTAAGTCGAAATGCTTTCATGTTGCGTGTATGTCTAAGTGTGTAGCCTCAAAAGAGAAGGCACAGGAGAATTTTCTCTCGAAAGGATATGTAAGAATACCACTTCATAAGGAAATACAGTTTTGCAGAGTAAAGACATATACGTACGCATTGGAAACTCTTTACGAGAAGAAATAACGCATAGTACAAAATTAGCTTGTATCTCCAAAACTACATGTTGTATCTCGAAAAGAATTGTTGTGGCGTGTACGTCTTAACATGTAGCATCTAAAGAGAACCAAAAGGAGAATTTTCTTTCGTCAAAATTTTTCAGAAAATCACGTTTTAAGGAAATCCCGCATCGTGCGAAATTATCTTGTTTTTCCTAAACAACATGTTGTAAGTCGAAAAGCTTTCATGTTGCGTGTATGTCTAAGTGTGTAGCCTCTAAAGAGAAGGCACAGGACAGTTTTCTCTCGAAAGGATATGTAAGAATACCACTTCATAAGGAAATACAGTTTTGCAGAGTAAAGACATATACGTACGCATTGGAAACTCTTTACGAGAAGAAATAACGCATAGTACAAAATTAGCTTGTATCTCCAAAACTACATGTTGTATCTCGAAAAGAATTGTTGTGGCGTGTACGTCTTAACATGTAGCATCTAAAGAGAACCAAAAGGAGAATTTTCTTTCGTGAAAATTTTTCAGAAAATCACGTTTTAAGGAAATCCCGCTTCGTGCGAAATTATCTTGTTTTTCCGAAACAACACGTTGTAAGTGGAAAAGCTTTCATGTTGCGTGTATGTCTAAGTGTGTAGCCTCAAAAGAGAAGGCACAGGAGAGTTTTCTCTCGAAAGAATATTGTAGAATACCACGTTATAAGGAAATACAATTTTGCAGAGTAAAGACAAATACGTACGTATTGAAAACACATTACGAGAAGAAGTAACGCATCGTACAAAATTAGCTTGTATCTCCAAAACTACACGTTGTAACTCGAAAAGAATTGTTGTGGCGTGTACGTCTTAACATGTAGGATCTAAAAAGAACCAAAAGGAGAATTTTCTTTCGTCAAAATTTTTCAGAAAATCACGTTTTAAGGAAATCCCGCATGTTCCGAAATTATCTTGTTTTTCCTAAACAACACGTTGTAAGTCGAAAAGCTTTCATGTTGCGTGTATGTCTAAGTGTGTAGCCTCAAAAGAGAAGGCACAGGACAGTTTTCTCTCGAAAGGATATGTAAGAATACCACTTCATAAGGAAATACAGTTTTCCAGAGTAAAGACATATACGTACGCTTTGGAAACTCTTTACGAGAAGAAATAACGCAGAGTACAAAATTAGCTTGTATCTCCAAAACTACACGTTGTATCTCGAAAAGAATTGTTGTGGCATGTACGTCTTAACATGTAGCATCTAAAGAGAACCAAAAGGAGAATTTTCTTTCGTCAAATTTTTTCAGAAAATCACGTTTTAAGCAAACCCCTCATCGTGCGAAATTACCTTGTTTTTCCTAAACAACACGTTGTAAGTCGAAAAGCTTTCATGTTGCGTGTATGTCTAAGTGTGTAGCCTCAAAAGAGAAGGCACAGGACAGTTTTCTCTCGAAAGGATATGTAAGAATACCACTTCATAAGGAAATACAGTTTTGCAGAGTAAAGACATATACGTACGCATTGGAAACTCTTTACGAGAAGAAATAACGCATAGTACAAAATTAGCTTGTATCTCCAAAACTACATGTTGTATCTCGAAAAGAATTGTTGTGGCGTGTACGTCTTAACATGTAGCATCTAAAGAGAACCAAAAGGAGAATTTTCTTTCGTCAAAATTTTTCAGAAAATCACGTTTTAAGGAAATCCCGCATCGTGCGAAATTATCTTGTTTTTCCTAAACAACACGTTGTAAGTCGAAAAGCTTTCATGTTGCGTGTATGTCTAAGTGTGTAGCCTCAAAAGAGAAGGCACAGGACAGTTTTCTCTCGAAAGGATATGTAAGAATACCACTTCATAAGGAAATACAGTTTTGCAGAGTAAAGACATATACGTACGCATTGGAAACTCTTTACGAGAAGAAATAACGCATCGTACAAAATTAGCTTGTATCTCCAAAACTACACGTTGTATCTCGAAAAGAATTGTTGTGGCGTGTACGTCTTAACATGTAGCATCTAAAGAGAACCAAAAGGAGAATTTTCTTTCGTCAAAATTTTTCAGAAAATCACGTTTTAAGGAAATCCCGCATCGTGCGAAATTATCTTGTTTTTCCTAAACAACACGTTGTAAGTCGAAAAGCTTTCATGTTGCGTGTATGTCTAAGTGTGTAGCCTCAAAAGAGAAGGCACAGGACAGTTTTCTCTCGAAAGGATATGTAAGAATACCACTTCATAAGGAAATACAGTTTTGCAGAGTAAAGACATATACGTACGCATTGGAAACTCTTTACGAGAAGAAATAAAGCATCGTACAAAATTAGCTTGTATCTCCAAAACTACACGTTGTAACTCGAAAAGAATTGTTGTGGCGTGTACGTCTTAACATGTAGCATCTAAATAGAACCAAAAGGAGAATTTTCTTTCGTCAAAATTTTTCAGAAAATCACGTTTTAAGGAAATCCCGCATCGTGCGAAATTATCTTGTTTTTCCTAAACAACACGTTGTAAGTCGAAAAGCTTTCATGTTGCGTGTATGTCTAAGTGTGTAGCCTCAAAAGAGAAGGCACAGGACAGTTTTCTCTCGAAAGGGTATGTAAGAATACCACTTCATAAGGAAATACAGTTTTGCAGAGTAAAGACATATACGTACGCATTGGAAACTCTTTACGAGAAGAAATAACGCATAGTACAAAATTAGCTTGTATCTCCAAAACTACATGTTGTATATCGAAAAGAATTGTTGTGGCGTGTACGTCTTAACATGTAGCATCTAAAGAGAACCAAAAGCAGAATTTTCTTTCGTCAAAATTTTTCAGAAAATCACGTTTTAAGGAAATCCCGCATCGTGCGAAATTATCTTGTTTTTCCGAAACAACACGTTGTAAGTCGAAAAGCTTTCATGTTGCGTGTATGTCTAAGTGTGTAGCCTCAAAAGAGAAGGCACAGGAGAGTTTTCTCTCGAAAGAATATTGTAGAATACCACGTTATAAGGAAATACAATTTTGCAGAGTAAAGACAAATACGTACTTATTGAAAACACATTACGAGAAGAAGTAACGCATCGTACAAAATTAGCTTGTATCTCCAAAACTACACGTTGTAACTCGAAAAGAATTGTTGTGGCGTGTACGTCTTAACATGTAGCATCTAAAGAGAACCAAAAGGAGAATTTTCTTTCGTCAAAATTTTTCAGAAAATCACGTTTTAAGGAAATCCCGCATGGTCCGAAATTACCTTTTTTTCCTAAACAACACGTTGTAAGTCGAAAAGCTTTCATGTTGCGTGTATGTCTAAGTGTGTAGCCTCAAAAGAGAAGGCACAGGAGAGTTTTCTCTCGAAAGGATATGTAAGAATACCACTTCATAAGGAAATACAGTTTTGCAGAGTAAAGACATATACGTACGCCTTGGAAACTCTTTACGAGAAGAAATAACGCATCGTAAAAAATTAGCTTGTATCTCCAAAACTACACGTTGTATCTCGAAAAGAATTGTTGTGGCGTGTACGTCTTAACATGTAGCATCTAAAGAGAACCAAAAGGAGAATTTTCTTTCGTCAAAATTTTTCAGAAAATCACGTTTTAAGGAAATCCCGCATCGTGCGAAATTATCTTGTTTTTCCTAAACAACACGTTGTAAGTCGAAAAGCTTTCATGTTGCGTGTATGTCTAAGTGTGTAGCCTCAAAAGAGAAGGCACAGGACAGTTTTCTCTCGAAAGGATATGTAAGAATACCACTTCATAAGGAAATACAGTTTTGCAGAGTAAAGACATATACGTACGCATTGGAAACTCTTTACGAGAAGAAATAAAGCATCGTACAAAATTAGCTTGTATCTCCAAAACTACACGTTGTAACTCGAAAAGAATTGTTGTGGCGTGTACGTCTTAACATGTAGCATCTAAATAGAACCAAAAGGAGAATTTTCTTTCGTCAAAATTTTTCAGAAAATCACGTTTTAAGGAAATCCCGCATCGTGCGAAATTATCTTGTTTTTCCTAAACAACACGTTGTAAGTCGAAAAGCTTTCATGTTGCGTGTATGTCTAAGTGTGTAGCCTCAAAAGAGAAGGCACAGGACAGTTTTCTCTCGAAAGGATATGTAAGAATACCACTTCATAAGGAAATACAGTTTTCCAGAGTAAAGACATATACGTACGCTTTGGAAACTCTTTACGAGAAGAAATAACGCAGAGTACAAAATTAGCTTGTATCTCCAAAACTACACGTTGTATCTCGAAAAGAATTGTTGTGGCATGTACGTCTTAACATGTAGCATCTAAAGAGAACCAAAAGGAGAATTTTCTTTCGTCAAATTTTTTCAGAAAATCACGTTTTAAGCAAACCCCTCATCGTGCGAAATTACCTTGTTTTTCCTAAACAACACGTTGTAAGTCGAAAAGCTTTCATGTTGCGTGTATGTCTAAGTGTGTAGCCTCAAAAGAGAAGGCACAGGACAGTTTTCTCTCGAAAGGATATGTAAGAATACCACTTCATAAGGAAATACAGTTTTGCAGAGTAAAGACATATACGTACGCATTGGAAACTCTTTACGAGAAGAAATAACGCATAGTACAAAATTAGCTTGTATCTCCAAAACTACATGTTGTATCTCGAAAAGAATTGTTGTGGCGTGTACGTCTTAACATGTAGCATCTAAAGAGAACCAAAAGGAGAATTTTCTTTCGTCAAAATTTTTCAGAAAATCACGTTTTAAGGAAATCCCGCATCGTGCGAAATTATCTTGTTTTTCCTAAACAACACGTTGTAAGTTGAAAAGCTTTCGTGTTGCGTGTATGTCTAAGTGTGTCGCCTCAAAAGAGAAGGCACAGGACAGTTTTCTCTCAAAGGATATGTAAGAATACCACTTCATAAGGAAATACAGTTTTGCAGAGTAAAGACATATACGTACGCATTGGAAACTCTTTACGAGATGAAATAACGCATAGTACAAAATTAGCTTGTATCTCCAAAACTACATGATGTATCTCGAAAAGAATTGTTGTGGCGTGTACGTCTTAACATGTAGCATCTAAAGAGAACCAAAAGGAGAATTTTCTTTCGTCAAAATTTTTCAGAAAATCACGTTTTTAGGAAATCCCGCATCGTGCGAAATTATCTTGTTTTTCCTAAACAACACGTTGTAAGTCGAAAAGCTTTCATGTTGCGTGTATGTCTAAGTGTGTAGCCTCAAAAGAGAAGGCACAGGACAGTTTTCTCTCGAAAAGATATGTAAGAATACCACTTCATAAGGAAATACAGTTTTGCAGAGTAAAGACATGTACGTACGTATTGGAAACTCTTTACGAGAAGATATAACGCATCGTACAAAATTAGCTTGTATCTCCAAAACTACACGTTGTAACTCGAAAAGAATTGTTGTGGCGTGTACGTCTTAACATGTAGCATCTAAAGAGAACCAAAAGGAGAATTTTCTTTCGACAAAATTTTTCAGAAAATCACGTTTTAAGGAAATCCCGCATCGTGCGAAATTATCTTGTTTTTCCTAAACAACACGTTGTAAGTCGAAAAGCTTTCATGTTGCGAGTATGTCTAAGTGTGTAGCCTCAAAAGAGAAGGCACAGGACAGTTTTCTCTCGAAAGGATATGTAAGAATACCACTTCATAAGGAAATACAGTTTTGCAGAGTAAAGACATATACGTACGCATTGGAAACTCTTTACGAGAAGAAATAACGCATCGTACAAAATTAGCTTGTATCTCCAAAACTACACGTTGTATCTCGAAAAGAATTGTTGTGGCGTGTACGTCTTAACATGTAGCATCTAAAGAGAACCAAAAGGAGAATTTTCTTTCGACAAAATTTTTCAGAAAATCACGTTTTAAGGAAATCCCGCATCGTGCGAAATTATCTTGTTTTTCCTAAACAACACGTTGTAAGTCGAAAAGCTTTCATGTTGCGAGTATGTCTAAGTGTGTAGCCTCAAAAGAGAAGGCACAGGACAGTTTTCTCTCGAAAGGATATGTAAGAATACCACTTCATAAGGAAATACAGTTTTGCAGAGTAAAGACATATACATACGCATTGGAAACTCTTTACGAGAAGAAATAACGCATCGTACAAAATTAGCTTGTATCTCCAAAACTACACGTTGTATCTCGAAAAGAATTGTTGTGGCGTGTACGTCTTAACATGTAGCATCTAAAGAAAACCAAAAGGAGAATTTTCTTTCGTCAAATTTTTTCAGAAAATCACGTTTTAAGCAAATCCCGCATCGTGCGAAATTACCTTGTTTTTCCTGAACAACACGTTGTAAGTCGAAAAGCTTTCATGTTGCGTGTATGTCTAAGTGTGTAGCCTCAAAAGAGAAGGCACAGGACAGTTTTCTCTCGAAAGGATATGTAAGAATACCACTTCATAAGGAAATACAGTTTTGCAGAGTAAAGACATGTATGTACGTATTGGAAACTCTTTAAGAGAAGATATAACGCATCGTACAAAATTAGCTTGTATCTCCAAAACTACACGTTGTATCTCGAAAAGAATTGTTGTGGCGTGTACGTCTTAACATGTAGCATCTAAAGAGAACCAAAAGGAGAATTTTCTTTCGACAAAATTTTTCAGAAAATCACGTTTTAAGGAAATCCCGCATCGTGCGAAATTATCTTGTTTTTCCTAAACAACACGTTGTAAGTCGAAAAGCTTTCATGTTGCGAGTATGTCTAAGTGTGTAGCCTCAAAAGAGAAGGCACAGGACAGTTTTCTCTCGAAAGGATATGTAAGAATACCACTTCATAAGGAAATACAGTTTTGCAGAGTAAAGACATATACGTACGCATTGGAAACTCTTTACGAGAAGAAATAACGCATAGTACAAAATTAGCTTGTATCTCCAAAACTACACGTTGTATCTCGAAAAGAATTGTTGTGGCGTGTACGTCTTAACATGTAGCATCTAAAGAGAAGCAAAAGGAGAATTTTCTTTCGTCAAATTTTTTCAGAAAATCACGTTTTAAGGAAATCCCGCATCGTGCGAAATTATCTTGTTTTTCCTAAACAACACGTTGTAAGTCGAAAAGCTTTCATGTTGCGTGTATGTCTAAGTGTGTAGCCTCAAAAGAGAAGGCACAGGACAGTTTTCTCTCGAAAGGATATGTAAGAATACCACTTCATAAGGAAATACAGTTTTGCAGAGTAAAGACATATACGTACGCATTGGAAACTCTTTATGAGAAGAAATAACGCATAGTACAAAATTAGCTTGTATCTCCAAAACTACATGTTGTATCTCGAAAAGAATTGTTGTGGCGTGTACGTCTTAACATGTAGCATCTAAAGAGAACCAAAAGGAGAATTTTCTTTCGTCAAAATTTTTCAGAAAATCACGTTTTAAGGAAATCCCGCATCGTGCGAAATTATCTTGTTTTTCCTAAACAACACGTTGTAAGTCGAAAAGCTTTCATGTTGCGTGTATGTCTAAGTGTGTAGCCTCAAAAGAGAAGGCACAGGACAGTTTTCTCTCGAAAGGATATGTAAGAATACCACTTCATAAGGAAATACAGTTTTGCAGAGTAAAGACATATACGTACGCATTGGAAACTCTTTACGAGAAGAAATAACGCATAGTACAAAATTAGCTTGTATCTCCAAAACTACATGTTGTACTCGAAAAGAATTGTTGTGGCGTGTACGTCTTAACATGTAGCATCTAAAGAGAACCAAAAGGAGAATTTTCTTTCGTCAAAATTTTTCAGAAAATCACGTTTTAAGGAAATCCCGCATCGTGCGAAATTATCTTGTTTTTCCTAAACAACACGTTGTAAGTCGAAAAGCTTTCATGTTGCGTGTATGTCTAAGTGTGTAGCCTCAAAAGAGAAGGCACAGGACAGTTTTCTCTCGAAAGGATATGTAAGAATACCACTTCATAAGGAAATACAGTTTTGCAGAGTAAAGACATGTACGTACGTATTGGAAAGTCTTTACGAGAAGATATAACGCATCGTACAAAATTAGCTTGTATCTCCAAAACTACACGTTGTATCTCGAAAAGAATTGTTGTGGCGTGTACGTCTTAACATGTAGCATCTAAAGAGAACCAAAAGGAGAATTTTCTTTCTTCAAAATTTTTCAGAAAATCACGTTTTAAGGAAATCCCGCATCTAGCGAAATTATCTTGTTTTTCCTAAACAACACGTTGTAAGTCGAAAAGCTTTTATGTTGCGTGTATGTCTAAGTGTGTAGCCTCAAAAGAGAAGGCACAGGAGAATTTTCTCTCGAAAGGATATGTAAGAATACCACTTCATAAGGAAATACAGTTTTGCAGAGTAAAGACATATACGTACGCATTGGAAACTCTTTACGAGAAGAAATAACTCATAGTACAAAATTAGCTTTTATCTCCAAAACTACATGTTGTATCTCGAAAAGAATTGTTGTGGCGTGTACGTCTTAACATGTAGCATCTAAAGAGAACCAAAAGGAGAATTTTCTTTCGTCAAAATTTTTCAAAAAATCACGTTTTAAGGAAATCCCGCATCGTGCGAAATTATCTTGTTTTTCCTAAACAACACGTTGTAAGTCGAAAAGCTTTCATGTTGCGTGTATGTCTAAGTGTGTAGCCTCAAAAGAGAAGACACAGGACAGTTTTCTCTCGAAAGGATATGTAAGAATACCACTTCACAAGGAAATACAGTTTTGCAGAGTAAAGACATATACGTACGCATTGGAAACTCTTTACGAGAAGAAATAACGCATAGTACAAAATTAGCTTGTATCTCCAAAACTACACGTTGTATCTCGAAAAGAATAGTTGTGGCGTGTACGTCTTAACATGTAGCATCTAAAGAGAACCAAAAGGAGAATTTTCTTTCGTCAAAATTTTTCAGAAAATCACGTTTTAAGGAAATCCCGCATCGTGCGAAATTATCTTGTTTTTCCTAAACAACACGTTGTAAGTCGAAAAGCTTTCATGTTGCGTGTATGTCTAAGTGTGTAGCCTCAAAAGAGAAGGCACAGGACAGTTTTCTCTCGAAAGGATATGTAAGAATACCACTTTATAAGGAAATACAGTTTTGCAGAGTAAAGACATGTACGTACGTATTGGAAACTCTTTACGAGAAGATATAACGCATCGTACAAAATTAGCTTGTATCTCCAAAACTACACGTTGTAACTCGAAAAGAATTGTTGTGGCGTGTACGTCTTAACATGTAGCATCTAAAGAGAACCAAAAGGAGAATTTTCTTTCGTCAAAATTTTTCAGAAAATCACGTTTTAAGGAAATCCCGCATCGTGCGAAATTATCTTGTTTTTCCTAAACAACACGTTGTAAGTCGAAAAGCTTTCATGTTGCGTGTATGTCTAAGTGTGTAGCCTCAAAAGAGAAGGCACAGGACAGTTTTCTCTCGAAAGGATATGTAAGAATACCACTTCATAAGGAAATACAGTTTTGCAGAGTAAAGACATATACGTACGCATTGGAAACTCTTTACGAGAAGAAATAAAGCATCGTACAAAATTAGCTTGTATCTCCAAAACTACACGTTGTAACTCGAAAAGAATTGTTGTGGCGTGTACGTCTTAACATGTAGCATCTAAATAGAACCAAAAGGAGAATTTTCTTTCGTCAAAATTTTTCAGAAAATCACGTTTTAAGGAAATCCCGCATCGTGCGAAATTATCTTGTTTTTCCTAAACAACACGTTGTAAGTCGAAAAGCTTTCATGTTGCGTGTATGTCTAAGTGTGTAGCCTCAAAAGAGAAGGCACAGGACAGTTTTCTCTCGAAAGGATATGTAAGAATACCACTTCATAAGGAAATACAGTTTTGCAGAGTAAAGACATATACGTACGCATTGGAAACTCTTTACGAGAAGAAATAACGCATAGTACAAAATTAGCTTGTATCTCCAAAACTACATGTTGTATATCGAAAAGAATTGTTGTGGCGTGTACGTCTTAACATGTAGCATCTAAAGAGAACCAAAAGCAGAATTTTCTATCGTCAAAATTTTTCAGAAAATCACGTTTTAAGGAAATCCCGCATCGTGCGAAATTATCTTGTTTTTCCGAAACAACACGTTGTAAGTCGAAAAGCTTTCATGTTGCGTGTATGTCTAAGTGTGTAGCCTCAAAAGAGAAGGCACAGGAGAGTTTTCTCTCGAAAGAATATTGTAGAATACCACGTTATAAGGAAATACAATTTTGCAGAGTAAAGACAAATACGTACTTATTGAAAACACATTACGAGAAGAAGTAACGCATCGTACAAAATTAGCTTGTATCTCCAAAACTACACGTTGTAACTCGAAAAGAATTGTTGTGGCGTGTACGTCTTAACATGTAGCATCTAAAGAGAACCAAAAGGAGAGTTTTCTTTCGTCAAAATTTTTCAGAAAATCACGTTTTAAGGAAATCCCGCATGGTCCGAAATTACCTTTTTTTCCTAAACAACACGTTGTAAGTCGAAAAGCTTTCATGTTGCGTGTATGTCTAAGTGTGTAGCCTCAAAAGAGAAGGCACAGGAGAGTTTTCTCTCGAAAGAATATGTAAGAATACCACTTCATAAGGAAATACAGTTTTGCAGAGTAAAGACATATACGTACGCATTGGAAACTCTTTACGAGAAGAAATAACGCATAGTAAAAAATTAGCTTGTATCTCCAAAACTACATGTTGTATCTCGAAAAGAATTGTTGTGGCGTGTACGTCTTAACATGTAGCATCTAAAGAGAACCAAAAGGAGAATTTTCTTTCGTCAATATTTTTCAGAAAATCACGTTTTAAGGAAATCCCGCATCGTGCGAAATTATCTTGTTTTTCCTAAACAACAGGTTGTAAGTCGAAATGCTTTCATGTTGCGTGTATGTCTAAGTGTGTAGCCTCAAAAGAGAAGGCACAGGAGAATTTTCTCTCGAAAGGATATGTAAGAATACCACTTCATAAGGAAATACAGTTTTGCAGAGTAAAGACATATACGTACGCATTGGAAACTCTTTACGAGAAGAAATAACGCATAGTACAAAATTAGCTTGTATCTCCAAAACTACATGTTGTATCTCGAAAAGAATTGTTGTGGCGTGTACGTCTTAACATGTAGCATCTAAAGAGAACCAAAAGGAGAATTTTCTTTCGTCAAAATTTTTCAGAAAATCACGTTTTAAGGAAATCCCGCATCGTGCGAAATTATCTTGTTTTTCCTAAACAACATGTTGTAAGTCGAAAAGCTTTCATGTTGCGTGTATGTCTAAGTGTGTAGCCTCTAAAGAGAAGGCACAGGACAGTTTTCTCTCGAAAGGATATGTAAGAATACCACTTCATAAGGAAATACAGTTTTGCAGAGTAAAGACATATACGTACGCATTGGAAACTCTTTACGAGAAGAAATAACGCATAGTACAAAATTAGCTTGTATCTCCAAAACTACATGTTGTATCTCGAAAAGAATTGTTGTGGCGTGTACGTCTTAACATGTAGCATCTAAAGAGAACCAAAAGGAGAATTTTCTTTCGTGAAAATTTTTCAGAAAATCACGTTTTAAGGAAATCCCGCTTCGTGCGAAATTATCTTGTTTTTCCGAAACAACACGTTGTAAGTGGAAAAGCTTTCATGTTGCGTGTATGTCTAAGTGTGTAGCCTCAAAAGAGAAGGCACAGGAGAGTTTTCTCTCGAAAGAATATTGTAGAATACCACGTTATAAGGAAATACAATTTTGCAGAGTAAAGACAAATACGTACGTATTGAAAACACATTACGAGAAGAAGTAACGCATCGTACAAAATTAGCTTGTATCTCCAAAACTACACGTTGTAACTCGAAAAGAATTGTTGTGGCGTGTACGTCTTAACATGTAGGATCTAAAAAGAACCAAAAGGAGAATTTTCTTTCGTCAAAATTTTTCAGAAAATCACGTTTTAAGGAAATCCCGCATGGTCCGAAATTATCTTGTTTTTCCTAAACAACACGTTGTAAGTCGAAAAGCTTTCATGTTGCGTGTATGTCTAAGTGTGTAGCCTCAAAAGAGAAGGCACAGGACAGTTTTCTCTCGAAAGGATATGTAAGAATACCACTTCATAAGGAAATACAGTTTTCCAGAGTAAAGACATATACGTACGCTTTGGAAACTCTTTACGAGAAGAAATAACGCAGAGTACAAAATTAGCTTGTATCTCCAAAACTACACGTTGTATCTCGAAAAGAATTGTTGTGGCATGTACGTCTTAACATGTAGCATCTAAAGAGAACCAAAAGGAGAATTTTCTTTCGTCAAATTTTTTCAGAAAATCACGTTTTAAGCAAACCCCTCATCGTGCGAAATTACCTTGTTTTTCCTAAACAACACGTTGTAAGTCGAAAAGCTTTCATGTTGCGTGTATGTCTAAGTGTGTAGCCTCAAAAGAGAAGGCACAGGACAGTTTTCTCTCGAAAGGATATGTAAGAATACCACTTCATAAGGAAATACAGTTTTGCAGAGTAAAGACATATACCTACGCATTGGAAACTCTTTACGAGAAGAAATAACGCATAGTACAAAATTAGCTTGTATCTCCAAAACTACATGTTGTATCTCGAAAAGAATTGTTGTGGCGTGTACGTCTTAACATGTAGCATCTAAAGAGAACCAAAAGGAGAATTTTCTTTCGTCAAAATTTTTCAGAAAATCACGTTTTAAGGAAATCCCGCATCGTGCGAAATTATCTTGTTTTTCCTAAACAACACGTTGTAAGTCGAAAAGCTTTCATGTTGCGTGTATGTCTAAGTGTGTAGCCTCAAAAGAGAAGGCACAGGACAGTTTTCTCTCGAAAGGATATGTAAGAATACCACTTCATAAGGAAATACAGTTTTGCAGAGTAAAGACATATACGTACGCATTGGAAACTCTTTACGAGAAGAAATAACGCATCGTACAAAATTAGCTTGTATCTCCAAAACTACACGTTGTATCTCGAAAAGAATTGTTGTGGCGTGTACGTCTTAACATGTAGCATCTAAAGAGAACCAAAAGGAGAATTTTCTTTCGTCAAAATTTTTCAGAAAATCACGTTTTAAGGAAATCCCGCATCGTGCGAAATTATCTTGTTTTTCCTAAACAACACGTTGTAAGTCGAAAAGCTTTCATGTTGCGTGTATGTCTAAGTGTGTAGCCTCAAAAGAGAAGGCACAGGACAGTTTTCTCTCGAAAGGATATGTAAGAATACCACTTCATAAGGAAATACAGTTTTGCAGAGTAAAGACATATACGTACGCATTGGAAACTCTTTACGAGAAGAAATAAAGCATCGTACAAAATTAGCTTGTATCTCCAAAACTACACGTTGTAACTCGAAAAGAATTGTTGTGGCGTGTACGTCTTAACATGTAGCATCTAAATAGAACCAAAAGGAGAATTTTCTTTCGTCAAAATTTTTCAGAAAATCACGTTTTAAGGAAATCCCGCATCGTGCGAAATTATCTTGTTTTTCCTAAACAACACGTTGTAAGTCGAAAAGCATTCATGTTGCGTGTATGTCTAAGTGTGTAGCCTCAAAAGAGAAGGCACAGGACAGTTTTCTCTCGAAAGGGTATGTAAGAATACCACTTCATAAGGAAATACAGTTTTGCAGAGTAAAGACATATACGTACGCATTGGAAACTCTTTACGAGAAGAAATAACGCATAGTACAAAATTAGCTTGTATCTCCAAAACTACATGTTGTATATCGAAAAGAATTGTTGTGGCGTGTACGTCTTAACATGTAGCATCTAAAGAGAACCAAAAGCAGAATTTTCTTTCGTCAAAATTTTTCAGAAAATCACGTTTTAAGGAAATCCCGCATCGTGCGAAATTATCTTGTTTTTCCGAAACAACACGTTGTAAGTCGAAAAGCTTTCATGTTGCGTGTATGTCTAAGTGTGTAGCCTCAAAAGAGAAGGCACAGGAGAGTTTTCTCTCGAAAGAATATTGTAGAATACCACGTTATAAGGAAATACAATTTTGCAGAGTAAAGACAAATACGTACTTATTGAAAACACATTACGAGAAGAAGTAACGCATCGTACAAAATTAGCTTGTATCTCCAAAACTACACGTTGTAACTCGAAAAGAATTGTTGTGGCGTGTACGTCTTAACATGTAGCATCTAAAGAGAACCAAAAGGAGAATTTTCTTTCGTCAAAATTTTTCAGAAAATCACGTTTTAAGGAAATCCCGCATGGTCCGAAATTACCTTTTTTTCCTAAACAACACGTTGTAAGTCGAAAAGCTTTCATGTTGCGTGTATGTCTAAGTGTGTAGCCTCAAAAGAGAAGGCACAGGAGAGTTTTCTCTCGAAAGGATATGTAAGAATACCACTTCATAAGGAAATACAGTTTTGCAGAGTAAAGACATATACGTACGCATTGGAAACTCTTTACGAGAAGAAATAACGCATCGTACAAAATTAGCTTGTATCTCCAAAACTACACGTTGTATCTCGAAAAGAATTGTTGTGGCGTGTACGTCTTAACATGTAGCATCTAAAGAGAACCAAAAGGAGAATTTTCTTTCGTCAAAATTTTTCAGAAAATCACGTTTTAAGGAAATCCCGCATCGTGCGAAATTATCTTGTTTTTCCTAAACAACACGTTGTAAGTCGAAAAGCTTTCATGTTGCGTGTATGTCTAAGTGTGTAGCCTCAAAAGAGAAGGCACAGGACAGTTTTCTCTCGAAAGGATATGTAAGAATACCACTTCATAAGGAAATACAGTTTTGCAGAGTAAAGACATATACGTACGCATTGGAAACTCTTTACGAGAAGAAATAAAGCATCGTACAAAATTAGCTTGTATCTCCAAAACTACACGTTGTAACTCGAAAAGAATTGTTGTGGCGTGTACGTCTTAACATGTAGCATCTAAATAGAACCAAAAGGAGAATTTTCTTTCGTCAAAATTTTTCAGAAAATCACGTTTTAAGGAAATCCCGCATCGTGCGAAATTATCTTGTTTTTCCTAAACAACACGTTGTAAGTCGAAAAGCTTTCATGTTGCGTGTATGTCTAAGTGTGTAGCCTCAAAAGAGAAGGCACAGGACAGTTTTCTCTCGAAAGGATATGTAAGAATACCACTTCATAAGGAAATACAGTTTTGCAGAGTAAAGACATATACGTACGCATTGGAAACTCTTTACGAGAAGAAATAACGCATCGTACAAAATTAGCTTGTATCTCCAAAACTACACGTTGTATCTCGAAAAGAATTGTTGTGGCGTGTACGTCTTAACATGTAGCATCTAAAGAGAACCAAAAGGAGAATTTTCTTTCGTCAAAATTTTTCAGAAAATCACGTTTTAAGGAAATCCCGCATCGTGCGAAATTATCTTGTTTTTCCTAAACAACACGTTGTAAGTCGAAAAGCTTTCATGTTGCGTGTATGTCTAAGTGTGTAGCCTCAAAAGAGAAGGCACAGGACAGTTTTCTCTCGAAAGGATATGTAAGAATACCACTTCATAAGGAAATACAGTTTTGCAGAGTAAAGACATATACGTACGCATTGGAAACTCTTTACGAGAAGAAATAAAGCATCGTACAAAATTAGCTTGTATCTCCAAAACTACACGTTGTAACTCGAAAAGAATTGTTGTGGCGTGTACGTCTTAACATGTAGCATCTAAATAGAACCAAAAGGAGAATTTTCTTTCGTCAAAATTTTTCAGAAAATCACGTTTTAAGGAAATCCCGCATCGTGCGAAATTATCTTGTTTTTCCTAAACAACACGTTGTAAGTCGAAAAGCATTCATGTTGCGTGTATGTCTAAGTGTGTAGCCTCAAAAGAGAAGGCACAGGACAGTTTTCTCTCGAAAGGGTATGTAAGAATACCACTTCATAAGGAAATACAGTTTTGCAGAGTAAAGACATATACGTACGCATTGGAAACTCTTTACGAGAAGAAATAACGCATAGTACAAAATTAGCTTGTATCTCCAAAACTACATGTTGTATATCGAAAAGAATTGTTGTGGCGTGTACGTCTTAACATGTAGCATCTAAAGAGAACCAAAAGCAGAATTTTCTTTCGTCAAAATTTTTCAGAAAATCACGTTTTAAGGAAATCCCGCATCGTGCGAAATTATCTTGTTTTTCCGAAACAACACGTTGTAAGTCGAAAAGCTTTCATGTTGCGTGTATGTCTAAGTGTGTAGCCTCAAAAGAGAAGGCACAGGAGAGTTTTCTCTCGAAAGAATATTGTAGAATACCACGTTATAAGGAAATACAATTTTGCAGAGTAAAGACAAATACGTACTTATTGAAAACACATTACGAGAAGAAGTAACGCATCGTACAAAATTAGCTTGTATCTCCAAAACTACACGTTGTAACTCGAAAAGAATTGTTGTGGCGTGTACGTCTTAACATGTAGCATCTAAAGAGAACCAAAAGGAGAATTTTCTTTCGTCAAAATTTTTCAGAAAATCACGTTTTAAGGAAATCCCGCATGGTCCGAAATTACCTTTTTTTCCTAAACAACACGTTGTAAGTCGAAAAGCTTTCATGTTGCGTGTATGTCTAAGTGTGTAGCCTCAAAAGAGAAGGCACAGGAGAGTTTTCTCTCGAAAGGATATGTAAGAATACCACTTCATAAGGAAATACAGTTTTGCAGAGTAAAGACATATACGTACGCATTGGAAACTCTTTACGAGAAGAAATAACGCATCGTACAAAATTAGCTTGTATCTCCAAAACTACACGTTGTATCTCGAAAAGAATTGTTGTGGCGTGTACGTCTTAACATGTAGCATCTAAAGAGAACCAAAAGGAGAATTTTCTTTCGTCAAAATTTTTCAGAAAATCACGTTTTAAGGAAATCCCGCATCGTGCGAAATTATCTTGTTTTTCCTAAACAACACGTTGTAAGTCGAAAAGCTTTCATGTTGCGTGTATGTCTAAGTGTGTAGCCTCAAAAGAGAAGGCACAGGACAGTTTTCTCTCGAAAGGATATGTAAGAATACCACTTCATAAGGAAATACAGTTTTGCAGAGTAAAGACATATACGTACGCATTGGAAACTCTTTACGAGAAGAAATAAAGCATCGTACAAAATTAGCTTGTATCTCCAAAACTACACGTTGTAACTCGAAAAGAATTGTTGTGGCGTGTACGTCTTAACATGTAGCATCTAAATAGAACCAAAAGGAGAATTTTCTTTCGTCAAAATTTTTCAGAAAATCACGTTTTAAGGAAATCCCGCATCGTGCGAAATTATCTTGTTTTTCCTAAACAACACGTTGTAAGTCGAAAAGCTTTCATGTTGCGTGTATGTCTAAGTGTGTAGCCTCAAAAGAGAAGGCACAGGACAGTTTTCTCTCGAAAGGATATGTAAGAATACCACTTCATAAGGAAATACAGTTTTGCAGAGTAAAGACATATACGTACGCATTGGAAACTCTTTACGAGAAGAAATAACGCATCGTACAAAATTAGCTTGTATCTCCAAAACTACACGTTGTATCTCGAAAAGAATTGTTGTGGCGTGTACGTCTTAACATGTAGCATCTAAAGAGAACCAAAAGGAGAATTTTCTTTCGTCAAAATTTTTCAGAAAATCACGTTTTAAGGAAATCCCGCATCGTGCGAAATTATCTTGTTTTTCCTAAACAACACGTTGTAAGTCGAAAAGCTTTCATGTTGCGTGTATGTCTAAGTGTGTAGCCTCAAAAGAGAAGGCACAGGACAGTTTTCTCTCGAAAGGATATGTAAGAATACCACTTCATAAGGAAATACAGTTTTGCAGAGTAAAGACATATACGTACGCATTGGAAACTCTTTACGAGAAGAAATAAAGCATCGTACAAAATTAGCTTGTATCTCCAAAACTACACGTTGTAACTCGAAAAGAATTGTTGTGGCGTGTACGTCTTAACATGTAGCATCTAAATAGAACCAAAAGGAGAATTTTCTTTCGTCAAAATTTTTCAGAAAATCACGTTTTAAGGAAATCCCGCATCGTGCGAAATTATCTTGTTTTTCCTAAACAACACGTTGTAAGTCGAAAAGCTTTCATGTTGCGTGTATGTCTAAGTGTGTAGCCTCAAAAGAGAAGGCACAGGACAGTTTTCTCTCGAAAGGGTATGTAAGAATACCACTTCATAAGGAAATACAGTTTTGCAGAGTAAAGACATATACGTACGCATTGGAAACTCTTTACGAGAAGAAATAACGCATAGTACAAAATTAGCTTGTATCTCCAAAACTACATGTTGTATATCGAAAAGAATTGTTGTGGCGTGTACGTCTTAACATGTAGCATCTAAAGAGAACCAAAAGCAGAATTTTCTTTCGTCAAAATTTTTCAGAAAATCACGTTTTAAGGAAATCCCGCATCGTGCGAAATTATCTTGTTTTTCCGAAACAACACGTTGTAAGTCGAAAAGCTTTCATGTTGCGTGTATGTCTAAGTGTGTAGCCTCAAAAGAGAAGGCACAGGAGAGTTTTCTCTCGAAAGAATATTGTAGAATACCACGTTATAAGGAAATACAATTTTGCAGAGTAAAGACAAATACGTACTTATTGAAAACACATTACGAGAAGAAGTAACGCATCGTACAAAATTAGCTTGTATCTCCAAAACTACACGTTGTAACTCGAAAAGAATTGTTGTGGCGTGTACGTCTTAACATGTAGCATCTAAAGAGAACCAAAAGGAGAATTTTCTTTCGTCAAAATTTTTCAGAAAATCACGTTTTAAGGAAATCCCGCATGGTCCGAAATTACCTTTTTTTCCTAAACAACACGTTGTAAGTCGAAAAGCTTTCATGTTGCGTGTATGTCTAAGTGTGTAGCCTCAAAAGAGAAGGCACAGGAGAGTTTTCTCTCGAAAGGATATGTAAGAATACCACTTCATAAGGAAATACAGTTTTGCAGAGTAAAGACATATACGTACGCCTTGGAAACTCTTTACGAGAAGAAATAACGCATCGTACAAAATTAGCTTGTATCTCCAAAACTACACGTTGTATCTCGAAAAGAATTGTTGTGGCGTGTACGTCTTAACATGTAGCATCTAAAGAGAACCAAAAGGAGAATTTTCTTTCGTCAAAATTTTTCAGAAAATCACGTTTTAAGGAAATCCCGCATCGTGCGAAATTATCTTGTTTTTCCTAAACAACACGTTGTAAGTCGAAAAGCTTTCATGTTGCGTGTATGTCTAAGTGTGTAGCCTCAAAAGAGAAGGCACAGGACAGTTTTCTCTCGAAAGGATATGTAAGAATACCACTTCATAAGGAAATACAGTTTTGCAGAGTAAAGACATATACGTACGCATTGGAAACTCTTTACGAGAAGAAATAAAGCATCGTACAAAATTAGCTTGTATCTCCAAAACTACACGTTGTAACTCGAAAAGAATTGTTGTGGCGTGTACGTCTTAACATGTAGCATCTAAATAGAACCAAAAGGAGAATTTTCTTTCGTCAAAATTTTTCAGAAAATCACGTTTTAAGGAAATCCCGCATCGTGCGAAATTATCTTGTTTTTCCTAAACAACACGTTGTAAGTCGAAAAGCTTTCATGTTGCGTGTATGTCTAAGTGTGTAGCCTCAAAAGAGAAGGCACAGGACAGTTTTCTCTCGAAAGGATATGTAAGAATACCACTTCATAAGGAAATACAGTTTTCCAGAGTAAAGACATATACGTACGCTTTGGAAACTCTTTACGAGAAGAAATAACGCAGAGTACAAAATTAGCTTGTATCTCCAAAACTACACGTTGTATCTCGAAAAGAATTGTTGTGGCATGTACGTCTTAACATGTAGCATCTAAAGAGAACCAAAAGGAGAATTTTCTTTCGTCAAATTTTTTCAGAAAATCACGTTTTAAGCAAACCCCTCATCGTGCGAAATTACCTTGTTTTTCCTAAACAACACGTTGTAAGTCGAAAAGCTTTCATGTTGCGTGTATGTCTAAGTGTGTAGCCTCAAAAGAGAAGGCACAGGACAGTTTTCTCTCGAAAGGATATGTAAGAATACCACTTCATAAGGAAATACAGTTTTGCAGAGTAAAGACATATACGTACGCATTGGAAACTCTTTACGAGAAGAAATAACGCATAGTACAAAATTAGCTTGTATCTCCAAAACTACATGTTGTATCTCGAAAAGAATTGTTGTGGCGTGTACGTCTTAACATGTAGCATCTAAAGAGAACCAAAAGGAGAATTTTCTTTCGTCAAAATTTTTCAGAAAATCACGTTTTAAGGAAATCCCGCATCGTGCGAAATTATCTTGTTTTTCCTAAACAACACGTTGTAAGTTGAAAAGCTTTCGTGTTGCGTGTATGTCTAAGTGTGTCGCCTCAAAAGAGAAGGCACAGGACAGTTTTCTCTCAAAGGATATGTAAGAATACCACTTCATAAGGAAATACAGTTTTGCAGAGTAAAGACATATACGTACGCATTGGAAACTCTTTACGAGATGAAATAACGCATAGTACAAAATTAGCTTGTATCTCCAAAACTACATGATGTATCTCGAAAAGAATTGTTGTGGCGTGTACGTCTTAACATGTAGCATCTAAAGAGAACCAAAAGGAGAATTTTCTTTCGTCAAAATTTTTCAGAAAATCACGTTTTTAGGAAATCCCGCATCGTGCGAAATTATCTTGTTTTTCCTAAACAACACGTTGTAAGTCGAAAAGCTTTCATGTTGCGTGTATGTCTAAGTGTGTAGCCTCAAAAGAGAAGGCACAGGACAGTTTTCTCTCGAAAAGATATGTAAGAATACCACTTCATAAGGAAATACAGTTTTGCAGAGTAAAGACATGTACGTACGTATTGGAAACTCTTTACGAGAAGATATAACGCATCGTACAAAATTAGCTTGTATCTCCAAAACTACACGTTGTAACTCGAAAAGAATTGTTGTGGCGTGTACGTCTTAACATGTAGCATCTAAAGAGAACCAAAAGGAGAATTTTCTTTCGACAAAATTTTTCAGAAAATCACGTTTTAAGGAAATCCCGCATCGTGCGAAATTATCTTGTTTTTCCTAAACAACACGTTGTAAGTCGAAAAGCTTTCATGTTGCGAGTATGTCTAAGTGTGTAGCCTCAAAAGAGAAGGCACAGGACAGTTTTCTCTCGAAAGGATATGTAAGAATACCACTTCATAAGGAAATACAGTTTTGCAGAGTAAAGACATATACGTACGCATTGGAAACTCTTTACGAGAAGAAATAACGCATCGTACAAAATTAGCTTGTATCTCCAAAACTACACGTTGTATCTCGAAAAGAATTGTTGTGGCGTGTACGTCTTAACATGTAGCATCTAAAGAGAACCAAAAGGAGAATTTTCTTTCGACAAAATTTTTCAGAAAATCACGTTTTAAGGAAATCCCGCATCGTGCGAAATTATCTTGTTTTTCCTAAACAACACGTTGTAAGTCGAAAAGCTTTCATGTTGCGAGTATGTCTAAGTGTGTAGCCTCAAAAGAGAAGGCACAGGACAGTTTTCTCTCGAAAGGATATGTAAGAATACCACTTCATAAGGAAATACAGTTTTGCAGAGTAAAGACATATACGTACGCATTGGAAACTCTTTACGAGAAGAAATAACGCATCGTACAAAATTAGCTTGTATCTCCAAAACTACACGTTGTATCTCGAAAAGAATTGTTGTGGCGTGTACGTCTTAACATGTAGCATCTAAAGAAAACCAAAAGGAGAATTTTCTTTCGTCAAATTTTTTCAGAAAATCACGTTTTAAGCAAATCCCGCATCGTGTGAAATTACCTTGTTTTTCCTGAACAACACGTTGTAAGTCGAAAAGCTTTCATGTTGCGTGTATGTCTAAGTGTGTAGCCTCAAAAGAGAAGGCACAGGACAGTTTTCTCTCGAAAGGATATGTAAGAATACCACTTCATAAGGAAATACAGTTTTGCAGAGTAAAGACATGTATGTACGTATTGGAAACTCTTTAAGAGAAGATATAACGCATCGTACAAAATTAGCTTGTATCTCCAAAACTACACGTTGTATCTCGAAAAGAATTGTTGTGGCGTGTACGTCTTAACATGTAGCATCTAAAGAGAACCAAAAGGAGAATTTTCTTTCGACAAAATTTTTCAGAAAATCACGTTTTAAGGAAATCCCGCATCGTGCGAAATTATCTTGTTTTTCCTAAACAACACGTTGTAAGTCGAAAAGCTTTCATGTTGCGAGTATGTCTAAGTGTGTAGCCTCAAAAGAGAAGGCACAGGACAGTTTTCTCTCGAAAGGATATGTAAGAATACCACTTCATAAGGAAATACAGTTTTGCAGAGTAAAGACATATACGTACGCATTGGAAACTCTTTACGAGAAGAAATAACGCATAGTACAAAATTAGCTTGTATCTCCAAAACTACACGTTGTATCTCGAAAAGAATTGTTGTGGCGTGTACGTCTTAACATGTAGCATCTAAAGAGAAGCAAAAGGAGAATTTTCTTTCGTCAAATTTTTTCAGAAAATCACGTTTTAAGGAAATCCCGCATCGTGCGAAATTATCTTGTTTTTCCTAAACAACACGTTGTAAGTCGAAAAGCTTTCATGTTGCGTGTATGTCTAAGTGTGTAGCCTCAAAAGAGAAGGCACAGGACAGTTTTCTCTCGAAAGGATATGTAAGAATACCACTTCATAAGGAAATACAGTTTTGCAGAGTAAAGACATATACGTACGCATTGGAAACTCTTTATGAGAAGAAATAACGCATAGTACAAAATTAGCTTGTATCTCCAAAACTACATGTTGTATCTCGAAAAGAATTGTTGTGGCGTGTACGTCTTAACATGTAGCATCTAAAGAGAACCAAAAGGAGAATTTTCTTTCGTCAAAATTTTTCAGAAAATCACGTTTTAAGGAAATCCCGCATCGTGCGAAATTATCTTGTTTTTCCTAAACAACACGTTGTAAGTCGAAAAGCTTTCATGTTGCGTGTATGTCTAAGTGTGTAGCCTCAAAAGAGAAGGCACAGGACAGTTTTCTCTCGAAAGGATATGTAAGAATACCACTTCATAAGGAAATACAGTTTTGCAGAGTAAAGACATGTATGTACGTATTGGAAACTCTTTAAGAGAAGATATAACGCATCGTACAAAATTAGCTTGTATCTCCAAAACTACACGTTGTATCTCGAAAAGAATTGTGGCGTGTACGTCTTAACATGTAGCATCTAAAGAGAACCAAAAGGAGAATTTTCTTTCGACAAAATTTTTCAGAAAATCACGTTTTAAGGAAATCCCGCATCGTGCGAAATTATCTTGTTTTTCCTAAACAACACGTTGTAAGTCGAAAAGCTTTCATGTTGCGAGTATGTCTAAGTGTGTAGCCTCAAAAGAGAAGGCACAGGACAGTTTTCTCTCGAAAGGATATGTAAGAATACCACTTCATAAGGAAATACAGTTTTGCAGAGTAAAGACATATACGTACGCATTGGAAACTCTTTACGAGAAGAAATAACGCATAGTACAAAATTAGCTTGTATCTCCAAAACTACACGTTGTATCTCGAAAAGAATTGTTGTGGCGTGTACGTCTTAACATGTAGCATCTAAAGAGAAGCAAAAGGAGAATTTTCTTTCGTCAAATTTTTTCAGAAAATCACGTTTTAAGGAAATCCCGCATCGTGCGAAATTATCTTGTTTTTCCTAAACAACACGTTGTAAGTCGAAAAGCTTTCATGTTGCGTGTATGTCTAAGTGTGTAGCCTCAAAAGAGAAGGCACAGGACAGTTTTCTCTCGAAAGGATATGTAAGAATACCACTTCATAAGGAAATACAGTTTTGCAGAGTAAAGACATATACGTACGCATTGGAAACTCTTTATGAGAAGAAATAACGCATAGTACAAAATTAGCTTGTATCTCCAAAACTACATGTTGTATCTCGAAAAGAATTGTTGTGGCGTGTACGTCTTAACATGTAGCATCTAAAGAGAACCAAAAGGAGAATTTTCTTTCGTCAAAATTTTTCAGAAAATCACGTTTTAAGG
Source organism: Apodemus sylvaticus (assembly GCF_947179515.1). Classification (NCBI taxonomy): domain Eukaryota; kingdom Metazoa; phylum Chordata; class Mammalia; order Rodentia; family Muridae; genus Apodemus; species Apodemus sylvaticus. The sequence goes on from NW_026263422.1 coordinate 126,243, forward strand.
AAATCCCGCATCGTGCGAAATTATCTTGTTTTTCCTAAACAACACGTTGTAAGTCGAAAAGCTTTCATGTTGCGTGTATGTCTAAGTGTGTAGCCTCAAAAGAGAAGGCACAGGACAGTTTTCTCTCGAAAGGATATGTAAGAATACCTCTTCATAAGGAAATACAGTTTTGCAGAGTAAAGACATATACGTACGCATTGGAAACTCTTTACGAGAAGAAATAACGCATAGTACAAAATTAGCTTGTATCTCCAAAACTACATGTTGTACTCGAAAAGAATTGTTGTGGCGTGTACGTCTTAACATGTAGCATCTAAAGAAAACCAAAAGGAGAATTTTCTTTCGTCAAAATTTTTCAGAAAATCACGTTTTAAGGAAATCCCGCATCGTGCGAAATTATCTTGTTTTTCCTAAACAACACGTTGTAAGTCGAAAAGCTTTCATGTTGCGTGTATGTCTAAGTGTGTAGCCTCAAAAGAGAAGGCACAGGACAGTTTTCTCTCGAAAGGATATGTAAGAATACCACTTCATAAGGAAATACAGTTTTGCAGAGTAAAGACATGTACGTACGTATTGGAAAGTCTTTACGAGAAGATATAACGCATCGTACAAAATTAGCTTGTATCTCCAAAACTACACGTTGTATCTCGAAAAGAATTGTTGTGGCGTGTACGTCTTAACATGTAGCATCTAAAGAGAACCAAAAGGAGAATTTTCTTTCTTCAAAATTTTTCAGAAAATCACGTTTTAAGGAAATCCCGCATCTAGCGAAATTATCTTGTTTTTCCTAAACAACACGTTGTAAGTCGAAAAGCTTTTATGTTGCGTGTATGTCTAAGTGTGTAGCCTCAAAAGAGAAGACACAGGACAGTTTTCTCTCGAAAGGATATGTAAGAATACCACTTCACAAGGAAATACAGTTTTGCAGAGTAAAGACATATACGTACGCATTGGAAACTCTTTACGAGAAGAAATAACGCATAGTACAAAATTAGCTTGTATCTCCAAAACTACACGTTGTATCTCGAAAAGAATAGTTGTGGCGTGTACGTCTTAACATGTAGCATCTAAAGAGAACCAAAAGGAGAATTTTCTTTCGTCAAAATTTTTCAGAAAATCACGTTTTAAGGAAATCCCGCATCGTGCGAAATTATCTTGTTTTTCCTAAACAACACGTTGTAAGTCGAAAAGCTTTCATGTTGCGTGTATGTCTAAGTGTGTAGCCTCAAAAGAGAAGGCACAGGACAGTTTTCTCTCGAAAGGATATGTAAGAATACCACTTTATAAGGAAATACAGTTTTGCAGAGTAAAGACATGTACGTACGTATTGGAAACTCTTTACGAGAAGATATAACGCATCGTACAAAATTAGCTTGTATCTCCAAAACTACACGTTGTAACTCGAAAAGAATTGTTGTGGCGTGTACGTCTTAACATGTAGCATCTAAAGAGAACCAAAAGGAGAATTTTCTTTCGTCAAAATTTTTCAGAAAATCACGTTTTAAGGAAATCCCGCATCGTGCGAAATTATCTTGTTTTTCCTAAACAACACGTTGTAAGTCGAAAAGCTTTCATGTTGCGTGTATGTCTAAGTGTGTAGCCTCAAAAGAGAAGGCACAGGACAGTTTTCTCTCGAAAGGATATGTAAGAATACCACTTCATAAGGAAATACAGTTTTGCAGAGTAAAGACATATACGTACGCATTGGAAACTCTTTACGAGAAGAAATAAAGCATCGTACAAAATTAGCTTGTATCTCCAAAACTACACGTTGTAACTCGAAAAGAATTGTTGTGGCGTGTACGTCTTAACATGTAGCATCTAAATAGAACCAAAAGGAGAATTTTCTTTCGTCAAAATTTTTCAGAAAATCACGTTTTAAGGAAATCCCGCATCGTGCGAAATTATCTTGTTTTTCCTAAACAACACGTTGTAAGTCGAAAAGCTTTCATGTTGCGTGTATGTCTAAGTGTGTAGCCTCAAAAGAGAAGGCACAGGACAGTTTTCTCTCGAAAGGATATGTAAGAATACCACTTCATAAGGAAATACAGTTTTGCAGAGTAAAGACATATACGTACGCATTGGAAACTCTTTACGAGAAGAAATAACGCATAGTACAAAATTAGCTTGTATCTCCAAAACTACATGTTGTATATCGAAAAGAATTGTTGTGGCGTGTACGTCTTAACATGTAGCATCTAAAGAGAACCAAAAGCAGAATTTTCTTTCGTCAAAATTTTTCAGAAAATCACGTTTTAAGGAAATCCCGCATCGTGCGAAATTATCTTGTTTTTCCGAAACAACACGTTGTAAGTCGAAAAGCTTTCATGTTGCGTGTATGTCTAAGTGTGTAGCCTCAAAAGAGAAGGCACAGGAGAGTTTTCTCTCGAAAGAATATTGTAGAATACCACGTTATAAGGAAATACAATTTTGCAGAGTAAAGACAAATACGTACTTATTGAAAACACATTACGAGAAGAAGTAACGCATCGTACAAAATTAGCTTGTATCTCCAAAACTACACGTTGTAACTCGAAAAGAATTGTTGTGGCGTGTACGTCTTAACATGTAGCATCTAAAGAGAACCAAAAGGAGAGTTTTCTTTCGTCAAAATTTTTCAGAAAATCACGTTTTAAGGAAATCCCGCATGGTCCGAAATTACCTTTTTTTCCTAAACAACACGTTGTAAGTCGAAAAGCTTTCATGTTGCGTGTATGTCTAAGTGTGTAGCCTCAAAAGAGAAGGCACAGGAGAGTTTTCTCTCGAAAGAATATGTAAGAATACCACTTCATAAGGAAATACAGTTTTGCAGAGTAAAGACATATACGTACGCATTGGAAACTCTTTACGAGAAGAAATAACGCATAGTAAAAAATTAGCTTGTATCTCCAAAACTACATGTTGTATCTCGAAAAGAATTGTTGTGGCGTGTACGTCTTAACATGTAGCATCTAAAGAGAACCAAAAGGAGAATTTTCTTTCGTCAATATTTTTCAGAAAATCACGTTTTAAGGAAATCCCGCATCGTGCGAAATTATCTTGTTTTTCCTAAACAACAGGTTGTAAGTCGAAATGCTTTCATGTTGCGTGTATGTCTAAGTGTGTAGCCTCAAAAGAGAAGGCACAGGAGAATTTTCTCTCGAAAGGATATGTAAGAATACCACTTCATAAGGAAATACAGTTTTGCAGAGTAAAGACATATACGTACGCATTGGAAACTCTTTACGAGAAGAAATAACGCATAGTACAAAATTAGCTTGTATCTCCAAAACTACATGTTGTATCTCGAAAAGAATTGTTGTGGCGTGTACGTCTTAACATGTAGCATCTAAAGAGAACCAAAAGGAGAATTTTCTTTCGTCAAAATTTTTCAGAAAATCACGTTTTAAGGAAATCCCGCATCGTGCGAAATTATCTTGTTTTTCCTAAACAACATGTTGTAAGTCGAAAAGCTTTCATGTTGCGTGTATGTCTAAGTGTGTAGCCTCTAAAGAGAAGGCACAGGACAGTTTTCTCTCGAAAGGATATGTAAGAATACCACTTCATAAGGAAATACAGTTTTGCAGAGTAAAGACATATACGTACGCATTGGAAACTCTTTACGAGAAGAAATAACGCATAGTACAAAATTAGCTTGTATCTCCAAAACTACATGTTGTATCTCGAAAAGAATTGTTGTGGCGTGTACGTCTTAACATGTAGCATCTAAAGAGAACCAAAAGGAGAATTTTCTTTCGTGAAAATTTTTCAGAAAATCACGTTTTAAGGAAATCCCGCTTCGTGCGAAATTATCTTGTTTTTCCGAAACAACACGTTGTAAGTGGAAAAGCTTTCATGTTGCGTGTATGTCTAAGTGTGTAGCCTCAAAAGAGAAGGCACAGGAGAGTTTTCTCTCGAAAGAATATTGTAGAATACCACGTTATAAGGAAATACAATTTTGCAGAGTAAAGACAAATACGTACGTATTGAAAACACATTACGAGAAGAAGTAACGCATCGTACAAAATTAGCTTGTATCTCCAAAACTACACGTTGTAACTCGAAAAGAATTGTTGTGGCGTGTACGTCTTAACATGTAGGATCTAAAAAGAACCAAAAGGAGAATTTTCTTTCGTCAAAATTTTTCAGAAAATCACGTTTTAAGGAAATCCCGCATGGTCCGAAATTATCTTGTTTTTCCTAAACAACACGTTGTAAGTCGAAAAGCTTTCATGTTGCGTGTATGTCTAAGTGTGTAGCCTCAAAAGAGAAGGCACAGGACAGTTTTCTCTCGAAAGGATATGTAAGAATACCACTTCATAAGGAAATACAGTTTTCCAGAGTAAAGACATATACGTACGCTTTGGAAACTCTTTACGAGAAGAAATAACGCAGAGTACAAAATTAGCTTGTATCTCCAAAACTACACGTTGTATCTCGAAAAGAATTGTTGTGGCATGTACGTCTTAACATGTAGCATCTAAAGAGAACCAAAAGGAGAATTTTCTTTCGTCAAATTTTTTCAGAAAATCACGTTTTAAGCAAACCCCTCATCGTGCGAAATTACCTTGTTTTTCCTAAACAACACGTTGTAAGTCGAAAAGCTTTCATGTTGCGTGTATGTCTAAGTGTGTAGCCTCAAAAGAGAAGGCACAGGACAGTTTTCTCTCGAAAGGATATGTAAGAATACCACTTCATAAGGAAATACAGTTTTGCAGAGTAAAGACATATACGTACGCATTGGAAACTCTTTACGAGAAGAAATAACGCATAGTACAAAATTAGCTTGTATCTCCAAAACTACATGTTGTATCTCGAAAAGAATTGTTGTGGCGTGTACGTCTTAACATGTAGCATCTAAAGAGAACCAAAAGGAGAATTTTCTTTCGTCAAAATTTTTCAGAAAATCACGTTTTAAGGAAATCCCGCATCGTGCGAAATTATCTTGTTTTTCCTAAACAACACGTTGTAAGTCGAAAAGCTTTCATGTTGCGTGTATGTCTAAGTGTGTAGCCTCAAAAGAGAAGGCACAGGACAGTTTTCTCTCGAAAGGATATGTAAGAATACCACTTCATAAGGAAATACAGTTTTGCAGAGTAAAGACATATACGTACGCATTGGAAACTCTTTACGAGAAGAAATAACGCATCGTACAAAATTAGCTTGTATCTCCAAAACTACACGTTGTATCTCGAAAAGAATTGTTGTGGCGTGTACGTCTTAACATGTAGCATCTAAAGAGAACCAAAAGGAGAATTTTCTTTCGTCAAAATTTTTCAGAAAATCACGTTTTAAGGAAATCCCGCATCGTGCGAAATTATCTTGTTTTTCCTAAACAACACGTTGTAAGTCGAAAAGCTTTCATGTTGCGTGTATGTCTAAGTGTGTAGCCTCAAAAGAGAAGGCACAGGACAGTTTTCTCTCGAAAGGATATGTAAGAATACCACTTCATAAGGAAATACAGTTTTGCAGAGTAAAGACATATACGTACGCATTGGAAACTCTTTACGAGAAGAAATAAAGCATCGTACAAAATTAGCTTGTATCTCCAAAACTACACGTTGTAACTCGAAAAGAATTGTTGTGGCGTGTACGTCTTAACATGTAGCATCTAAATAGAACCAAAAGGAGAATTTTCTTTCGTCAAAATTTTTCAGAAAATCACGTTTTAAGGAAATCCCGCATCGTGCGAAATTATCTTGTTTTTCCTAAACAACACGTTGTAAGTCGAAAAGCATTCATGTTGCGTGTATGTCTAAGTGTGTAGCCTCAAAAGAGAAGGCACAGGACAGTTTTCTCTCGAAAGGGTATGTAAGAATACCACTTCATAAGGAAATACAGTTTTGCAGAGTAAAGACATATACGTACGCATTGGAAACTCTTTACGAGAAGAAATAACGCATAGTACAAAATTAGCTTGTATCTCCAAAACTACATGTTGTATATCGAAAAGAATTGTTGTGGCGTGTACGTCTTAACATGTAGCATCTAAAGAGAACCAAAAGCAGAATTTTCTTTCGTCAAAATTTTTCAGAAAATCACGTTTTAAGGAAATCCCGCATCGTGCGAAATTATCTTGTTTTTCCGAAACAACACGTTGTAAGTCGAAAAGCTTTCATGTTGCGTGTATGTCTAAGTGTGTAGCCTCAAAAGAGAAGGCACAGGAGAGTTTTCTCTCGAAAGAATATTGTAGAATACCACGTTATAAGGAAATACAATTTTGCAGAGTAAAGACAAATACGTACTTATTGAAAACACATTACGAGAAGAAGTAACGCATCGTACAAAATTAGCTTGTATCTCCAAAACTACACGTTGTAACTCGAAAAGAATTGTTGTGGCGTGTACGTCTTAACATGTAGCATCTAAAGAGAACCAAAAGGAGAATTTTCTTTCGTCAAAATTTTTCAGAAAATCACGTTTTAAGGAAATCCCGCATGGTCCGAAATTACCTTTTTTTCCTAAACAACACGTTGTAAGTCGAAAAGCTTTCATGTTGCGTGTATGTCTAAGTGTGTAGCCTCAAAAGAGAAGGCACAGGAGAGTTTTCTCTCGAAAGGATATGTAAGAATACCACTTCATAAGGAAATACAGTTTTGCAGAGTAAAGACATATACGTACGCATTGGAAACTCTTTACGAGAAGAAATAACGCATCGTACAAAATTAGCTTGTATCTCCAAAACTACACGTTGTATCTCGAAAAGAATTGTTGTGGCGTGTACGTCTTAACATGTAGCATCTAAAGAGAACCAAAAGGAGAATTTTCTTTCGTCAAAATTTTTCAGAAAATCACGTTTTAAGGAAATCCCGCATCGTGCGAAATTATCTTGTTTTTCCTAAACAACACGTTGTAAGTCGAAAAGCTTTCATGTTGCGTGTATGTCTAAGTGTGTAGCCTCAAAAGAGAAGGCACAGGACAGTTTTCTCTCGAAAGGATATGTAAGAATACCACTTCATAAGGAAATACAGTTTTGCAGAGTAAAGACATATACGTACGCATTGGAAACTCTTTACGAGAAGAAATAAAGCATCGTACAAAATTAGCTTGTATCTCCAAAACTACACGTTGTAACTCGAAAAGAATTGTTGTGGCGTGTACGTCTTAACATGTAGCATCTAAATAGAACCAAAAGGAGAATTTTCTTTCGTCAAAATTTTTCAGAAAATCACGTTTTAAGGAAATCCCGCATCGTGCGAAATTATCTTGTTTTTCCTAAACAACACGTTGTAAGTCGAAAAGCTTTCATGTTGCGTGTATGTCTAAGTGTGTAGCCTCAAAAGAGAAGGCACAGGACAGTTTTCTCTCGAAAGGATATGTAAGAATACCACTTCATAAGGAAATACAGTTTTCCAGAGTAAAGACATATACGTACGCTTTGGAAACTCTTTACGAGAAGAAATAACGCAGAGTACAAAATTAGCTTGTATCTCCAAAACTACACGTTGTATCTCGAAAAGAATTGTTGTGGCATGTACGTCTTAACATGTAGCATCTAAAGAGAACCAAAAGGAGAATTTTCTTTCGTCAAATTTTTTCAGAAAATCACGTTTTAAGCAAACCCCTCATCGTGCGAAATTACCTTGTTTTTCCTAAACAACACGTTGTAAGTCGAAAAGCTTTCATGTTGCGTGTATGTCTAAGTGTGTAGCCTCAAAAGAGAAGGCACAGGACAGTTTTCTCTCGAAAGGATATGTAAGAATACCACTTCATAAGGAAATACAGTTTTGCAGAGTAAAGACATATACGTACGCATTGGAAACTCTTTACGAGAAGAAATAACGCATCGTACAAAATTAGCTTGTATCTCCAAAACTACACGTTGTATCTCGAAAAGAATTGTTGTGGCGTGTACGTCTTAACATGTAGCATCTAAAGAGAACCAAAAGGAGAATTTTCTTTCGTCAAAATTTTTCAGAAAATCACGTTTTAAGGAAATCCCGCATCGTGCGAAATTATCTTGTTTTTCCTAAACAACACGTTGTAAGTCGAAAAGCTTTCATGTTGCGTGTATGTCTAAGTGTGTAGCCTCAAAAGAGAAGGCACAGGACAGTTTTCTCTCGAAAGGATATGTAAGAATACCACTTCATAAGGAAATACAGTTTTGCAGAGTAAAGACATATACGTACGCATTGGAAACTCTTTACGAGAAGAAATAAAGCATCGTACAAAATTAGCTTGTATCTCCAAAACTACACGTTGTAACTCGAAAAGAATTGTTGTGGCGTGTACGTCTTAACATGTAGCATCTAAATAGAACCAAAAGGAGAATTTTCTTTCGTCAAAATTTTTCAGAAAATCACGTTTTAAGGAAATCCCGCATCGTGCGAAATTATCTTGTTTTTCCTAAACAACACGTTGTAAGTCGAAAAGCTTTCATGTTGCGTGTATGTCTAAGTGTGTAACCTCAAAAGAGAAGGCACAGGACAGTTTTCTCTCGAAAGGGTATGTAAGAATACCACTTCATAAGGAAATACAGTTTTGCAGAGTAAAGACATATACGTACGCATTGGAAACTCTTTACGAGAAGAAATAACGCATAGTACAAAATTAGCTTGTATCTCCAAAACTACATGTTGTATATCGAAAAGAATTGTTGTGGCGTGTACGTCTTAACATGTAGCATCTAAAGAGAACCAAAAGCAGAATTTTCTTTCGTCAAAATTTTTCAGAAAATCACGATTTAAGGAAATCCCGCATCGTGCGAAATTATCTTGTTTTTCCGAAACAACACGTTGTAAGTCGAAAAGTTTTCATGTTGCGTGTATGTATAAGTGTGTAGCCTCGAAAGAGAAGGCACAGGAGAGTTTTCTCTCGAAAGAATATTGTAGAATACCACGTTATAAGGAAATACAATTTTGCAGAGTAAAGACAAATACGTACTTATTGAAAACACATTACGAGAAGAAGTAACGCATCGTACAAAATTAGCTTGTATCTCCAAAACTACACGTTGTAACTCGAAAAGAATTGTTGTGGCGTGTACGTCTTAACATGTAGCATCTAAAGAGAACCAAAAGGAGAGTTTTCTTTCGTCAAAATTTTTCAGAAAATCACGTTTTAAGGAAATCCCGCATGGTCCGAAATTACCTTTTTTTCCTAAACAACACGTTGTAAGTCGAAAAGCTTTCATTTTGCGTGTATGTCTAAGTGTGTAGCCTCAAAAGAGAAGGCACAGGAGAGTTTTCTCTCGAAAGAATATGTAAGAATACCACTTCGTAAGGAAATACAGTTTTGCAGAGTAAAGACATATACGTACGCATTGGAAACTCTTTACGAGAAGAAATAACGCATAGTACAAAATTAGCTTGTATCTCCAAAACTACATGTTGTATCTCGAAAAGAATTGTTGTGGCGTGTACGTCTTAACATGTAGCATCTAAAGAGAACCAAAAGGAGAATTTTCTTTCGTCAAAATTTTTCAGAAAATCACGTTTTAAGGAAATCCCGCATAGTGCGAAATTTTCTTGTTTTTCCTAAACAACACGTTCTAAGTCGAAAAGCGTTCATGTTGCGTGTATGTCTAAGTGTGTAGCCTCAAAAGAGAAGGCACAGGACAGTTTTCTCTCGAAAGGATATGTAAGAATACCACTTCATAAGGAAATACAGTTTTGCAGAGTAAAGACATATACGTACGCATTGGAAACTCTTTACGAGAAGAAATAACGCATAGTACAAAATTAGCTTGTATCTCCAAAACTACATGTTGTATCTCGAAAAGAATTGTTGTGGCGTGTACGTCTTAACATGTAGCATCTAAAGAGAACCAAAAGGAGAATTTTCTTTCGTCAAAATTTTTCAGAAAATCACGTTTTAAGGAAATCCCGCATCGTGCGAAATTATCTTGTTTTTCCGAAACAACACGTTGTAAGTGGAAAAGCTTTCATGTTGCGTGCATGTCTAAGTGTGTAGCCTCAAAAGAGAAGGCACAGGAGAGTTTTCTCTCGAAAGAATATTGTAGAATACCACGTTATAAGGAAATACAATTTTGCAGAGTAAAGACAAATACGTACGTATTGAAAACACATTACGAGAAGAAGTAACGCATCGTACAAAATTAGCTTGTATCTCCAAAACTACACGTTGTAACTCGAAAAGAATTGTTGTGGCGTGTACGTCTTAACATGTAGGATCTAAAAAGAACAAAAAGGAGAATTTTCTTTCGTCAAAATTTTTCAGAAAATCACGTTTTAAGGAAATCCCGCATCGTGCGAAATTATCTTGTTTTTCCTAAACAACACGTTGTAAGTCGAAAAGCTTTCATGTTGCGTGTATGTCTAAGTGTGTAGCCTCAAAAGAGAAGGCACAGGACAGTTTTCTCTCGAAAGGATATGTAAGAATACCACTTCATAAGGAAATACAGTTTTGCAGAGTAAAGACATATACGTACGCTTTGGAAACTCTTTACGAGAAGAAATAACGCAGAGTACAAAATTAGCTTGTATCTCCAAAACTACACGTTGTATCTCGAAAAGAATTGTTGTGGCATGTACGTCTTAACATGTAGCATCTAAAGAGAACCAAAAGGAGAATTTTCTTTCGTCAAATTTTTTCAGAAAATCACGTTTTAAGCAAACCCCTCATCGTGCGAAATTAACTTGTTTTTCCTAAACAACACGTTGTAAGTCGAAAAGCTTTCATGTTGCGTGTATGTCTAAGTGTGTAGCCTCAAAAGAGAAGGCACAGGACAGTTTTCTCTCGAAAGGATATGTAAGAATACCACTTCATAAGGAAATACAGTTTTGCAGAGTAAAGACATATACATACGCATTGGAAACTCTTTACTAGAAGAAATAACGCATAGTACAAAATTAGCTTGTATCTCCAAAACTACATGTTGTATCTCGAAAAGAATTGTTGTGGCGTGTACGTCGTAACATGTAGCATCTAAAGAGAACCAAAAGGAGAATTTTCTTTCGTCAAAATTTTTCAGAAAATCACGTTTTAAGGAAATCCCGCATCGTGCGAAATTATCTTGTTTTTCCTAAACAACACGTTGTAAGTCGAAAAGCTTTCATGTTGCGTGTATGTCTAAGTGTGTAGCCTCAAAAGAGAAGGCACAGGACAGTTTTCTCTCGAAAGGATATGTAAGAATACCACTTCATAAGGAAATACAGTTTTGCAGAGTAAAGACATATACGTACGCATTGGAAACTCTTTACGAGAAGAAATAAAGCATCGTACAAAATTAGCTTGTATCTCCAAAACTACACGTTGTAACTCGAAAAGAATTGTTGTGGCGTGTACGTCTTAACATGTAGCATCTAAATAGAACCAAAAGGAGAATTTTCTTTCGTCAAAATTTTTCAGAAAATCACGTTTTAAGGAAATCCCGCATCGTGCGAAATTATCTTGTTTTTCCTAAACAACACGTTGTAAGTCGAAAAGCTTTCATGTTGCGTGTATGTCTAAGTGTGTAACCTCAAAAGAGAAGGCACAGGACAGTTTTCTCTCGAAAGGGTATGTAAGAATACCACTTCATAAGGAAATACAGTTTTGCAGAATAAAGACATATACGTACGCATTGGAAACTCTTTACGAGAAGAAATAACGCATAGTACAAAATTAGCTTGTATCTCCAAAACTACATGTTGTATATCGAAAAGAATTATTGTGGCGTGTACGTCTTAACATGTAGCATCTAAAGAGAACCAAAAGCAGAATTTTCTTTCGTCAAAATTTTTCAGAAAATCACGATTTAAGGAAATCCCGCATCGTGCGAAATTATCTTGTTTTTCCGAAACAACACGTTGTAAGTCGAAAAGTTTTCATGTTGCGTGTATGTCTAAGTGTGTAGCCTCGAAAGAGAAGGCACAGGAGAGTTTTCTCTCGAAAGAATATTGTAGAATACCACGTTATAAGGAAATACAATTTTGCAGAGTAAAGACAAATACGTACTTATTGAAAACACATTACGAGAAGAAGTAACGCATCGTACAAAATTAGCTTGTATCTCCAAAACTACACGTTGTAACTCGAAAAGAATTGTTGTGGCGTGTACGTCTTAACATGTAGCATCTAAAGAGAACCAAAAGGAGAGTTTTCTTTCGTCAAAATTTTTCAGAAAATCACGTTTTAAGGAAATCCCGCATGGTCCGAAATTACCTTTTTTTCCTAAACAACACGTTGTAAGTCGAAAAGCTTTCATTTTGCGTGTATGTCTAAGTGTGTAGCCTCAAAAGAGAAGGCACAGGACAGTTTTCTCTCGAAAGGATATGTAAGAATACCACTTCATAAGGAAATACAGTTTTGCAGAGTAAAGACATATACGTACGCATTGGAAACTCTTTACGAGAAGAAATAACGCATAGTACAAAATTAGCGTGTATCTCCAAAACTACATGTTGTACTCGAAAAGAATTGTTGTGGCGTGTATGTCTTAACATGTAGCTTCTAAAGAGAACCAAAAGGAGAATTTTCTTTCGTCAAAATTTTTCAGAAAATCACGTTTTAAGGAAATCCCGCATCGTGCGAAATTATCTTGTTTTTCCTAAACAACACGTTGTAAGTCGAAAAGCTTTCATGTTGCGTGTATGTCTAAGTGTGTAGCCTCAAAAGAGAAGGCACAGGACAGTTTTCTCTCGAAAGGATATGTAAGAATACCACTTCATAAGGAAATACAGTTTTGCAGAGTAAAGACATATACGTACGCATTGGAAACTTTACGAGAAGAAATAACGCATAGTACAAAATTAGCTTGTATCTCCAAAACTACATGTTGTATCTCGAAAAGAATTGTTGTGGCGTGTACGTCTTAACATGTAGCATCTAAAGAGAACCAAAAGGAGAATTTTCTTTCGTCAAAATTTTTCAGAAAATCACGTTTTAAGGAAATCCCGCATCGTGCGAAATTATCTTGTTTTTCCTAAACAACACGTTGTAAGTCGAAAAGCTTTCATGTTGCGTGTATGTCTAAGTGTGTAGCCTCAAAAGAGAAGGCACAGGACAGTTTTCTCTCGAAAGGATATGTAAGAATACCACTTCATAAGGAAATACAGTTTTGCAGAGTAAAGACATATACGTACGCATTGGAAACTCTTTACGAGAAGAAATAACGCATAGTACAAAATTAGCTTGTATCTCCAAAACTACATGTTGTACTCGAAAAGAATTGTTGTGGCGTGTACGTCTTAACATGTAGCATCTAAAGAGAACCAAAAGGAGAATTTTCTTTCGTCAAAATTTTTCAGAAAATCACGTTTTAAGGAAATCCCGCATCGTGCGAAATTATCTTGTTTTTCCTAAACAACACGTTGTAAGTCGAAAAGCTTTCATGTTGCGTGTATGTCTAAGTGTGTAGCCTCAAAAGAGAAGGCACAGGACAGTTTTCTCTCGAAAGGATATGTAAGAATACCACTTCATAAGGAAATACAGTTTTGCAGAGTAAAGACATATACGTACGCATTGGAAACTCTTTACGAGAAGAAATAAAGCATCGTACAAAATTAGCTTGTATCTCTAAAACTACATGTTGTATCTCGAAAAGAATTGTTGTGGCGTGTACGTCGTAACATGTAGCATCTAAAGAGAACCAAAAGGAGAATTTTCTTTCGTCAAAATTTTTCAGAAAATCACGTTTTAAGGAAATCCCGCATCGTGCGAAATTATCTTGTTTTTCCTAAACAACACGTTGTAAGTCGAAAAGCTTTCATGTTGCGTGTATGTCTAAGTGTGTAACCTCAAAAGAGAAGGCACAGGACAGTTTTCTCTCGAAAGGATATGTAAGAATACCACTTCATAAGGAAATACAGTTTTGCAGAGTAAAGACATATACGTACGCATTGGAAACTCTTTACGAGAAGAAATAACGCATAGTACAAAATTAGCTTGTATCTCCAAAACTACACGTTGTATCTCGAAAAGAATTGTTGTGGCGTGTACGTCTTAACATGTAGCATCTAAAGAGAACCAAAAGGAGAATTTTCTTTCGTCAAAATTTTTCAGAAAATCACGTTTTAAGGAAATCCCGCATCGTGCGAAATTATCTTGTTTTTCCTAAACAACACTTTGTAAGTCGAAAAGCTTTCATGTTGCGTGTATGTCTAAGTGTGTAGCCTCAAAAGAGAAGGCACAGGACAGTTTTCTCTCGAAAGGATATGTAAGAATACCACTTCATAAGGAAATACACTTTTGCAGAGTAAAGACATATACGTACGCATTGGAAACTCTTTACGAGAAGAAATAACGCATAGTACAAAATTAGCTTGTATCTCCAAAACTACATGTTGTACTCGAAAAGAATTGTTGTGGCGTGTATGTCTTAACATGTAGCTTCTAAAGAGAACCAAAAGGAGAATTTTCTTTCGTCAAAATTTTTCAGAAAATCACGTTTTAAGGAAATCCCGCATCGTGCGAAATTATCTTGTTTTTCCTAAACAACACGTTGTAAGTCGAAAAGCTTTCATGTTGCGTGTATGTCTAAGTGTGTAGCCTCAAAAGAGAAGGCACAGGACAGTTTTCTCTCGAAAGGATATGTAAGAATACCACTTCATAAGGAAATACAGTTTTGCAGAGTAAAGACATATACGTACGCATTGGAAACTTTACGAGAAGAAATAACGCATAGTACAAAATTAGCTTGTATCTCCAAAACTACATGTTGTATCTCGAAAAGAATTGTTGTGGCGTGTACGTCTTAACATGTAGCATCTAAAGAGAACCAAAAGGAGAATTTTCTTTCGTCAAAATTTTTCAGAAAATCACGTTTTAAGGAAATCCCGCATCGTGCGAAATTATCTTGTTTTTCCTAAACAACACGTTGTAAGTCGAAAAGCTTTCATGTTGCGTGTATGTCTAAGTGTGTAGCCTCAAAAGAGAAGGCACAGGACAGTTTTCTCTCGAAAGGATATGTAAGAATACCACTTCATAAGGAAATACAGTTTTGCAGAGTAAAGACATATACGTACGCATTGGAAACTCTTTACGAGAAGAAATAACGCATAGTACAAAATTAGCTTGTATCTCCAAAACTACATGTTGTACTCGAAAAGAATTGTTGTGGCGTGTACGTCTTAACATGTAGCATCTAAAGAGAACCAAAAGGAGAATTTTCTTTCGTCAAAATTTTTCAGAAAATCACGTTTTAAGGAAATCCCGCATCGTGCGAAATTATCTTGTTTTTCCTAAACAACACGTTGTAAGTCGAAAAGCTTTCATGTTGCGTGTATGTCTAAGTGTGTAGCCTCAAAAGAGAAGGCACAGGACAGTTTTCTCTCGAAAGGATATGTAAGAATACCACTTCATAAGGAAATACAGTTTTGCAGAGTAAAGACATATACGTACGCATTGGAAACTCTTTACGAGAAGAAATAACGCATCGTACAAAATTAGCTTGTATCTCCAGAACTACACGTTGTATCTCGAAAAGAATTGTTGTGGCGTGTACGTCTTAACATGTAGCATCTAAAGAGAACCAAAAGGAGAATTTTCTTTCGTCAAAATTTTTCAGAAAATCACGTTTTAAGGAAATCCCGCATCGTGCGAAATTATCTTGTTTTTCCTAAACAACACGTTGTAAGTCGAAAAGCTTTCATGTTGCGTGTATGTCTAAGTGTGTAGCCTCAAAAGAGAAGGCACAGGACAGTTTTCTCTCGAAAGGATATGTAAGAATACCACTTCATAAGGAAATACAGTTTTGCAGAGTAAAGACATATACGTACGCATTGGAAACTCTTTACGAGAAGAAATAACGCATAGTACAAAATTAGCTTGTATCTCCAAAACTACATGTTGTATCTCGAAAAGAATTGTTGTGGCGTGTACGTCTTAACATGTAGCATCTAAAGAGAACCAAAAGGAGAATTTTCTTTCGTCAAAATTTTTCAGAAAATCACGTTTTAAGGAAATCCCGCATCATGCGAAATTATCTTGTTTTTCCTAAACAACACGTTGTAAGTCGAAAAGCTTTCATGTTGCGTGTATGTCTAAGTGTGTAGCCTCAAAAGAGAAGGCACAGGACAGTTTTCTCTCGAAAGGATATGTAAGAATACCACTTCATAAGGAAATACAGTTTTGCAGAGTAAAGACATATACGTACGCATTGGAAACTCTTTACGAGAAGAAATAACGCATAGTACAAAATTAGCTTGTATCTCCAAAACTACATGTTGTATCTCGAAAAGAATTGTTGTGGCGTGTACGTCTTAACATGTAGCATCTAAAGAGAACCAAAAGGAGAATTTTCTTTCGTCAAAATTTTTCAGAAAATCACGTTTTAAGGAAATGCCGCATCGTGCGAAATTATCTTGTTTTTCCTAAACAACACGTTGTAAGTCGAAAAGCTTTCATGTTGCGTGTATGTCTAAGTGTGTAGCCTCAAAAGAGAAGGCACAGGACAGTTTTCTCTCGAAAGGATATGTAAGAATACCACTTCATAAGGAAATACAGTTTTGCAGAGTAAAGACATATACGTATGCATTGGAAACTCTTTACGAGAAGAAATAACGCATAGTACAAAATTAGCTTGTATCTCCAAAACTACATGTTGTACTCGAAAAGAATTGTTGTGGCGTGTACGTCTTAACATGTAGCATCTAAAGAGAACCAAAAGGAGAATTTTCTTTCGTCAAAATTTTTCAGAAAATCACGTTTTAAGGAAATCCCGCATCGTGCGAAATTATCTTGTTTTTCCTAAACAACACGTTGTAAGTCGAAAAGCTTTCATGTTGCGTGTATGTCTAAGTGTGTAGACTCAAAAGAGAAGGCACAGGACAGTTTTCTCTCGAAAGGATATGTAAGAATACCACTTCATAAGGAAATACAGTTTTGCAGAGTAAAGACATATACGTACGCATTGGAAACTCTTTACGAGAAGAAATAACGCATAGTACAAAATTAGCTTGTATCTCCAAAACTACACGTTGTATCTCGAAAAGAATTGTTGTGGCGTGTACGTCTTAACATGTAGCATCTAAACAGAACCAAAAGGAGAATTTTCTTTCGTCAAAATTTTTCAGAAAATCACGTTTTAAGGAAATCCCGCATCGTGCGAAATTATCTTGTTTTTCCTAAACAACACGTTGTAAGTCGAAAAGCTTTCATGTTGCGTGTATGTCTAAGTGTGTAGCCTCAAAAGAGAAGGCACAGGACAGTTTTCTCTCGAAAGGATATGTAAGAATACCACTTCATAAGGAAATACAGTTTTGCAGAGTAAAGACATATACGTACGCATTGGAAACTCTTTATGAGAAGAAATAACGCATAGTACAAAATTAGCTTGTATCTCCAAAACTACATGTTGTATCTCGAAAAGAATTGTTGTGGCGTGTACGTCTTAACATGTAGCATCTAAAGAGAACCAAAAGGAGAATTTTCTTTCGTCAAAATTTTTCAGAAAATCACGTTTTAAGGAAATCCCGCATCCTGCGAAATTATCTTGTTTTTCCTAAACAACACGTTGTAAGTCGAAAAGCTTTCATGTTGCGTGTATGTCTAAGTGTGTAGCCTCAAAAGAGAAGGCACAGGACAGTTTTCTCTCGAAAGGATATGTAAGAATACCACTTCATAAGGAAATACAGTTTTGCAGAGTAAAGACATATACGTACGCATTGGAAACTCTTTACGAGAAGAAATAACGCATAGTACAAAATTAGCTTGTATCTCCAAAACTACATGTTGTACTCGAAAAGAATTGTTGTGGCGTGTACGTCTTAACATGTAGCATCTAAAGAGAACCAAAAGGAGAATTTTCTTTCGTCAAAATTTTTCAGAAAATCACGTTTTAAGGAAATCCCGCATCGTGCGAAATTATCTTGTTTTTCCTAAACAACACGTTGTAAGTCGAAAAGCTTTCATGTTGCGTGTATGTCTAAGTGTGTAGCCTCAAAAGAGAAGGCACAGGACAGTTTTCTCTCGAAAGGATATGTAAGAATACCACTTCATAAGGAAATACAGTTTTGCAGAGTAAAGACATATACGTACGCATTGGAAACTCTTTACGAGAAGAAATAACGCATCGTACAAAATTAGCTTGTATCTCCAAAACTACACGTTGTATCTCGAAAAGAATTGTTGTGGCGTGTACGTCTTAACATGTAGCATCTAAAGAGAACCAAAAGGAGAATTTTCTTTCGTCAAAATTTTTCAGAAAATCACGTTTTAAGGAAATCCCGCATCGTGCGAAATTATCTTGTTTTTCCTAAACAACACGTTCTAAGTCGAAAAGCTTTCATGTTGCGTGTATGTCTAAGTGTGTAGCCTCAAAAGAGAAGGCACAGGACAGTTTTCTCTCGAAAGGATATGTAAGAATACCACTTCATAAGGAAATACAGTTTTGCAGAGTAAAGACATATACGTACGCATTGGAAACTCTTTATGAGAAGAAATAACGCATAGTACAAAATTAGCTTGTATCTCCAAAACTACATGTTGTATCTCGAAAAGAATTGTTGTGGCGTGTACGTCTTAACATGTAGCATCTAAAGAGAACCAAAAGGAGAATTTTCTTTCGTCAAAATTTTTCAGAAAATCACGTTTTAAGGAAATCCCGCATCGTGCGAAATTATCTTGTTTTTCCTAAACAACACGTTGTAAGTCGAAAAGCTTTCATGTTGCGTGTATGTCTAAGTGTGTAGCCTCAAAAGAGAAGGCACAGGACAGTTTTCTCTCGAAAGGATATGTAAGAATACCACTTCATAAGGAAATACAGTTTTGCAGAGTAAAGACATATACGTACGCATTGGAAACTCTTTACGAGAAGAAATAACGCATAGTACAAAATTAGCTTGTATCTCCAAAACTACATGTTGTACTCGAAAAGAATTGTTGTGGCGTGTACGTCTTAACATGTAGCATCTAAAGAGAACCAAAAGGAGAATTTTCTTTCGTCAAAATTTTTCAGAAAATCACGTTTTAAGGAAATCCCGCATCGTGCGAAATTATCTTGTTTTTCCTAAACAACACGTTGTAAGTCGAAAAGCTTTCATGTTGCGTGTATGTCTAAGTGTGTAGACTCAAAAGAGAAGGCACAGGACAGTTTTCTCTCGAAAGGATATGTAAGAATACCACTTCATAAGGAAATACAGTTTTGCAGAGTAAAGACATATACGTACGCATTGGAAACTCTTTACGAGAAGAAATAACGCATAGTACAAAATTAGCTTGTATCTCCAAAACTACACGTTGTATCTCGAAAAGAATTGTTGTGGCGTGTACGTCTTAACATGTAGCATCTAAAGAGAACCAAAAGGAGAATTTTCTTTCGTCAAAATTTTTCAGAAAATCACGTTTTAAGGAAATCCCGCATCGTGCGAAATTATCTTGTTTTTCCTAAACAACACGTTGTAAGTCGAAAAGCTTTCATGTTGCGTGTATGTCTAAGTGTGTAGCCTCAAAAGAGAAGGCACAGGACAGTTTTCTCTCGAAAGGATATGTAAGAATACCACTTCATAAGGAAATACAGTTTTGCAGAGTAAAGACATATACGTACGCATTGGAAACTCTTTATGAGAAGAAATAACGCATAGTACAAAATTAGCTTGTATCTCCAAAACTACATGTTGTATCTCGAAAAGAATTGTTGTGGCGTGTACGTCTTAACATGTAGCATCTAAAGAGAACCAAAAGGAGAATTTTCTTTCGTCAAAATTTTTCAGAAAATCACGTTTTAAGGAAATCCCGCATCGTGCGAAATTATCTTGTTTTTCCTAAACAACACGTTGTAAGTCGAAAAGCTTTCATGTTGCGTGTATGTCTAAGTGTGTAGCCTCAAAAGAGAAGGCACAGGACAGTTTTCTCTCGAAAGGATATGTAAGAATACCACTTCATAAGGAAATACAGTTTTGCAGAGTAAAGACATATACGTACGCATTGGAAACTCTTTACGAGAAGAAATAACGCATAGTACAAAATTAGCTTGTATCTCCAAAACTACATGTTGTACTCGAAAAGAATTGTTGTGGCGTGTACGTCTTAACATGTAGCATCTAAAGAGAACCAAAAGGAGAATTTTCTTTCGTCAAAATTTTTCAGAAAATCACGTTTTAAGGAAATCCCGCATCGTGCGAAATTATCTTGTTTTTCCTAAACAACACGTTGTAAGTCGAAAAGCTTTCATGTTGCGTGTATGTCTAAGTGTGTAGCCTCAAAAGTGAAGGCACAGGACAGTTTTCTCTCGAAAGGATATGTAAGAATACCACTTCATAAGGAAATACAGTTTTGCAGAGTAAAGACATATACGTACGCATTGGAAACTCTTTACGAGAAGAAATAACGCATCGTACAAAATTAGCTTGTATCTCCAAAACTACACGTTGTATCTCGAAAAGAATTGTTGTGGCGTGTACGTCTTAACATGTAGCATCTAAAGAGAACCAAAAGGAGAATTTTCTTTCGTCAAAATTTTTCAGAAAATCACGTTTTAAGGAAATCCCGCATCGTGCGAAATTATCTTGTTTTTCCTAAACAACACGTTCTAAGTCGAAAAGCTTTCATGTTGCGTGTATGTCTAAGTGTGTAGCCTCAAAAGAGAAGGCACAGGACAGTTTTCTCTCGAAAGGATATGTAAGAATACCACTTCATAAGGAAATACAGTTTTGCAGAGTAAAGACATATACGTACGCATTGGAAACTCTTTACGAGAAGAAATAACGCATAGTACAAAATTAGCTTGTATCTCCAAAACTACATGTTGTATCTCGAAAAGAATTGTTGTGGCGTGTACGTCTTAACATGTAGCATCTAAAGAGAACCAAAAGGAGAATTTTCTTTCGTCAAAATTTTTCAGAAAATCACGTTTTAAGGAAATCCCGCATCGTGCGAAATTATCTTGTTTTTCCTAACCAACACGTTCTAAGTCGAAAAGCTTTCATGTTGCGTGTATGTCTAAGTGTGTAGCCTCAAAAGAGAAGGCACAGGACAGTTTTCTCTCGAAAGGATATGTAAGAATACCACTTCATAAGGAAATACAGTTTTGCAGAGTAAAGACATATACGTACGCATTGGAAACTCTTTACGAGAAGAAATAACGCATAGTACAAAATTAGCTTGTATCTCCAAAACTACATGTTGTATCTCGAAAAGAATTGTTGTGGCGTGTACGTCTTAACATGTAGCATCTAAAGAGAACCAAAAGGAGAATTTTCTTTCTTCAAAATTTTTCAGAAAATCACGTTTTAAGGAAATCCCGCATCCTGCGAAATTATCTTGTTTTTCCTAAACAACACGTTGTAAGTCGAAAAGCTTTCATGTTGCGTGTATGTCTAAGTGTGTAGCCTCAAAAGAGAAGGCACAGGACAGTTTTCTCTCGAAAGGATATGTAAGAATACCACTTCATAAGGAAATACAGTTTTGCAGAGTAAAGACATATACGTACGCATTGGAAACTCTTTACGAGAAGAAATAACGCATAGTACAAAATTAGCTTGTATCTCCAAAACTACATGTTGTACTCGAAAAGAATTGTTGTGGCGTGTACGTCTTAACATGTAGCATCTAAAGAGAACCAAAAGGAGAATTTTCTTTCGTCAAAATTTTTCAGAAAATCACGTTTTAAGGAAATCCCGCATCGTGCGAAATTATCTTGTTTTTCCTAAACAACACGTTGTAATTCGAATAGCTTTCATGTTGCGTGTATGTCTAAGTGTGTAGCCTCAAAAGAGAAGGCACAGGACAGTTTTCTCTCGAAAGGATATGTAAGAATACCACTTCATAAGGAAATACAGTTTTGCAGAGTAAAGACATATACGTACGCATTGGAAACTCTTTACGAGAAGAAATAACGCATCGTACAAAATTAGCTTGTATCTCCAATACTACACGTTGTATCTCGAAAAGAATTGTTGTGGCGTGTACGTCTTAACATGTAGCATCTAAAGAGAACCAAAAGGAGAATTTTCTTTCGTCAAAATTTTTCAGAAAATCACGTTTTAAGGAAATCCCGCATCGTGCGAAATTATCTTGTTTTTCCTAAACAACACGTTGTAAGTCGAAAAGCTTTTATGTTGCGTGTATGTCTAAGTGTGTAGCCTCAAAAGAGAAGGCACAGGACAGTTTTCTCTCGAAAGGATATGTAAGAATACCACTTCATAAGGAAATACAGTTTTGCAGAGTAAAGACATATACGTACGCATTGGAAACTCTTTACGAGAAGAAATAACGCATAGTACAAAATTAGCTTGTATCTCCAAAACTACACGTTGTATCTCGAAAAGAATTGTTGTGGCGTGTACGTCTTAACATGTAGCATCTAAAGAGAACCAAAAGGAGAATTTTCTTTCGTCAATATTTTTCAGAAAATCACGTTTTAAGGAAATCCCGCATCGTGCGAAATTATCTTGTTTTTCCTAAACAACACGTTGTAAGTCGAAAAGCTTTCATGTTGCGAGTATGTCTAAGTGTGTAGCCTCAAAAGAGAAGGCACAGGACAGTTTTCTCTCGAAAGGATATGTAAGAATACCACTTCATAAGGAAATACAGTTTTGCAGAGTAAAGACATATACGTACGCATTGGAAACTCTTTACGAGAAGAAATAACGCATAGTACAAAATTAGCTTGTATCTCCAAAACTACACGTTGTAACTCGAAAAGAATTGTTGTGGCTTGTACGTCTTAACATGTAGCATCTAAAGAGAACCAAAAGGAGAATTTTCTTTCGTCAAAATTTTTCAGAAAATCACGTTTTAAGGAAATCCCGCATCGTGCGAAATTATCTTGCTTTTCCTAAACAACACGTTGTAAGTCGAAAAGCTTTCATGTTGCGTGTATGTCTAAGTGTGTAGCCTCAAAAGAGAAGGCACAGGACAGTTTTCTCTCGAAAGGATATGTAAGAATACCAATTCATAAGGAAATACAGTTTTGCAGAGTAAAGACATATACGTACGCATTGGAAACTCTTTACGAGAAGAAATAACGCATAGTACAAAATTAGCTTGTATCTCCAAAACTACATGTTGTATCTCGAAAAGAATTGTTGTGGCATGTATGTCTTAACATGTAGCATCTAAAGAGAACCAAAAGGAGAATTTTCTTTCGTCAAAATTTTTCAGAAAATCACGTTTTAAGGAAATCCCGCATCGTGCGAAATTATCTTGTTTTTCCTAAACAACACGTTCTAAGTCGAAAAGCTTTCATGTTGCGTGTATGTCTAAGTGTGTAGCCTCAAAAGAGAAGGCACAGGACAGTTTTCTCTCGAAAGGATATGTAAGAATACCACTTCATAAGGAAATACAGTTTTGCAGAGTATAGACATATACGTACGCATTGGAAACTCTTTACGAGAAGAAATAACGCATAGTACAAAATTAGCTTGTATCTCCAAAACTACATGTTGTATCTCGAAAAGAATTGTTGTGGCGTGTACGTCTTAACATGTAGCATCTAAAGAGAACCAAAAGGAGAATTTTCTTTCGTCAAAATTTTTCAGAAAATCACGTTTTAAGGAAATCCCGCATCGTGCGAAATTATCTTGTTTTTCCTAAACAACACGTTGTAAGTCGAAAAGCTTTCATGTTGCGTGTATGTCTAAGTGTGTAGCCTCAAAAGAGAAGGCACAGGACAGTTTTCTCTCGAAAGGATATGTAAGAATACCACTTCATAAGGAAATACAGTTTTGCAGAGTAAAGACATATACGTACGCATTGGAAACTCTTTACGAGACGAAATAACGCATAGTACAAAATTAGCTTGTATCTCCAAAACTACACGTTGTATCTCGAAAAGAATTGTTGTGGCGTGTACGTCTTAACATGTAGCATCTAAAGAGAACCAAAAGGAGAATTTTCTTTCGTCAAATTTTTTCAGAAAATCACGTTTTAAGCAAATCCCGCATCGTGCGAAATTATCTTGTTTTTCCTAAACAACACGTTGTAAGTCGAAAAGCTTTCATGTTGCGTGTATGTCTAAGTGTGTAGCCTCAAAAGAGAAGGCACAGGACAGTTTTCTCTCGAAAGGATATGTAAGAATACCACTTCATAAGGAAATACAGTTTTGCAGAGTAAAGACATATACGTACGCATTGGAAACTCTTTACGAGAAGAAATAACGCATCGTACAAAATTAGCTTGTATCTCCAAAACTACACGTTGTATCTCGAAAAGAATTGTTGTGGCGTGTATGTCTTAACATGTAGCATCTAAAGAGAACCAAAAGGAGAATTTTCTTTCGTCAAAATTTTTCAGAAAATCACGTTTTAAGGAAATCCCGCATCGTGCGAAATTATCTTCTTTTTCCTAAACAACACGTTGTAAGTCGAAAAGCTTTCATGTTGCGTGTATGTCTAAGTGTGTAGCCTCAAAAGAGAAGGCACAGGACAGTTTTCTCTCGAAAGGATATGTAAGAATACCACTTCATAAGGAAATACAGTTTTGCAGAGTAAAGACATGTACGTACGCATTGGAAACTCTTTACGAGAAGAAATAACGCATAGTACAAAATTAGCTTGTATCTCCAAAACTACATGTTGTATCTCGAAAAGAATTGTTGTGGCGTGTACGTCTTAACATGTAGCATCTAAAGAGAACCAAAAGGAGAATTTTCTTTCGTCAAAATTTTTCAGAAAATCACGTTTTAAGGAAATCCCGCATCGTGCGAAATTATCTTGTTTTTCCTAAACAACACGTTGTAAGTCGAAAAGCTTTCATGTTGCGTGTATGTCTAAGTGTGTAGCCTCAAAAGAGAAGGCACAGGACAGTTTTCTCTCGAAAGGATATGTAAGAATACCACTTCATAAGGAAATACAGTTTTGCAGAGTAAAGACATATACGTACGCATTGGAAACTCTTTACGAGAAGAAATAAAGCATAGTACAAAATTAGCTTGTATCTCCAAAACTACATGTTGTATCTCGAAAAGAATTGTTGTGGCGTGTACGTCTTAACATGTAGCATCTAAAGAGAACCAAAAGGAGAATTTTCTTTCGTAAAAATTTTTCAGAAATTCACGTTTTAAGGAAATCCCGCATCGTGCGAAATTATCTTGTTTTCCTAAACAACACGTTGTAAGTCGAAAAGCTTTCATGTTGCGTGTATGTCTAAGTGTGTAGCCTCAAAAGAGAAGACACAGGACAGTTTTCTCTCGAAAGGATATGTAAGAATACCACTTCACAAGGAAATACAGTTTTGCAGAGTAAAGACATATACGTACGCATTGGAAACTCTTTACGAGAAGAAATAACGCATAGTACAAAATTAGCTTGTATCTCCAAAACTACACGTTGTATCTCGAAAAGAATAGTTGTGGCGTGTACGTCTTAACATGTAGCATCTAAAGAGAACCAAAAGGAGAATTTTCTTTCTTCAAAATTTTTCAGAAAATCACGTTTTAAGGAAATCCCGCATCCTGCGAAATTATCTTGTTTTTCCTAAACAACACGTTGTAAGTCGAAAAGCTTTCATGTTGCGTGTATGTCTAAGTGTGTAGCCTCAAAAGAGAAGGCACAGGACAGTTTTCTCTCGAAAGGATATGTAAGAATACCACTTCATAAGGAAATACAGTTTTGCAGAGTAAAGACATATACGTACGCATTGGAAACTCTTTACGAGAAGAAATAACGCATAGTACAAAATTAGCTTGTATCTCCAAAACTACATGTTGTACTCGAAAAGAATTGTTGTGGCGTGTACGTCTTAACATGTAGCATCTAAAGAGAACCAAAAGGAGAATTTTCTTTCGTCAAAATTTTTCAGAAAATCACGTTTTAAGGAAATCCCGCATCGTGCGAAATTATCTTGTTTTTCCTAAACAACACGTTGTAAGTCGAAAAGCTTTCATGTTGCGTGTATGTCTAAGTGTGTAGCCTCAAAAGAGAAGGCACAGGACAGTTTTCTCTCGAAAGGATATGTAAGAATACCACTTCATAAGGAAATACAGTTTTGCAGAGTAAAGACATATACGTACGCATTGGAAACTCTTTACGAGAAGAAATAACGCATCGTACAAAATTAGCTTGTATCTCCAAAACTACACGTTGTATCTCGAAAAGAATTGTTGTGGCGTGTACGTCTTAACATGTAGCATCTAAAGAGAACCAAAAGGAGAATTTTCTTTCGTCAAAATTTTTCAGAAAATCACGTTTTAAGGAAATCCCGCATCGTGCGAAATTATCTTGTTTTTCCTAAACAACACGTTGTAAGTCGAAAAGCTTTTATGTTGCGTGTATGTCTAAGTGTGTAGCCTCAAAAGAGAAGGCACAGGACAGTTTTCTCTCGAAAGGATATGTAAGAATACCACTTCATAAGGAAATAGAGTTTTGCAGAGTAAAGACATATACGTACGCATTGGAAACTCTTTACGAGAAGAAATAACGCATAGTACAAAATTAGCTTGTATCTCCAAAACTACACGTTGTATCTCGAAAAGAATTGTTGTGGCGTGTACGTCTTAACATGTAGCATCTAAAGAGAACCAAAAGGAGAATTTTCTTTCGTCAATATTTTTCAGAAAATCACGTTTTAAGGAAATCCCGCATCGTGCGAAATTATCTTGTTTTTCCTAAACAACACGTTGTAAGTCGAAAAGCTTTCATGTTGCGAGTATGTCTAAGTGTGTAGCCTCAAAAGAGAAGGCACAGGACAGTTTTCACTCGAAAGGATATGTAAGAATACCACTTCATAAGGAAATACAGTTTTGCAGAGTAAAGACATATACGTACGCATTGGAAACTCTTTACGAGAAGAAATAACGCATAGTACAAAATTAGCTTGTATCTCCAAAACTACACGTTGTAACTCGAAAAGAATTGTTGTGGCGTGTACGTCTTAACATGTAGCATCTAAAGAGAACCAATAAGAGAATTTTCTTTCGTCAAAATTTTTCAGAAAATCACGTTTTAAGGAAATCCCGCATCGTGCGAAATTATCTTGCTTTTCCTAAACAACACGTTGTAAGTCGAAAAGCTTTCATGTTGCGTGTATGTCTAAGTGTGTAGCCTCAAAAGAGAAGGCACAGGACAGTTTTCTCTCGAAAGGATATGTAAGAATACCACTTCATAAGGAAATACAGTTTTGCAGAGTAAAGACATATACGTACGCATTGGAAACTCTTTACGAGAAGAAATAACGCATAGTACAAAATTAGCTTGTATCTCCAAAACTACATGTTGTATCTCGAAAAGAATTGTTGTGGCATGTATGTCTTAACATGTAGCATCTAAAGAGAACCAAAAGGAGAATTTTCTTTCGTCAAAATTTTTCAGAAATTCACGTTTTAAGGAAATCCCGCATCGTGCGAAATTATCTTGTTTTTCCTAAACAACACGTTGTAAGTCGAAAAGCTTTCATGTTGCGTGTATGTCTAAGTGTGTAGCCTCAAAAGAGAAGGCACAGGACAGTTTTCTCTCGAAAGGATATGTAAGAATACCACTTCATAAGGAAATACAGTTTTGCAGAGTAAAGACATATACGTACGCATTGGAAACTCTTTACGAGAAGAAATAACGCATCGTACAAAATTAGCTTGTATCTCCAATACTACACGTTGTATCTCGAAAAGAATTGTTGTGGCGTGTACGTCTTAACATGTAGCATCTAAAGAGAACCAAAAGGAGAATTTTCTTTCGTCAATATTTTTCAGAAAATCACGTTTTAAGGAAATCCCGCATCGTGCGAAATTATCTTGTTTTTCCTAAACAACACGTTGTAAGTCGAAAAGCTTTTATGTTGCGTGTATGTCTAAGTGTGTAGCCTCAAAAGAGAAGGCACAGGACAGTTTTCTCTCGAAAGGATATGTAAGAATACCACTTCATAAGGAAATAGAGTTTTGCAGAGTAAAGACATATACGTACGCATTGGAAACTCTTTACGAGAAGAAATAACACATAGTGCAAAATTAGCTTGTATCTCCAAAACTACACGTTGTATCTCGAAAAGAATTGTTGTGGCGTGTACGTCTTAACATGTAGCATCTAAAGAGAACCAAAAGGAGAATTTTCTTTCGTCAATATTTTTCAGAAAATCACGTTTTAAGGAAATCCCGCATCGTGCGAAATTATCTTGTTTTTCCTAAACAACACGTTGTAAGTCGAAAAGCTTTCATGTTGCGAGTATGTCTAAGTGTGTAGCCTCAAAAGAGAAGGCACAGGACAGTTTTCTCTCGAAAGGATATGTAAGAATACCACTTCATAAGGAAATACAGTTTTGCAGAGTAAAGACATATACGTACGCATTGGAAACTCTTTACGAGAAGAAATAACGCATAGTACAAAATTAGCTTGTATCTCCAAAACTACACGTTGTAACTCGAAAAGAATTGTTGTGGCTTGTACGTCTTAACATGTAGCATCTAAAGAGAACCAAAAGGAGAATTTTCTTTCGTCAAAATTTTTCAGAAAATCACGTTTTAAGGAAATCCCGCATCGTGCGAAATTATCTTGCTTTTCCTAAACAACACGTTGTAAGTCGAAAAGCTTTCATGTTGCGTGTATGTCTAAGTGTGTAGCCTCAAAAGAGAAGGCACAGGACAGTTTTCTCTCGAAAGGATATGTAAGAATACCACTTCATAAGGAAATACAGTTTTGCAGAGTAAAGACATATACGTACGCATTGGAAACTCTTTACGAGAAGAAATAACGCATAGTACAAAATTAGCTTGTATCTCCAAAACTACATGTTGTATCTCGAAAAGAATTGTTGTGGCATGTATGTCTTAACATGTAGCATCTAAAGAGAACCAAAAGGAGAATTTTCTTTCGTCAAAATTTTTCAGAAAATCACGTTTTAAGGAAATCCCGCATCGTGCGAAATTATCTTGTTTTTCCTAAACAACACGTTCTAAGTCGAAAAGCTTTCATGGTGCGTGTATGTCTAAGTGTGTAGCCTCAAAAGAGAAGGCACAGGACAGTTTTCTCTCGAAAGGATATGCAAGAATACCACTTCATAAGGAAATACAGTTTTGCAGAGTATAGACATATACGTACGCATTGGAAACTCTTTACGAGAAGAAATAACGCATAGTACAAAATTAGCTTGTATCTCCAAAACTACATGTTGTATCTCGAAAAGAATTGTTGTGGCGTGTACGTCTTAACATGTAGCATCTAAAGAGAACCAAAAGGAGAATTTTCTTTCGTCAAAATTTTTCAGAAAATCACGTTTTAAGGAAATCCCGCATCGTGCGAAATTATCTTGTTTTTCCTAAACAACACGTTGTAAGTCGAAAAGCTTTCATGTTGCGTGTATGTCTAAGTGTGTAGCCTCAAAAGAGAAGGCACAGGACAGTTTTCTCTCGAAAGGATATGTAAGAATACCACTTCATAAGGAAATACAGTTTTGCAGAGTAAAGACATATACGTACGCATTGGAAACTCTTTACGAGACGAAATAACGCATAGTACAAAATTAGCTTGTATCTCCAAAACTACACGTTGTATCTCGAAAAGAATTGTTGTGGCGTGTACGTCTTAACATGTAGCATCTAAAGAGAACCAAAAGGAGAATTTTCTTTCGTCAAAATTTTTCAGAAAATCACGTTTTAAGCAAATCCCGCATCGTGCGAAATTATCTTGTTTTTCCTAAACAACACGTTGTAAGTCGAAAAGCTTTCATGTTGCGTGTATGTCTAAGTGTGTAGCCTCAAAAGAGAAGGCACAGGACAGTTTTCTCTCGAAAGGATATGTAAGAATACCACTTCATAAGGAAATACAGTTTTGCAGAGTAAAGACATATACGTACGCATTGGAAACTCTTTACGAGAAGAAATAACGCATCGTACAAAATTAGCTTGTATCTCCAAAACTACACGTTGTATCTCGAAAAGAATTGTTGTGGCGTGTATGTCTTAACATGTAGCATCTAAAGAGAACCAAAAGGAGAATTTTCTTTCGTCAAAATTTTTCAGAAAATCACGTTTTAAGGAAATCCCGCATCGTGCGACATTATCTTCTTTTTCCTAAACAACACGTTGTAAGTCGAAAAGCTTTCATGTTGCGTGTATGTCTAAGTGTGTAGCCTCAAAAGAGAAGGCACAGGACAGTTTTCTCTCGAAAGGATATGTAAGAATACCACTTCATAAGGAAATACAGTTTTGCAGAGTAAAGACATGTACGTACGCTTTGGAAACTCTTTACGAGAAGAAATAACGCATAGTACAAAATTAGCTTGTATCTCCAAAACTACATGTTGTATCTCGAAAAGAATTGTTGTGGCGTGTACGTCTTAACATGTAGCATCTAAAGAGAACCAAAAGGAGAATTTTCTTTCGTCAAAATTTTTCAGAAAATCACGTTTTAAGGAAATCCCGCATCGTGCGAAATTATCTTGTTTTTCCTAAACAACACGTTGTAAGTCGAAAAGCTTTCATGTTGCGTGTATGTCTAAGTGTGTAGCCTCAAAAGAGAAGGCACAGGACAGTTTTCTCTCGAAAGGATATGTAAGAATACCACTTCATAAGGAAATACAGTTTTGCAGAGTAAAGACATATACGTACGCATTGGAAACTCTTTACGAGAAGAAATAAAGCATAGTACAAAATTAGCTTGTATCTCCAAAACTACATGTTGTATCTCGAAAAGAATTGTTGTGGCGTGTACGTCTTAACATGTAGCATCTAAAGAGAACCAAAAGGAGAATTTTCTTTCGTCAAAATTTTTCAGAAAATCATGTTTTAAGGAAATCCCGCATCGTGCGAAATTATCTTGTTTTCCTAAACAACACGTTGTAAGTCGAAAAGCTTTCATGTTGCGTGTATGTCTAAGTGTGTAGCCTCAAAAGAGAAGACACAGGACAGTTTTCTCTCGAAAGGATATGTAAGAATACCACTTCACAAGGAAATACAGTTTTGCAGAGTAAAGACATATACGTACGCATTGGAAACTCTTTACGAGAAGAAATAACGCATAGTACAAAATTAGCTTGTATCTCCAAAACTACACGTTGTATCTCGAAAAGAATAGTTGTGGCGTGTACGTCTTAACATGTAGCATCTAAAGAGAACCAAAAGGAGAATTTTCTTTCGTCAAAATTTTTCAGAAAATCACGTTTTAAGGAAATCCCGCATCGTGCGAAATTATCTTGTTTTTCCTAAACAACACGTTGTAAGTCGAAAAGCTTTCATGTTGCGTGTATGTCTAAGTGTGTAGCCTCAAAAGAGAAGGCACAGGACAGTTTTCTCTCGAAAGGATATGTAAGAATACCACTTCATAAGGAAATACAGTTTTGCAGAGTAAAGACATGTACGTACGTATTGGAAACTCTTTACGAGAAGATATAACGCATCGTACAAAATTAGCTTGTATCTCCAAAACTACACGTTGTAACTCGAAAAGAATTGTTGTGGCGTGTACGTCTTAACATGTAGCATCTAAAGAGAACCAAAAGGAGAATTTTCTTTCGTCAAAATTTTTCAGAAAATCACGTTTTAAGGAAATCCCGCATCGTGCGAAATTATCTTGTTTTTCCTAAACAACACGTTGTAAGTCGAAAAGCTTTCATGTTGCGTGTATGTCTAAGTGTGTAGCCTCAAAAGAGAAGGCACAGGACAGTTTTCTCTCGAAAGGATATGTAAGAATACCACTTCATAAGGAAATAGAGTTTTGCAGAGTAAAGACATATACGTACGCATTGGAAACTCTTTACGAGAAGAAATAACGCATAGTACAAAATTAGCTTGTATCTCCAAAACTACATGTTGTATCTCGAAAAGAATTGTTGTGGCGTGTACGTCTTAACATGTAGCATCTAAAGAGAACCAAAAGGAGAATTTTCTTTCGTCAAAATTTTTCAGAAAATCACGTTTTAAGGAAATCCCGCATCGTGCGAAATTATCTTGTTTTTCCTAAACAACAGGTTGTAAGTCGAAAAGCTTTCATGTTGCGTGTATGTCTAAGTGTGTAGCCTCAAAAGAGAAGGCACAGGACAGTTTTCTCTCGAAAGGATATGTAAGAATACCACTTCATAAGGAAATACAGTTTTGCAGAGTAAAGACATATACGTACGCATTGGAAACTCTTTACGAGAAGAAATAAAGCA
The DNA here is from genome assembly GCF_947179515.1 of Apodemus sylvaticus. NCBI lineage: Eukaryota > Metazoa > Chordata > Mammalia > Rodentia > Muridae > Apodemus > Apodemus sylvaticus. The sequence goes on from NW_026263422.1 coordinate 158,118, forward strand.
TAGTACAAAATTAGCTTGTATCTCCAAAACTACATGTTGTATCTCGAAAAGAATTGTTGTGGCGTGTACGTCTTAACATGTAGCATCTAAAGAGAACCAAAAGGAGAATTTTCTTTCGTCAAAATTTTTCAGAAAATCACGTTTTAAGGAAATCCCGCATCGTGCGAAATTTTCTTGTTTTTCCTAAACAACACGTTGTAAGTCGAAAAGCTTTCATGTTGCGTGTATGTCTAAGTGTGTAGCCTCAAAAGAGAAGACACAGGACAGTTTTCTCTCGAAAGGATATGTAAGAATACCACTTCACAAGGAAATACAGTTTTGCAGAGTAAAGACATATACGTACGCATTGGAAACTCTTTACGAGAAGAAATAACGCATAGTACAATATTAGCTTGTATCTCCAAAACTACACGTTGTATCTCGAAAAGAATAGTTGTGGCGTGTACGTCTTAACATGTAGCATCTAAAGAGAACCAAAAGGAGAATTTTCTTTCGTCAAAATTTTTCAGAAAATCACGTTTTAAGGAAATCCCGCATCGTGCGAAATTATCTTGTTTTTCCTAAACAACACGTTGTAAGTCGAAAAGCTTTCATGTTGCGTGTATGTCTAAGTGTGTAGCCTCAAAAGAGAAGGCACAGGACAGTTTTCTCTCGAAAGGATATGTAAGAATACCACTTCATAAGGAAATACAGTTTTGCAGAGTAAAGACATATACGTACGCATTGGAAACTCTTTACGAGACGAAATAACGCATAGTACAAAATTAGCTTGTATCTCCAAAACTACACGTTGTATCTCGAAAAGAATTGTTGTGGCGTGTACGTCTTAACATGTAGCATCTAAAGAGAACCAAAAGGAGAATTTTCTTTCGTCAAAATTTTTCAGAAAATCACGTTTTAAGCAAATCCCGCATCGTGCGAAATTATCTTGTTTTTCCTAAACAACACGTTGTAAGTCGAAAAGCTTTCATGTTGCGTGTATGTCTAAGTGTGTAGCCTCAAAAGAGAAGGCACAGGACAGTTTTCTCTCGAAAGGATATGTAAGAATACCACTTCATAAGGAAATACAGTTTTGCAGAGTAAAGACATATACGTACGCATTGGAAACTCTTTACGAGAAGAAATAACGCATCGTACAAAATTAGCTTGTATCTCCAAAACTACACGTTGTATCTCGAAAAGAATTGTTGTGGCGTGTATGTCTTAACATGTAGCATCTAAAGAGAACCAAAAGGAGAATTTTCTTTCGTCAAAATTTTTCAGAAAATCACGTTTTAAGGAAATCCCGCATCGTGCGACATTATCTTCTTTTTCCTAAACAACACGTTGTAAGTCGAAAAGCTTTCATGTTGCGTGTATGTCTAAGTGTGTAGCCTCAAAAGAGAAGGCACAGGACAGTTTTCTCTCGAAAGGATATGTAAGAATACCACTTCATAAGGAAATACAGTTTTGCAGAGTAAAGACATGTACGTACGCTTTGGAAACTCTTTACGAGAAGAAATAACGCATAGTACAAAATTAGCTTGTATCTCCAAAACTACATGTTGTATCTCGAAAAGAATTGTTGTGGCGTGTACGTCTTAACATGTAGCATCTAAAGAGAACCAAAAGGAGAATTTTCTTTCGTCAAAATTTTTCAGAAAATCACGTTTTAAGGAAATCCCGCATCGTGCGAAATTATCTTGTTTTTCCTAAACAACACGTTGTAAGTCGAAAAGCTTTCATGTTGCGTGTATGTCTAAGTGTGTAGCCTCAAAAGAGAAGGCACAGGACAGTTTTCTCTCGAAAGGATATGTAAGAATACCACTTCATAAGGAAATACAGTTTTGCAGAGTAAAGACATATACGTACGCATTGGAAACTCTTTACGAGAAGAAATAAAGCATAGTACAAAATTAGCTTGTATCTCCAAAACTACATGTTGTATCTCGAAAAGAATTGTTGTGGCGTGTACGTCTTAACATGTAGCATCTAAAGAGAACCAAAAGGAGAATTTTCTTTCGTCAAAATTTTTCAGAAAATCACGTTTTAAGGAAATCCCGCATCGTGCGAAATTATCTTGTTTTCCTAAACAACACGTTGTAAGTCGAAAAGCTTTCATGTTGCGTGTATGTCTAAGTGTGTAGCCTCAAAAGAGAAGACACAGGACAGTTTTCTCTCGAAAGGATATGTAAGAATACCACTTCACAAGGAAATACAGTTTTGCAGAGTAAAGACATATACGTACGCATTGGAAACTCTTTACGAGAAGAAATAACGCATAGTACAAAATTAGCTTGTATCTCCAAAACTACACGTTGTATCTCGAAAAGAATAGTTGTGGCGTGTACGTCTTAACATGTAGCATCTAAAGAGAACCAAAAGGAGAATTTTCTTTCGTCAAAATTTTTCAGAAAATCACGTTTTAAGGAAATCCCGCATCGTGCGAAATTATCTTGTTTTTCCTAAACAACACGTTGTAAGTCGAAAAGCTTTCATGTTGCGTGTATGTCTAAGTGTGTAGCCTCAAAAGAGAAGGCACAGGACAGTTTTCTCTCGAAAGGATATGTAAGAATACCACTTCATAAGGAAATACAGTTTTGCAGAGTAAAGACATGTACGTACGTATTGGAAACTCTTTACGAGAAGATATAACGCATCGTACAAAATTAGCTTGTATCTCCAAAACTACACGTTGTAACTCGAAAAGAATTGTTGTGGCGTGTACGTCTTAACATGTAGCATCTAAAGAGAACCAAAAGGAGAATTTTCTTTCGTCAAAATTTTTCAGAAAATCACGTTTTAAGGAAATCCCGCATCGTGCGAAATTATCTTGTTTTTCCTAAACAACACGTTGTAAGTCGAAAAGCTTTCATGTTGCGTGTATGTCTAAGTGTGTAGCCTCAAAAGAGAAGGCACAGGACAGTTTTCTCTCGAAAGGATATGTAAGAATACCACTTCATAAGGAAATAGAGTTTTGCAGAGTAAAGACATATACGTACGCATTGGAAACTCTTTACGAGAAGAAATAACGCATAGTACAAAATTAGCTTGTATCTCCAAAACTACATGTTGTATCTCGAAAAGAATTGTTGTGGCGTGTACGTCTTAACATGTAGCATCTAAAGAGAACCAAAAGGAGAATTTTCTTTCGTCAAAATTTTTCAGAAAATCACGTTTTAAGGAAATCCCGCATCGTGCGAAATTATCTTGTTTTTCCTAAACAACAGGTTGTAAGTCGAAAAGCTTTCATGTTGCGTGTATGTCTAAGTGTGTAGCCTCAAAAGAGAAGGCACAGGACAGTTTTCTCTCGAAAGGATATGTAAGAATACCACTTCATAAGGAAATACAGTTTTGCAGAGTAAAGACATATACGTACGCATTGGAAACTCTTTACGAGAAGAAATAAAGCATAGTACAAAATTAGCTTGTATCTCCAAAACTACATGTTGTATCTCGAAAAGAATTGTTGTGGCGTGTACGTCTTAACATGTAGCATCTAAAGAGAACCAAAAGGAGAATTTTCTTTCGTCAAAATTTTTCAGAAAATCACGTTTTAAGGAAATCCCGCATCGTGCGAAATTTTCTTGTTTTTCCTAAACAACACGTTGTAAGTCGAAAAGCTTTCATGTTGCGTGTATGTCTAAGTGTGTAGCCTCAAAAGAGAAGACACAGGACAGTTTTCTCTCGAAAGGATATGTAAGAATACCACTTCACAAGGAAATACAGTTTTGCAGAGTAAAGACATATACGTACGCATTGGAAACTCTTTACGAGAAGAAATAACGCATAGTACAAAATTAGCTTGTATCTCCAAAACTACACGTTGTATCTCGAAAAGAATAGTTGTGGCGTGTACGTCTTAACATGTAGCATCTAAAGAGAACCAAAAGGAGAATTTTCTTTCGTCAAAATTTTTCAGAAAATCACGTTTTAAGGAAATCCCGCATCGTGCGAAATTATCTTGTTTTTCCTAAACAACACGTTGTAAGTCGAAAAGCTTTCATGTTGCGTGTATGTCTAAGTGTGTAGCCTCAAAAGAGAAGGCACAGGACAGTTTTCTCTCGAAAGGATATGTAAGAATACCACTTCATAAGGAAATACAGTTTTGCAGAGTAAAGACATGTACGTACGTATTGGAAACTCTTTACGAGAAGATATAACGCATCGTACAAAATTAGCTTGTATCTCCAAAACTACACGTTGTAACTCGAAAAGAATTGTTGTGGCGTGTACGTCTTAACATGTAGCATCTAAAGAGAACCAAAAGGAGAATTTTCTTTCGTCAAAATTTTTCAGAAAATCACGTTTTAAGGAAATCCCGCATCGTGCGAAATTATCTTGTTTTTCCTAAACAACACGTTGTAAGTCGAAAAGCTTTCATGTTGCGTGTATGTCTAAGTGTGTAGCCTCAAAAGAGAAGGCACAGGACAGTTTTCTCTCGAAAGGATATGTAAGAATACCACTTCATAAGGAAATACAGTTTTGCAGAGTAAAGACATATACGTACGCATTGGAAACTCTTTACGAGAAGAAATAACGCATAGTACAAAATTAGCTTGTATCTCCAAAACTACATGTTGTATCTCGAAAAGAATTGTTGTGGCGTGTACGTCTTAACATGTAGCATCTAAAGAGAACCAAAAGGAGAATTTTCTTTCGTCAATATTTTTCAGAAAATCACGTTTTAAGGAAATCCCGCATCGTGCGAAATTATCTTGTTTTTCCTAAACAACAGGTTGTAAGTCGAAAAGCTTTCATGTTGCGTGTATGTCTAAGTGTGTAGCCTCAAAAGAGAAGGCACAGGACAGTTTTCTCTCGAAAGGATATGTAAGAATACCACTTCATAAGGAAATACAGTTTTGCAGAGTAAAGACATATACATACGCACTGGAAACTCTTTACGAGAAGAAATAACGCATCGTACAAAATTAGCTTGTATCTCCAAAACTACACGTTGTAACTCGAAAAGAATTGTTGTGGCGTGTACGTCTTAACATGTAGCATCTAAATAGAATCAAAAGGAGAATTTTCTTTCGTCAAAATTTTTCAGAAAATCACGTTTTAAGGAAATCCCGCATCGTGCGAAATTATCTTGTTTTTCCTAAACAACACGTTGTAAGTCGAAAAGCTTTCATGTTGCGTGTATGTCTAAGTGTGTAGCCTCAAAAGAGAAGGCACAGGACAGTTTTCTCTCGAAAGGATATGTAAGAATACCACTTCATAAGGAAATACAGTTTTGCAGAGTAAAGACATATACGTACGCATTGGAAACTCTTTACGAGAAGAAATAACGCATCGTACAAAATTAGCTTGTATCTCCAAAACTACACGTTGTATCTCGAAAAGAATTGTTGTGGCGTGTATGTCTTAACATGTAGCATCTAAAGAGAACCAAAAGGAGAATTTTCTTTCGTCAAAATTTTTCAGAAAATCACGTTTTAAGGAAATCCCGCATCGTGCGAAATTATCTTGTTTTTCCTAAACAACACGTTGTAAGTCGAAAAGCTTTCATGTTGCGTGTATGTCTAAGTGTGTAGCCTCAAAAGGAAGGCACAGGACAGTTTTCTCTCGAAAGGATATGTAAGAATACCACTTCATAAGGAAATACAGTTTTGCAGAGTAAAGACATGTACGTACGCATTGGAAACTCTTTACGAGAAGAAATAACGCATAGTACAAAATTAGCTTGTATCTCCAAAACTACATGTTGTATCTCGAAAAGAATTGTTGTGGCGTGTACGTCTTAACATGTAGCATCTAAAGAGAACCAAAAGGAGAATTTTCTTTCGTCAAAATTTTTCAGAAAATCACGTTTTAAGGAAATCCCGCATCGTGCGAAATTATCTTGTTTTTCCTAAACAACACGTTGTAAGTCGAAAAGCTTTCATGTTGCGTGTATGTCTAAGTGTGTAGCCTCAAAAGAGAAGGCACAGGACAGTTTTCTCTCGAAAGGATATGTAAGAATACCACTTCATAAGGAAATACAGTTTTGCAGAGTAAAGACATATACGTACGCATTGGAAACTCTTTACGAGAAGAAATAAAGCATAGTACAAAATTAGCTTGTATCTCCAAAACTACATGTTGTATCTCGAAAAGAATTGTTGTGGCGTGTACGTCTTAACATGTAGCATCTAAAGAGAACCAAAAGGAGAATTTTCTTTCGTCAAAATTTTTCAGAAAATCACGTTTTAAGGAAATCCCGCATCGTGCGAAATTATCTTGTTTTTCCTAAACAACACGTTGTAAGTCGAAAAGCTTTCATGTTGCGTGTATGTCTAAGTGTGTAGCCTCAAAAGAGAAGACACAGGACAGTTTTCTCTCGAAAGGATATGTAAGAATACCACTTCACAAGGAAATACAGTTTTGCAGAGTAAAGACATATACGTACGCATTGGAAACTCTTTACGAGAAGAAATAAAGCATAGTACAAAATTAGCTTGTATCTCCAAAACTACACGTTGTATCTCGAAAAGAATAGTTGTGGCGTGTACGTCTTAACATGTAGCATCTAAAGAGAACCAAAAGGAGAATTTTCTTTCGTCAAAATTTTTCAGAAAATCACGTTTTAAGGACATCCCGCATCGTGCGAAATTATCTTGTTTTTCCTAAACAACACGTTGTAAGTCGAAAAGCTTTCATGTTGCGTGCATGTCTAAGTGTGTAGCCTCAAAAGAGAAGGCACAGGACAGTTTTCTCTCGAAAGGATATGTAAGAATACCACTTCATAAGGAAATACAGTTTTGCAGAGTAAAGACATATACGTACGCATTGGCAACTCTTTACGAGAAGAAATAACGCATCGTACAAAATTAGCTTGTATCTCCAAAACTACACGTTGTATCTCGAAAAGAATTGTTGTGGCGTGTATGTCTTAACATGTAGCATCTAAAGAGAACCAAAAGGAGAATTTTCTTTCGTCAAAATTTTTCAGAAAATCACGTTTTAAGGAAATCCCGCATCGTGCGAAATTATCTTGTTTTTCCTAAACAACACGTTGTAAGTCGAAAAGCTTTCATGTTGCGTGTATGTCTAAGTGTGTAGCCTCAAAAGAGAAGGCACAGGACAGTTTTCTCTCGAAAGGATATGTAAGAATACCACTTCATAAGGAAATACAGTTTTGCAGAGTAAAGACATGTACGTACGCATTGGAAACTTTTTACGAGAAGAAATAACGCATAGTACAAAATTAGCTTGTATCTCCAAAACTACATGTTGTATCTCGAAAAGAATTGTTGTGGCGTGTACGTCTTAACATGTAGCATCTAAAGAGAACCAAAAGGAGAATTTTCTTTCGTCAAAATTTTTCAGAAAATCACGTTTTAAGGAAATCCCGCATCGTGCGAAATTATCTTGTTTTTCCTAAACAACACGTTGTAAGTCGAAAAGCTTTCATGTTGCGTGTATGTCTAAGTTTGTAGCCTCAAAAGAGAAGGCACAGGACAGTTTTCTCTCGAAAGGATATGTAAGAATACCACTTCATAAGGAAATACAGTTTTGCAGAGTAAAGACATATACGTACGCATTGGAAACTCTTTACGAGAAGAAATAAAGCATAGTACAAAATTAGCTTGTATCTCCAAAACTACATGTTGTATCTCGAAAAGAATTGTTGTGGCGTGTACGTCTTAACATGTAGCATCTAAAGAGAACCAAAAGGAGAATTTTCTTTCGTCAAAATTTTTCAGAAAATCACGTTTTAAGGAAATCCCGCATCGTGCGAAATTATCTTGTTTTTCCTAAACAACACGTTGTAAGTCGAAAAGCTTTCATGTTGCGTGTATGTCTAAGTGTGTAGCCTCAAAAGAGAAGACACAGGACAGTTTTCTCTCGAAAGGATATGTAAGAATACCACTTCACAAGGAAATACAGTTTTGCAGAGTAAAGACATATACGTACGCATTGGAAACTCTTTACGAGAAGAAATAACGCATAGTACAAAATTAGCTTGTATCTCCAAAACTACACGTTGTATCTCGAAAAGAATAGTTGTGGCGTGTACGTCTTAACATGTAGCATCTAAAGAGAACCAAAAGGAGAATTTTCTTTCGTCAAAATTTTTCAGAAAATCACGTTTTAAGGAAATCCCGCATCGTGCGAAATTATCTTGTTTTTCCTAAACAACACGTTGTAAGTCGAAAAGCTTTCATGTTGCGTGTATGTCTAAGTGTGTAGCCTCAAAAGAGAAGGCACAGGACAGTTTTCTCTCGAAAGGATATGTAAGAATACCACTTCATAAGGAAATACAGTTTTGCAGAGTAAAGTCATATACGTACGCATTGGAAACTCTTTACGAGAAGAAATAACGCATCGTACAAAATTAGCTTGTATCTCCAAAACTACACGTTGTATCTTGAAAAGAATTGTTGTGGCGTGTATGTCTTAACATGTAGCATCTAAAGAGAACCAAAAGGAGAATTTTCTTTCGTCCAAATTTTTCAGAAAATCACGTTTTAAGGAAATCCCGCATCGTGCGAAATTATCTTGTTTTTCCTAAACAACACGTTGTAAGTCGAAAAGCTTTCATGTTGCGTGTATGTCTAAGTGTGTAGCCTCAAGAGAGAAGGCACAGGACAGTTTTCTCTCGAAAGGATATGTAAGAATACCACTTCATAAGGAAATACAGTTTTGCAGAGTAAAGACATGTACGTACGCATTGGAAACTCTTTACGAGAAGAAATAACGCATAGTACAAAATTAGCTTGTATCTCCAAAACTACATGTTGTATCTCGAAAAGAATTGTTGTGGCGTGTACGTCTTAACATGTAGCATCTAAAGAGAACCAAAAGGAGAATTTTCTTTCGTCAAAATTTTTCAGAAAATCACGTTTTAAGGAAATCCCGCATCGTGCGAAATTATCTTGTTTTTCCTAAACAACACGTTGTAAGTCGAAAAGCTTTCATGTTGCGTGTATGTCTAAGTGTGTAGCCTCAAAAGAGAAGGCACAGGACAGTTTTCTCTCGAAAGGATATGTAAGAATACCACTTCATAAGGAAATACAGTTTTGCAGAGTAAAGACATATACGTACGCATTGGAAACTCTTTACGAGAAGAAATAAAGCATAGTACAAAATTAGCTTGTATCTCCAAAACTACATGTTGTATCTCGAAAAGAATTGTTGTGGCGTGTACGTCTTAACATGTAGCATCTAAAGAGAACCAAAAGGAGAATTTTCTTTCGTCAAAATTTTTCAGAAAATCACGTTTTAAGGAAATCCCGCATCGTGCGAAATTATCTTGTTTTTCCTAAACAACACGTTGTAAGTCGAAAAGCTTTCATGTTGCGTGTATGTCTAAGTGTGTAGCCTCAAAAGAGAAGACACAGGACAGTTTTCTCTCGAAAGGATATGTAAGAATACCACTTCACAAGGAAATACAGTTTTGCAGAGTAAAGACATATACGTACGCATTGGAAACTCTTTACGAGAAGAAATAACGCATAGTACAAAATTAGCTTGTATCTCCAAAACTACACGTTGTATCTCGAAAAGAATAGTTGTGGCGTGTACGTCTTAACATGTAGCATCTAAAGAGAACCAAAAGGAGAATTTTCTTTCGTCAAAATTTTTCAGAAAATCACGTTTTAAGGAAATCCCGCATCGTGCGAAATTATCTTGTTTTTCCTAAACAACACGTTGTAAGTCGAAAAGCTTTCATGTTGCGTGTATGTCTAAGTGTGTAGCCTCAAAAGAGAAGGCACAGGACAGTTTTCTCTCGAAAGGATATGTAAGAATACCACTTCATAAGGAAATACAGTTTTGCAGAGTAAAGTCATATACGTACGCATTGGAAACTCTTTACGAGAAGAAATAACGCATCGTACAAAATTAGCTTGTATCTCCAAAACTACACGTTGTATCTTGAAAAGAATTGTTGTGGCGTGTATGTCTTAACATGTAGCATCTAAAGAGAACCAAAAGGAGAATTTTCTTTCGTCAAAATTTTTCAGAAAATCACGTTTTAAGGAAATCCCGCATCGTGCGAAATTATCTTGTTTTTCCTAAACAACACGTTGTAAGTCGAAAAGCTTTCATGTTGCGTGTATGTCTAAGTGTGTAGCCTCAAGAGAGAAGGCACAGGACAGTTTTCTCTCGAAAGGATATGTAAGAATACCACTTCATAAGGAAATACAGTTTTGCAGAGTAAAGACATGTACGTACGCATTGGAAACTCTTTACGAGAAGAAATAACGCATAGTACAAAATTAGCTTGTATCTCCAAAACTACATGTTGTATCTCGAAAAGAATTGTTGTGGCGTGTACGTCTTAACATGTAGCATCTAAAGAGAACCAAAAGGAGAATTTTCTTTCGTCAAAATTTTTCAGAAAATCACGTTTTAAGGAAATCCCGCATCGTGCGAAATTATCTTGTTTTTCCTAAACAACACGTTGTAAGTCGAAAAGCTTTCATGTTGCGTGTATGTCTAAGTGTGTAGCCTCAAAAGAGAAGGCACAGGACAGTTTTCTCTCGAAAGGATATGTAAGAATACCACTTCATAAGGAAATACAGTTTTGCAGAGTAAAGACATATACGTACGCATTGGAAACTCTTTACGAGAAGAAATAAAGCATAGTACAAAATTAGCTTGTATCTCCAAAACTACATGTTGTATCTCGAAAAGAATTGTTGTGGCGTGTACGTCTTAACATGTAGCATCTAAAGAGAACCAAAAGGAGAATTTTCTTTCGTCAAAATTTTTCAGAAAATCACGTTTTAAGGAAATCCCGCATCGTGCGAAATTATCTTGTTTTTCCTAAACAACACGTTGTAAGTCGAAAAGCTTTCATGTTGCGTGTATGTCTAAGTGTGTAGCCTCAAAAGAGAAGACACAGGACAGTTTTCTCTCGAAAGGATATGTAAGAATACCACTTCACAAGGAAATACAGTTTTGCAGAGTAAAGACATATACGTACGCATTGGAAACTCTTTACGAGAAGAAATAACGCATAGTACAAAATTAGCTTGTATCTCCAAAACTACACGTTGTATCTCGAAAAGAATAGTTGTGGCGTGTACGTCTTAACATGTAGCATCTAAAGAGAACCAAAAGGAGAATTTTCTTTCGTCAAAATTTTTCAGAAAATCACGTTTTAAGGAAATCCCGCATCGTGCGAAATTATCTTGTTTTTCCTAAACAACACGTTGTAAGTCGAAAAGCTTTCATGTTGCGTGTATGTCTAAGTGTGTAGCCTCAAAAGAGAAGGCACAGGACAGTTTTCTCTCGAAAGGATATGTAAGAATACCACTTCATAAGGAAATACAGTTTTGCAGAGTAAAGACATATACGTACGCACTGGAAACTCTTTACGAGAAGAAATAACGCATCGTACAAAATTAGCTTGTATCTCCAAAACTACACGTTGTACCTCGAAAAGAATTGTTGTGGCGTGTACGTCTTAACATGTAGCATCTAAATAGAATCAAAAGGAGAATTTTCTTTCGTCAAAATTTTCAGAAAATCACGTTTTAAGGAAATCCCGCATCGTGCGAAATTATCTTGTTTTTCCTAAACAACACGTTGTAAGTCGAAAAGCTTTCATGTTGCGTGTATGTCTAAGTGTGTAGCCTCAAAAGAGAAGGCACAGGACAGTTTTCTCTCGAAAGGATATGTAAGAATACCACTTCATAAGGAAATACAGTTTTGCAGAGTAAAGACATATACGTACGCATTGGAAACTCTTTACGAGATGAAATAACGCATAGTACAAAATTAGCTTGTATCTCCAAAACTACATGTTGTATCTCGAAAAGAATTGTTGTGGCGTGTACGTATTAACATGTAGCATCTAAAGAGAACCAAAAGGAGAATTTTCTTTCGTCAAAATTTTTCAGAAAATCACGTTTTAAGGAAATCCCGCATCGTGCGAAATTATCTTGTTTTTCCTAAACAACACGTTGTAAGTCGAAAAGCTTTCATGTTGCGTGTATGTCTAAGTGTGTAGCCTCAAAAGAGAAGGCACAGGACAGTTTTCTCTCGAAAGGATATGTAAGAATACCACTTCATAAGGAAATACAGTTTTGCAGAGTAAAGACATGTACGTACGTATTGGAAAGTCTTTACGAGAAGATATAACGCATCGTACAAAATTAGCTTGTATCTCCAAAACTACACGTTGTATCTCGAAAAGAATTGTTGTGGCGTGTACGTCTTAACATGTAGCATCTAAAGAGAACCAAAAGGAGAATTTTCTTTCGTCAAAATTTTTCAGAAAATCACGTTTTAAGGAAATCCCGCATCATGCGAAATTATCTTGTTTTTCCTAAACAACACGTTGTAAGTCGAAAAGCTTTTATGTTGCGTGTATGTCTAAGTGTGTAGCCTCAAAAGAGAAGGCACAGGAGAATTTTCTCTCGAAAGGATATGTAAGAATACCACTTCATAAGGAAATACAGTTTTGCAGAGTAAAGACATATACGTACGCATTGGAAACTCTTTACGAGAAGAAATAACGCATAGTACAAAATTAGCTTGTATCTCCAAAACTACATGTTGTATCTCGAAAAGAATTGTTGTGGCGTGTACGTCTTAACATGTAGCATCTAAAGAGAACCAAAAGGAGAATTTTCTTTCGTCAAAATTTTTCAGAAAATCACGTTTTAAGGAAATCCCGCATCGTGCGAAATTATCTTGTTTTTCCTAAACAACACGTTGTAAGTCGAAAAGCTTTCATGTTGCGTGTATGTCTAAGTGTGTAGCCTCAAAAGAGAAGGCACAGGACAGTTTTCTCTCGAAAGGATATGTAAGAATACCACTTCGTAAGGAAATACAGTTTTGCAGAGTAAAGACATATACGTACGCATTGGAAACTCTTTACGAGAAGAAATAAAGCATAGTACAAAATTAGCTTGTATCTCCAAAACTACACGTTGTAACTCGAAAAGAATTGTTGTGGCGTGTACGTCTTAACATGTAGCATCTAAATAGAACCAAAAGGAGAATTTTCTTTCGTCAAAATTTTTCAGAAAATCACGTTTTAAGGAAATCCCGCATCGTGCGAAATTATCTTGTTTTTCCTAAACAACACGTTGTAAGTCGAAAAGCTTTCATGTTGCGTGTATGTCTAAGTGTGTAGCCTCAAAAGAGAAGGCACAGGACAGTTTTCTCTCGAAAGGATATGTAAGAATACCACTTCATAAGGAAATACAGTTTTGCAGAGTAAAGACATATACGTACGCATTGGAAACTCTTTACGAGAAGAAATAACGCATAGTACAAAATTAGCTTGTATCTCCAAAACTACATGTTGTATATCGAAAAGAATTGTTGTGGCGTGTACGTCTTAACATGTAGCATCTAAAGAGAACCAAAAGCAGAATTTTCTTTCGTCAAAATTTTTCAGAAAATCACGTTTTAAGGAAATCCCGCATCGTGCGAAATTATCTTGTTTTTCCGAAACAACACGTTGTAAGTCGAAAAGCTTTCATTGTGCGTGTATGTCTAAGTGTGTAGCCTCAAAAGAGAAGGCACAGGAGAGTTTTCTCTCGAAAGAATATTGTAGAATACCACGTTATAAGGAAATACAATTTTGCAGAGTAAAGACAAATACGTACTTATTGAAAACACATTACGAGAAGAAGTAACGCATAGTACAAAATTAGCTTGTATCTCCAAAACTACACGTTGTAACTCGAAAAGAATTGTTGTGGCGTGTACGTCTTAACATGTAGGATCTAAAAAGAACCAAAAGGAGAATTTTCTTTCGTCAAAATTTTTCAGAAAATCACGTTTTAAGGAAATCCCGCATGGTCCGAAATTATCTTGTTTTTCTAAACAACACGTTGTAAGTCGAAAAGCTTTCATGTTGCGTGTATGTCTAAGTGTGTAGCCTCAAAAGAGAAGGCACAGGACAGTTTTCTCTCGAAAGGATATGTAAGAATACCACTTCATAAGGAAATACAGTTTTCCAGAGTAAAGACATATACGTACGCTTTGGAAACTCTTTACGAGAAGAAATAACGCAGAGTACAAAATTAGCATGTATCTCCAAAACTACACGTTGTATCTCGAAAAGAATTGTTGTGGCGTGTACGTCTTAACATGTAGCATCTAAAGAGAACCAAAAGGAGAATTTTCTTTCGTCAAAATTTCAGAAAATCACGTTTTAAGGAAATCCCGCATCGTGCGAAATTATCTTGTTTTTCCTAAACAACACGTTGTCAGTCGAAAAGCTTTCATGTTGCGTGTATGTCTAAGTGTGTAGCCTCAAAAGAGAAGGCACAGGACAGTTTTCTCTCGAAAGGATATGTAAGAATACCACTTCATAAGGGAATACAGTTTTGCAGAGTAAAGACATATACGTACGCATTGGAAACTCTTTACGAGAAGAAATAACGCATAGTACAAAATTAGCTTGTATCTCCAAAACTACATGTTGTATCTCGAAAAGAATTGTTGTGGCGTGTACGTCTTAACATGTAGCATCTAAAGAGAACCAAAAGGAGAATTTTCTTTCGTCAAAATTTTTCAAAAATCACGTTTTAAGGAAATCCCGCATCGTGCGAAATTATCTTGTTTTTCCTAAACAACACGTTGTAAGTCGAAAAGCTTTCACGTTGCGTGTATGTCTAAGTGTGCAGCCTCAAAAGAGAAGGCACAGGACAGTTTTCTCTCGAAAGGATATGTAAGAATACCACTTCATAAGGAAATACAGTTTTGCAGAGTTAAGACATATATGTACGCATTGGAAACTCTTTACGAGAAGAAATAACGCATAGTACAAAATTAGCTTGTATCTCCAAAACTACATGTTGTATCTCGAAAAGAATTGTTGTGGCGTGTACGTCTTAACATGTAGCATCTAAAGAGAACCAAAAGGAGAATTTTCTTTCGTCAAAATTTTTCAGAAAATCACGTTTTAAGGAAATCCCGCATCGTGCGAAATTATCTTGTTTTTCCTAAACAACACGTTGTAAGTCGAAAAGCTTTCATGTTGCGTGTATGTATAAGTGTGTAGCCTCAAAAGAGAAGGCACAGGACAGTTTTCTCTCGAAAGGATATGTAAGAATACCACTTCATAAGGAAATACAGTTTTGCAGAGTAAAGACATATACGTACGCATTGGAAACTCTTTACGAGAAGAAATAACGCATAGTACAAAATTAGCTTGTATCTCCAAAACTACATGTTGTATCTCGAAAAGAATTGTTGTGGCGTGTACGTCTTAACATGTAGCATCTAAAGAGAACCAAAAGGAGTATTTTCTTTCGTCAAATTTTTCAGAAAATCACGTTTTAAGGAAATCCCGCATCGTGCGAAATTATCTTGTTTTTCCTAAAAAACACGTTGTAAGTCGAAAAGCTTTCATGTTGCGTGTATGTCTAAGTGTGTACCCTCAAAAGAGAAGGCACAGGAGAGTTTTCTCTCGAAAGAAAATGTAAGAATACCACTTCATAAGGAAATACAGTTTTGCAGAGTTAAGACATATACGTACGTATTGGATACTCTTTAGGAGAAGAAATAACGCATCGTACAAAATTAGCTTGTATCTCCAAAACTACACGTTGTAACTCGAAAAGAATTGTTGTGGCGTGTACGTCTTAACATGTGGCATCTAAAGAGAACCAAAAGGAGAATTTTCTTTCGTCAAAATTTTTCAGAAAATCACCTTTTAAGGAAATCCCGCATCGTGCGAAATTATCTTGTTTTTCCTAAACAACACGTTGTAAGTCGAAAAGCTTTCATGTTGCGTGTATGTCTAAGTGTGTAGCCTCAAAAGAGAAGGCACAGGAGAGTTTTCTCTCGAAAGAATATTGTAGAATACCCCGTTATAAGGAAGTACAATTTTGGAGAGTAAAGACAAATACGTACGTATTGAAAACACTTTACGAGAAGAAACAACGCATCGTACAAAATTAGCGTGTATCTCCAAAACTACACGTTGTAACTCGAAAAGAATTGTTGTGGCGTGTACGTCTTAACATGTAGCATCTAAAGAGAACCAAAAGGAGAATTTTCTTTCGTCAAAATTTTTCAGAAAATCACGTTTTAAGGAAATCCCGCATCGTGCGAAATTATCTTGTTTTTCCTAAACAACACGTTGTAAGTCGAAAAGCTTTCATGTTGCGTGTATGTCTAAGTGTGTAGCCTCAAGAGAGAAGGCACAGGACAGTTTTCTCTCGAAAGGATATGTAAGAATACCACTTCATAAGGAAATACAGTTTTGCAGAGTAAAGACATATACGTACGAATTGGAAACTCTTTACAAGAAGAAATAACGCATAGTACAAAATTAGCTTGTATCTCCAAAACTACATGCTGTATCTCGAAAAGAATTGTTGTGGCGTGTACGTCTTAACATGTAGCATCTAAAGAGAACCAAAAGGAGAATTTTCTTTCGTCAAAATTTTTCAGAAAATCACGTTTTAAGGAAATCCCGCATCGTGCGAAATTATCTTGTTTTTCCTAAACAACACGTTGTAAGTCGAAAAGCTTTCATGGTGCGTGTATGTCTAAGTGTGTAGCCTCAAAAGAGAAGGCACAGGAGAGTTTTCTCTCGAAAGAATATGTAAGAATACTACTTCATAAGGAAATACAGTTTTGCAGAGTAAAGACATATACGTACGTATTGGAAACTCTTTACGAGAAGAAATAACGCATCGTACAAAATTAGCTTGTATCTCCAAAACTACACGTTGTAACTAGAAAAGAATTGTTGTGGCGTGTACGTCTTAACATGTAGCATCTAAAGAGAACCAAAAGGAGAATTTTCTTTCGTCAAAATTTTTCAGAAAATCACGTTTTAAGGAAATCCCGCATCGTGCGAAATTATCTTGTTTTTCCTAAACAACACGTTGTAAGTCGAAAAGCTTTCATGTTGCGTGTATGTCTAAGTGTGTAGCCTCAAGAGAGAAGGCACAGGACAGTTTTCTCTCGAAAGGATATGTAAGAATACCACTTCATAAGGAAATACAGTTTTGCAGAGTAAAGACATATACGTACGAATTGGAAACTCTTTACAAGAAGAAATAACGCATAGTACAAAATTAGCTTGTATCTCCAAAACTACATGCTGTATCTCGAAAAGAATTGTTGTGGCGTGTACGTCTTAACATGTAGCATCTAAAGAGAACCAAAAGGAGAATTTTCTTTCGTCAAAATTTTTCAGAAAATCACGTTTTAAGGAAATCCCTCATCGTGCGAAATTATCTTGTTTTTCCTAAACAACACGTTGTAAGTCGAAAAGCTTTCATGTTGCGTGTATGTCTAAGTGTGTAGCCTCAAAAGAGAAGGCACGGGATAGTTTTCTCTCGGAAGGATATGTAGGAATACCACTTCATAAGGAAATACAGTTTTGCAGAGTAAAGACATATACGTACACATTGGAAACTCTTTACGAGAAGAAATAACGCATCGTACAAAATTAGCTTGTATCTCCAAAACTACACTTTGTATCTCGAAAAGAATTGTTGTGGCGTGTACGTCTTAACATGTAGCATCTAAAGAGAACCAAAAGGAGAATTTTCTTTCGTCAAAATTTTTCAGAAAATCACGTTTTAAGGAAATCCCGCATCGTGCGAAATTATCTTGTTTTTCCTAAACAACACGTTGTAAGTCGAAAAGCTTTCATGTTGCGTGTATGTCTAAGTGTGTAGCCTCAAGAGAGAAGGCACAGGACAGTTTTCTCTCGAAAGGATATGTAAGAATACCACTTCATAAGGAAATACAGTTTTGCAGAGTAAAGACATATACGTACGAATTGGAAACTCTTTACAAGAAGAAATAACGCATAGTACAAAATTAGCTTGTATCTCCAAAACTACATGCTGTATCTCGAAAAGAATTGTTGTGGCGTGTACGTCTTAACATGTAGCATCTAAAGAGAACCAAAAGGAGAATTTTCTTTCGTCAAAATTTTTCAGAAAATCACGTTTTCAGGAAATCCCGCATCGTGCGAAATTATCTTGTTTTTCCTAAACAACACGTTGTAAGTCGAAAAGCTTTCATGTTGCGTGTATGTCTAAGTGTGTAGCCTCAAAAGAGAAGGCACGGGATAGTTTTCTCTCGGAAGGATATGTAAGAATACCACTTCATAAGGAAATACAGTTTTGCAGAGTAAAGACATATACGTACGCATTGGAAACTCTTTACGAGAAGAAATAACGCATCGTACAAAATTAGCTTGTATCTCCAAAACTACACTTTGTATCTCGAAAAGAATTGTTGTGGCGTGTACGTCTTAACATGTAGCATCTAAAGAGAACCAAAAGGAGAATTTTCTTTCGTCAAAATTTTTCAGAAAATCACGTTTTAAGGAAATCCCGCATCGTGCGAAATTATCTTGTTTTTCCTAAACAACACGTTCTAAGTCGAAAAGCGTTCATGTTGCGTGTATGTCTAAGTGTGTAGCCTCAAAAGAGAAGGCACAGGACAGTTTTCTCTCGAAAGGATATGTAAGAATACCACTTCATAAGGAAATACAGTTTTGCAGAGTAAAGACATATACGTACGCATTGGAAACTCTTTACGAGAAGAAATAACGCATAGTACAAAATTAGCTTGTATCTCCAAAACTACATGTTGTATCTCGAAAAGAATTCTTGTGGCGTGTACGTCTTAACATGTAGCATCTAAAGAGAACCAAAAGGAGAATTTTCTTTCGTCAAAATTTTTCAGAAAATCACGTTTTAAGGAAATCCCGCATCGTGCGAAATTATCTTGTTTTTCCGAAACAACACGTTGTAAGTGGAAAAGCTTTCATGTTGCGTGTATGTCTAAGTGTGTAGCCTCAAAAGAGAAGGCACAGGAGAGTTTTCTCTCGAAAGAATATTGTAGAATACCACGTTATAAGGAAATACAATTTTGCAGAGTAAAGACAAATAAGTACGTATTGAAAACACATTACGAGAAGAAGTAACGCATAGTACAAAATTAGCTTGTATCTCCAAAACTACACGTTGTAACTCGAAAAGAATTGTTGTGGCGTGTACGTCTTAACATGTAGCATCTAAAGAGAACCAAAAGGAGAATTTTCTTTCGTCAAAATTTTTCAGAAAATCACGTTTTAAGGAAATCCCGCATCGTGCGAAATTATCTTGTTTTTCCTAAACAACACGTTGTAAGTCGAAAAGCTTTCATGTTGCGTGTATGTCTAAGTGTGTAGCCTCAAGAGAGAAGGCACAGGACAGTTTTCTCTCGAAAGGATATGTAAGAATACCACTTCATAAGGAAATACAGTTTTGCAGAGTAAAGACATATACGTACGAATTGGAAACTCTTTACAAGAAGAAATAACGCATAGTACAAAATTAGCTTGTATCTCCAAAACTACATGCTGTATCTCGAAAAGAATTGTTGTGGCGTGTACGTCTTAACATGTAGCATCTAAAGAGAACCAAAAGGAGAATTTTCTTTCGTCAAAATTTTTCAGAAAATCACGTTTTAAGGAAATCCCGCATCGTGCGAAATTATCTTGTTTTTCCTAAACAACACGTTGTAAGTCGAAAAGCTTTCATGTTGCGTGTATGTCTAAGTGTGTAGCCTCAAAAGAGAAGGCACGGGATAGTTTTCTCTCGGAAGGATATGTAAGAATACCACTTCATAAGGAAATACAGTTTTGCAGAGTAAAGACATATACGTACGCATTGGAAACTCTTTACGAGAAGAAATAACGCATCGTACAAAATTAGCTTGTATCTCCAAAACTACATGCTGTATCTCGAAAAGAATTGTTGTGGCGTGTACGTCTTAACATGTATCATCTAAAGAGAACCAAAAGGAGAATTTTCTTTCGTCAAAATTTTTCAGAAAATCACGTTTTAAGGAAATCCCGCATCGTGCGAAATTATCTTGTTTTTCCTAAACAACACGTTGGAAGTCGAAAAGCTTTCATGTTGCGTGTATGTCTAAGTGTGTAGCCTCAAAAGAGAAGGCACGGGACAGTTTTCTCTCGGAAGGATATGTAAGAATACCACTTCATAAGGAAATACAATTTTGCAGAGTAAAGACATATACGTACGCATTGGAAACTCTTTACGAGAAGAAATAACGCATAGTACAAAATTAGCTTGTATCTCCAAAACTACACGTTGTAACTCGAAAAGAATTGTTGTGGCGTGTACGTCTTAACATGTAGCATATAAAGAGAACCAAAAGGAGAATTTTCTTTCGTCAAAATTTTTCAGAAAATCACGTTTTAAGGAAATCCCGCATCGTGCGAAATTATCTTGTTTTTCCTAAACAACACGTCGTAAGTCGAAAAGCTTTCATGTTGCATGTATGTCTAAGTGTGTAGCCTCAAAAGAGAAGGCACAGGACAGTTTTCTCTCGAAAGGATATGTAAGAATACCACTTCATAAGGAAATACAGTTTTGCAGAGTAAAGACATATGCGTACGCATTGGAAACTCTTTACGAGAAGAAATAACGCATAGTACAAAATTAGCTTGTTTCTCCAAAACTACATGTTGTATCTCGAAAAGAATTGTTGTGGCGTGTACTTCTTAACATGTAGCATCTAAGGAGAACCAAAAGGAGAATTTTCTTTCTTCAAAATTTTTCATAAAATCACGTTTTAAGGAAATCCCGCATCGTGTGAAATTATCTTGTTTTTCATAAACAACACGTTGTAAGTCGAAAAGCTTTCATGTTGCGTGTATGTCTAAGTGTGTAGCCTCAAAAGTGAAGGCACAGGACAGTTTTCTCTCGAAAGGATATGTAAGAATACCACTTCATAAGGAAATACAGTTTTGCAGAGTAAAGACATATACGTACGCATTGGAAACTCTTTACGAGAAGAAATAACGCAGAGTACAAAATTAGCTTGTATCTCCAAAACTACACGTTGTATCTCCAAAAGAATTGTTGTGGCGTGTACGTCTTAACATGTAGCATCTAAAGAGAACGAAAAGGAGAATTTTCTTTCGTCAAAATTTTTCAGAAAATCACGTTTTAAGGAAATCCCGCATCGTGCGAAATTATCATGTTTTTCCTAAACAACACGTTGTAAGTCGAAAAGCTTTCACGTTGCGTGTATGTCTAAGTGTGTAGCCTCAAAAGAGAAGGCACAGGACAGTTTTCTCTCGAAAGGATATGTAAGAATACCACTTCATAAGGAAATACAGTTTTGCAGAGTAAAGACATATACGTACGAATTGGAAACTCTTTACAAGAAGAAATAACGCATAGTACAAAATTAGCTTGTATCTCCAAAACTACATGCTGTATCTCGAAAAGAATTGTTGTGGCGTGTACGTCTTAACATGTAGCATCTAAAGAGAACCAAAAGGAGAATTTTCTTTCGTCAAAATTTTTCAGAAAATCACGTTTTAAGGAAATCCCGCATCGTGCGAAATTATCTTGTTTTTCCTAAACAACACGTTGTAAGTCGAAAAGCTTTCATGGTGCGTGTATGTCTAAGTGTGTAGCCTCAAAAGAGAAGGCACAGGAGAGTTTTCTCTCGAAAGAATATGTAAGAATACTACTTCATAAGGAAATACAGTTTTGCAGAGTAAAGACATATACGTACGTATTGGAAACTCTTTACGAGAAGAAATAACGCATCGTACAAAATTAGCTTGTATCTCCAAAACTACACGTTGTAACTCGAAAAGAATTGTTGTGGCGTGTACGTCTTAACATGTAGCATCTAAAGAGAACCAAAAGGAGAATTTTCTTTCGTCAAAATTTTTCAGAAAATCACGTTTTAAGGAAATCCCGCATCGTGCGAAATTATCTTGTTTTTCCTAAACAACACGTTGTAAGTCGAAAAGCTTTCATGTTGCGTGTATGTCTAAGTGTGTAGCCTCAAGAGAGAAGGCACAGGACAGTTTTCTCTCGAAAGGATATGTAAGAATACCACTTCATAAGGAAATACAGTTTTGCAGAGTAAAGACATATACGTACGAATTGGAAACTCTTTACAAGAAGAAATAACGCATAGTACAAAATTAGCTTGTATCTCCAAAACTACATGCTGTATCTCGAAAAGAATTGTTGTGGCGTGTACGTCTTAACATGTAGCATCTAAAGAGAACCAAAAGGAGAATTTTCTTTCGTCAAAATTTTTCAGAAAATCACGTTTTAAGGAAATCCCTCATCGTGCGAAATTATCTTGTTTTTCCTAAACAACACGTTGTAAGTCGAAAAGCTTTCATGTTGCGTGTATGTCTAAGTGTGTAGCCTCAAAAGAGAAGGCACGGGATAGTTTTCTCTCGGAAGGATATGTAGGAATACCACTTCATAAGGAAATACAGTTTTGCAGAGTAAAGACATATACGTACGCATTGGAAACTCTTTACGAGAAGAAATAACGCATCGTACAAAATTAGCTTGTATCTCCAAAACTACACTTTGTATCTCGAAAAGAATTGTTGTGGCGTGTACGTCTTAACATGTAGCATCTAAAGAGAACCAAAAGGAGAATTTTCTTTCGTCAAAATTTTTCAGAAAATCACGTTTTAAGGAAATCCCGCATCGTGCGAAATTATCTTGTTTTTCCTAAACAACACGTTGTAAGTCGAAAAGCTTTCATGTTGCGTGTATGTCTAAGTGTGTAGCCTCAAGAGAGAAGGCACAGGACAGTTTTCTCTCGAAAGGATATGTAAGAATACCACTTCATAAGGAAATACAGTTTTGCAGAGTAAAGACTTATACGTACGAATTGGAAACTCTTTACAAGAAGAAATAACGCATAGTACAAAATTAGCTTGTATCTCCAAAACTACATGCTGTATCTCGAAAAGAATTGTTGTGGCGTGTACGTCTTAACATGTAGCATCTAAAGAGAACCAAAAGGAGAATTTTCTTTCGTCAAAATTTTTCAGAAAATCACGTTTTAAGGAAATCCCGCATCGTGCGAAATTATCTTGTTTTTCCTAAACAACACGTTGTAAGTCGAAAAGCTTTCATGTTGCGTGTATGTCTAAGTGTGTAGCCTCAAAAGAGAAGGCACGGGACAGTTTTCTCTCGGAAGGATATGTAAGAATACCACTTCATAAGGAAATACAATTTTGCAGAGTAAAGACATATACGTACGCATTGGAAACTCTTTACGAGAAGAAATAACGCATAGTACAAAATTAGCTTGTATCTCCAAAACTACACGTTGTAACTCGAAAAGAATTGTTGTGGCGTGTACGTCTTAACATGTAGCATCTAAAGAGAACCAAAAGGAGAATTTTCTTTCGTCAAAATTTTTCAGAAAATCACGTTTTAAGGAAATCCCGCATCGTGCGAAATTATCTTGTTTTTCCTAAACAACTCGTCGTAAGTCGAAAAGCTTTCATGTTGCATGTATGTCTAAGTGTGTAGCCTCAAAAGAGAAGGCACAGGACAGTTTTCTCTCGAAAGGATATGTAAGAATACCACTTCATAAGGAAATACAGTTTTGCAGAGTAAAGACATATACGTACGCATTGGAAACTCTTTACGAGAAGAAATAACGCATCGTACAAAATTAGCTTGTATCTCCAAAACTACACGTTGTAACTAGAAAAGAATTGTTGTGGCGTGTACGTCTTATCATGTAGCATCTAAAGAGAACCAAAAGGAGAATTTTCTTTCGTCAAAATTTTTCAGAAAATCACGTTTTAAGGAAATCCCGCATCGTGCGAAATTATCTTGTTTTTCCTAAACAACACGTTGTAAGTCGAAAAGCTTTCATGTTGCGTGTATGTCTAAGTGTGTAGCCTCAAAAGAGAAGGCACAGGACAGTTTTCTCTCGAAAGGATATGTAAGAATACCACTTCATAAGGAAATACAGTTTTGCAGAGTAAAGACATATACGTACGCATTGGAAACTCTTTACGAGAAGAAATAACGCATAGTACAAAATTAGCTTGTATCTCCAAAACTACATGCTGTATCTCGAAAAGAATTGTTGTGGCGTGTACGTCTTAACATGTAGCATCTAAAGAGAACCAAAAGGAGAATTTTCTTTCGTCAAAATTTTTCAGAAAATCACGTTTTAAGGAAATCCCGCATCGTGCGAAATTATCTTGTTTTTCCTAAACAACACGTTGTAAGTCGAAAAGCTTTCATGTTGCGTGTATGTCTAAGTGTGTAGCCTCAAGAGAGAAGGCACAGGACAGTTTTCTCTCGAAAGGATATGTAAGAATACCACTTCATAAGGAAATACAGTTTTGCAGAGTAAAGACATATACGTACGAATTGGAAACTCTTTACAAGAAGAAATAACGCATAGTACAAAATTAGCTTGTATCTCCAAAACTACATGCTGTATCTCGAAAAGAATTGTTGTGGCGTGTACGTCTTAACATGTAGCATCTAAAGAGAACCAAAAGGAGAATTTTCTTTCGTCAAAATTTTTCAGAAAATCACGTTTTCAGGAAATCCCGCATCGTGCGAAATTATCTTGTTTTTCCTAAACAACACGTTGTAAGTCGAAAAGCTTTCATGTTGCGTGTATGTCTAAGTGTGTAGCCTCAAAAGAGAAGGCACGGGATAGTTTTCTCTCGGAAGGATATGTAAGAATACCACTTCATAAGGAAATACAGTTTTGCAGAGTAAAGACATATACGTACGCATTGGAAACTCTTTACGAGAAGAAATAACGCATCGTACAAAATTAGCTTGTATCTCCAAAACTACACTTTGTATCTCGAAAAGAATTGTTGTGGCGTGTACGTCTTAACATGTATCATCTAAAGAGAACCAAAAGGAGAATTTTCTTTCGTCAAAATTTTTCAGAAAATCACGTTTTAAGGAAATCCCGCATCGTGCGAAATTATCTTGTTTTTCCTAAACAACACGTTGGAAGTCGAAAAGCTTTCATGTTGCGTGTATGTCTAAGTGTGTAGCCTCAAAAGAGAAGGCACGGGACAGTTTTCTCTCGGAAGGATATGTAAGAATACCACTTCATAAGGAAATAC
The DNA here is from genome assembly GCF_947179515.1 of Apodemus sylvaticus. NCBI lineage: Eukaryota > Metazoa > Chordata > Mammalia > Rodentia > Muridae > Apodemus > Apodemus sylvaticus. The sequence continues at coordinate 182,929 of NW_026263422.1, forward strand.
AATTTTGCAGAGTAAAGACATATACGTACGCATTGGAAACTCTTTACGAGAAGAAATAACGCATAGTACAAAATTAGCTTGTATCTCCAAAACTACACGTTGTAACTCGAAAAGAATTGTTGTGGCGTGTACGTCTTAACATGTAGCATATAAAGAGAACCAAAAGGAGAATTTTCTTTCGTCAAAATTTTTCAGAAAATCACGTTTTAAGGAAATCCCGCATCGTGCGAAATTATCTTGTTTTTCCTAAACAACACGTCGTAAGTCGAAAAGCTTTCATGTTGCATGTATGTCTAAGTGTGTAGCCTCAAAAGAGAAGGCACAGGACAGTTTTCTCTCGAAAGGATATGTAAGAATACCACTTCATAAGGAAATACAGTTTTGCAGAGTAAAGACATATGCGTACGCATTGGAAACTCTTTACGAGAAGAAATAACGCATAGTACAAAATTAGCTTGTTTCTCCAAAACTACATGTTGTATCTCGAAAAGAATTGTTGTGGCGTGTACTTCTTAACATGTAGCATCTAAGGAGAACCAAAAGGAGAATTTTCTTTCTTCAAAATTTTTCATAAAATCACGTTTTAAGGAAATCCCGCATCGTGTGAAATTATCTTGTTTTTCATAAACAACACGTTGTAAGTCGAAAAGCTTTCATGTTGCGTGTATGTCTAAGTGTGTAGCCTCAAAAGAGAAGGCACAGGACAGTTTTCTCTCGAAAGGATATGTAAGAATACCACTTCATAAGGAAATACAGTTTTGCAGAGTAAAGACATATACGTACGCATTGGAAACTCTTTACGAGAAGAAATAACGCAGAGTACAAAATTAGCTTGTATCTCCAAAACTACACGTTGTATCTCGAAAAGAATTGTTGTGGCGTGTACGTCTTAACATGTAGCATCTAAAGAGAACGAAAAGGAGAATTTTCTTTCGTCAAAATTTTTCAGAAAATCACGTTTTAAGGAAATCCCGCATCGTGCGAAATTATCATGTTTTTCCTAAACAACACGTTGTAAGTCGAAAAGCTTTCATGTTGCGTGTATGTCTAAGTGTGTAGCCTCAAAAGAGAAGGCACAGGACAGTTTTCTCTCGAAAGGATATGTAAGAATACCACTTCATAAGGAAATACAGTTTTGCAGAGTAAAGACATATACATACGCATTGGAAACTCTTTACGAGAAGAAATAACGCATAGTACAAAATTAGCTTGTATCTCCAAAACTACATGCTGTATCTCGAAAAGAATTGTTGTGGCGTGTACGTCTTAACATGTAGAATCTAAAGAGAACCAAAAGGAGAATTTTCTTTCGTCAAAATTTTTCAGAAAATCACGTTTTAAGGAAATCCCGCATCGTGCGAAATTATCTTGTTTTTCCTAAACAACACGTTGTAAGTCGAAAAGCTTTCATGTTGCGTGTATGTCTAAGTGTGTAGCCTCAAGAGAGAAGGCACAGGACAGTTTTCTCTCGAAAGGATATGTAAGAATACCACTTCATAAGGAAATACAGTTTTGCAGAGTAAAGACATATACGTACGAATTGGAAACTCTTTACAAGAAGAAATAACGCATAGTACAAAATTAGCTTGTATCTCCAAAACTACATGCTGTATCTCGAAAAGAATTGTTGTGGCGTGTACGTCTTAACATGTAGCATCTAAAGAGAACCAAAAGGAGAATTTTCTTTCGTCAAAATTTTTCAGAAAATCACGTTTTCAGGAAATCCCGCATCGTGCGAAATTATCTTGTTTTTCCTAAACAACACGTTGTAAGTCGAAAAGCTTTCATGTTGCGTGTATGTCTAAGTGTGTAGCCTCAAAAGAGAAGGCACGGGATAGTTTTCTCTCGGAAGGATATGTAAGAATACCACTTCATAAGGAAATACAGCTTTGCAGAGTAAAGACATATACGTACGCATTGGAAACTCTTTACGAGAAGAAATAACGCATCGTACAAAATTAGCTTGTATCTCCAAAACTACACTTTGTATCTCGAAAAGAATTGTTGTGGCGTGTACGTCTTAACATGTAGCATCTAAAGAGAACCAAAAGGAGAATTTTCTTTCGTCAAAATTTTTCAGAAAATCACGTTTTAAGGAAATCCCGCATCGTGCGAAATTATCTTGTTTTTCCTAAACAACACGTTGTAAGTCGAAAAGCTTTCATGTTGCGTGTATGTCTAAGTGTGTAGCCTCAAAAGAGAAGGCACGGGACAGTTTTCTCTCGGAAGGATATGTAAGAATACCACTTCATAAGGAAATACAATTTTGCAGAGTAAAGACATATACGTACGCATTGGAAACTCTTTACGAGAAGAAATAACGCATAGTACAAAATTAGCTTGTATCTCCAAAACTACACGTTGTAACTCGAAAAGAATTGTTGTGGCGTGTACGTCTTAACATGTAGCATCTAAAGAGAACCAAAAGGAGAATTTTCTTTCGTCAAAATTTTTCAGAAAATCACGTTTTAAGGAAATCCCGCATCGTGCGAAATTATCTTGTTTTTCCTAAACAACACGTCGTAAGTCGAAAAGCTTTCATGTTGCATGTATGTCTAAGTGTGTAGCCTCAAAAGAGAAGGCACAGGACAGTTTTCTCTCGAAAGGATATGTAAGAATACCACTTCATAAGGAAATACAGTTTTGCAGAGTAAAGACATATACGTACGCATTGGAAACTCTTTACGAGAAGAAATAACGCATAGTACAAAATTAGCTTGTTTCTCCAAAACTACATGTTGTATCTCGAAAAGAATTGTTGTGGCGTGTACTTCTTAACATGTAGCATCTAAGGAGAACCAAAAGGAGAATTTTCTTTCTTCAAAATTTTTCATAAAATCACGTTTTAAGGAAATCCCGCATCGTGTGAAATTATCTTGTTTTTCATTAACAACACGTTGTAAGTCGAAAAGCTTTCATGTTGCGTGTATGTCTAAGTGTGTAGCCTCAAAAGAGAAGGCACAGGACAGTTTTCTCTCGAAAGGATATGTAAGAATACCACTTCATAAGGAAATACAGTTTTGCAGAGTAAAGACATATACGTACGCATTGGAAACTCTTTACGAGAAGAAATAACGCAGAGTACAAAATTAGCTTGTATCTCCAAAACTACACGTTGTATCTCGAAAAGAATTGTTGTGGCGTGTACGTCTTAACATGTAGCATCTAAAGAGAACGAAAAGGAGAATTTTCTTTCGTCAAAATTTTTCAGAAAATCACGTTTTAAGGAAATCCCGCATCCTGCGAAATTATCATGTTTTTCCTAAACAACACGTTGTAAGTCGAAAAGCTTTCATGTTGCGTGTATGTCTAAGTGTGTAGCCTCAAAAGAGAAGGCACAGGACAGTTTTCTCTCGAAAGGATATGTAAGAATACCACTTCATAAGGAAATACAGTTTTGCAGAGTAAAGACATATACATACGCATTGGAAACTCTTTACGAGAAGAAATAACGCATAGTACAAAATTAGCTTGTATCTCCAAAACTACATGTTGTATCTCGAAAAGAACTGTTGTGGCGTGTACGTCTTAACATGTAGCATCTAAAGAGAACCAAAAGGAGAATTTTCTTTCGTCAAAATTTTTCAGAAAATCACGTTTTAAGGAAATCCCGCATCGTGCGAAATTATCTTGTTTTTCCTAAACAACACGTTGTAAGTCGAAAAGCTTTCATGTTGCGTGTATGTCTAAGTGTGTAGCCTCAAAAGAGAAGGCACGGGACAGTTTTCTCTCGGAAGGATATGTAAGAATACCACTTCATAAGGAAATACAATTTTGCAGAGTAAAGACATATACGTACGCATTGGAAACTCTTTACGAGAAGAAATAACGCATAGTACAAAATTAGCTTGTATCTCCAAAACTACACGTTGTAACTCGAAAAGAATTGTTGTGGCGTGTACGTCTTAACATGTAGCATCTAAAGAGAACCAAAAGGAGAATTTTCTTTCGTCAAAATTTTTCAGAAAATCACGTTTTAAGGAAATCCCGCATCGTGCGAAATTATCTTGTTTTTCCTAAACAACACGTCGTAAGTCGAAAAGCTTTCATGTTGCATGTATGTCTAAGTGTGTAGCCTCAAAAGAGAAGGCACAGGACAGTTTTCTCTCGAAAGGATATGTAAGAATACCACTTCATAAGGAAATACAGTTTTGCAGAGTAAAGACATATACGTACGCATTGGAAACTCTTTACGAGAAGAAATAACGCATAGTACAAAATTAGCTTGTTTCTCCAAAACTACATGTTGTATCTCGAAAAGAATTGTTGTGGCGTGTACTTCTTAACATGTAGCATCTAAGGAGAACCAAAAGGAGAATTTTCTTTCTTCAAAATTTTTCATAAAATCACGTTTTAAGGAAATCCCGCATCGTGTGAAATTATCTTGTTTTTCATAAACAACACGTTGTAAGTCGAAAAGCTTTCATGTTGCGTGTATGTCTAAGTGTGTAGCCTCAAAAGAGAAGGCACAGGACAGTTTTCTCTCGAAAGGATATGTAAGAATACCACTTCATAAGGAAATACAGTTTTGCAGAGTAAAGACATATACGTACGCATTGGAAACTCTTTACGAGAAGAAATAACGCAGAGTACAAAATTAGCTTGTATCTCCAAAACTACACGTTGTATCTCGAAAAGAATTGTTGTGGCGTGTACGTCTTAACATGTAGCATCTAAAGAGAACGAAAAGGAGAATTTTCTTTCGTCAAAATTTTTCAGAAAATCACGTTTTAAGGAAATCCCGCATCCTGCGAAATTATCATGTTTTTCCTAAACAACACGTTGTAAGTCGAAAAGCTTTCATGTTGCGTGTATGTCTAAGTGTGTAGCCTCAAAAGAGAAGGCACAGGACAGTTTTCTCTCGAAAGGATATGTAAGAATACCACTTCATAAGGAAATACAGTTTTGCAGAGTAAAGACATATACATACGCATTGGAAACTCTTTACGAGAAGAAATAACGCATAGTACAAAATTAGCTTGTATCTCCAAAACTACATGTTGTATCTCGAAAAGAATTGTTGTGGCGTGTACGTCTTAACATGTAGCATCTAAAGAGAACCAAAAGGAGAATTTTCTTTCGTCAAAATTTTTCAGAAAATCACGTTTTAAGGAAATCCCGCATCGTGCGAAATTATCTTGTTTTTCCTAAACAACACGTTGTAAGTCGAAAAGCTTTCATGTTGCGTGTATGTCTAAGTGTGTAGCCTCAAAAGAGAAGGCACAGGACAGTTTTCTCTCGAAAGGATATGTAAGAATACCACTTCATAAGGAAATACAGTTTTGCAGAGTAAAGACATATACTTACGCATTGGAAACTCTTTACTAGAAGAAATAACGCATAGTACAAAATTAGCTTGTATCTCCAAAACTACATGTTGTATCTCGAAAAGAATTGTTGTGGCGTGTACGTCTTAACATGTAGCATCTAAAGAGAACCAAAAGGAGAATTTTCTTTCGTCAAAATTTTTCAGAAAATCACGTTTTAAGGAAATCCCGCATCGTGCGAAATTATCTTGTTTTTCCTAAACAACACGTTGTAAGTCGAAAAGCTTTCATGTTGCGTGTATGTCTAAGTGTGTAGCCTCAAAAGAGAAGGCACAGGAGAGTTTTCTCTCGAAAGAATATGTAAGAATACCACTTCATAAGGAAATACAGTTTTGCAGAGTAAAGACATATACGTACGCATTGGAAACTCTTTATGAGAAGAAATAACGCATAGTACAAAATTAGCTTGTATCTCCAAAACTACATGTTGTATCTCGAAAAGAATTGTTGTGGCGTGTACGTCTTAACATGTAGCATCTAAAGAGAACCAAAAGGAGAATTTTCTTTCGTCAAAATTTTTCAGAAAATCACGTTTTAAGGAAATCCCGCATCGTGCGAAATTATCTTGTTTTTCCTAAACAACACGTTGTAAGTCGAAAAGCTTTCATGTTGCGTGTATGTCTAAGTGTGTAGCCTCAAAAGAGAAGGCACGGGACAGTTTTCTCTCGGAAGGATATGTAAGAATACCACTTCATAAGGAAATACAGTTTTGCAGAGTAAAGACATAAACGTACGCATTGGAAACTCTTTACGAGAAGAAATAACGCATCGTACAAAATTAGCTTGTATCTCCAAAACTACACGTTGTATCTCGAAAAGAATTGTTGTGGCGTGTACGTCTTAACATGTAGCATCTAAAGAGAACCAAAAGGAGAATTTTCTTTCGTCAAAATTTTTCAGAAAATCACGTTTTAAGGAAATCCCGCATCGTGCGAAATTATCTTGTTTTTCCTAAACAACACGTCGTAAGTCGAAAAGCTTTCATGTTGCGTGTATGTCTAAGTGTGTAGCCTCAAAAGAGAAGGCACAGGACAGTTTTCTCTCGAAAGGATTTGTAAGAATACCACTTCATAAGGAAATACAGTTTTGCAGAGTAAAGACATATACGTACGCATTGGAAACTCTTTACGAGAAGAAATAACGCATAGTACAAAATTAGCTTGTATCTCCAAAACTACATGTTGTATCTCGAAAAGAATTGTTGTGGCGTGTACGTCTTAACATGTAGTATCTAAAGAGAACCAAAAGGAGAATTTTCTTTCTTCAAAATTTTTCATAAAATCACGTTTTAAGGAAATCCCGCATCGTGTGAAATTATCTTGTTTTTCCTAAACAACACGTTGTAAGTCGAAATGCTTTCATGTTGCGTGTATGTCTAAGTGTGTAGCCTCAAAAGAGAAGGCACAGGACAGTTTTCTCTCGAAAGGATATGTAAGAATACCACTTCATAAGGAAATACAGTTTTGCAGAGCAAAGACATATACGTACGCATTGGAAATTCTTTACGAGAAGAAATAACGCATAGTACAAAATTAGCTTGTATCTCCAAAACTACACGTTGTATCTCGAAAAGAATTGTTGTGGCGTGTACGTCTTAACATGTAGCATCTAAAGAGAACCAAAAGGAGAATTTTCTTTCGTCAAAATTTTTCAGAAAATCACGTTTTAAGGAAATCCCGCATCGTGTAAAATTATCTTGTTTTTCCTAAACAACACGTTGTAAATCGAAAAGCTTTCATGTTGCGTGTATGTCTAAGTGTGTAGCCTCAAAGGAGAAGGCACAGGAGAGTTTTCTTTCGAAAGAATATGTAAGAATACCACTTCATAAGGAAATACAGTTTTGCAGAGTAAAGACATATATGTACGTATTGGAAACTCTTTACGAGAAGAAATAACGCATCGTACAAAATTAGCTTGTATCTCCAAAACTACACGTTGTAACTAGAAAAGAATTGTTGTGGCGTGTACGTCTTATCATGTAGCATCTAAAGAGAACCAAAAGGAGAATTTTCTTTCGTCAAAATTTTTCAGAAAATCACGTTTTAAGGAAATCCCGCATCGTGCGAAATTATCTTGTTTTTCCTAAACAACACGTTGTAAGTCGAAAAGCTTTCATGTTGCGTGTATGTCTAAGTGTGTAGCCTCAAAAGAGAAGGCACAGGACAGTTTTCTCTCGAAAGGATATGTAAGAATACCACTTCATAAGGAAATACAGTTTTGCAGAGTAAAGACATATACGTACGCATTGGAAACTCTTTACGAGAAGAAATAACGCATAGTACAAAATTAGCTTGTATCTCCAAAACTACATGCTGTATCTCGAAAAGAATTGTTGTGACGTGTACGTCTTAACATGTAGCATCTAAAGAGAACCAAAAGGAGAATTTTCTTTCGTCAAAATTTTTCAGAAAATCACGTTTTAAGGAAATCCCGCATCGTGCGAAATTATCTTGTTTTTCCTAAACAACACGTTGTAAGTCGAAAAGCTTTCATGTTGCGTGTATGTCTAAGTGTGTAGCCTCAAGAGAGAAGGCACAGGACAGTTTTCTCTCGAAAGGATATGTAAGAATACCACTTCATAAGGAAATACAGTTTTGCAGAGTAAAGACATATACGTACGAATTGGAAACTCTTTACAAGAAGAAATAACGCATAGTACAAAATTAGCTTGTATCTCCAAAACTACATGCTGTATCTCGAAAAGAATTGTTGTGGCGTGTACGTCTTAACATGTAGCATCTAAAGAGAACCAAAAGGAGAATTTTCTTTCGTCAAAATTTTTCAGAAAATCACGTTTTCAGGAAATCCCGCATCGTGCGAAATTATCTTGTTTTTCCTAAACAACACGTTGTAAGTCGAAAAGCTTTCATGTTGCGTGTATGTCTAAGTGTGTAGCCTCAAAAGAGAAGGCACGGGATAGTTTTCTCTCGGAAGGATATGTAAGAATACCACTTCATAAGGAAATACAGTTTTGCAGAGTAAAGACATATACGTACGCATTGGAAACTCTTTACGAGAAGAAATAACGCATCGTACAAAATTAGCTTGTATCTCCAAAACTACACTTTGTATCTCGAAAAGAATTGTTGTGGCATGTACGTCTTAACATGTAGCATCTAAAGAGAACCAAAAGGAGAATTTTCTTTCGTCAAAATTTTTCAGAAAATCACGTTTTAAGGAAATCCCGCATCGTGCGAAATTATCTTGTTTTTCCTAAACAACACGTTGTAAGTCGAAAAGCTTTCATGTTGCGTGTATGTCTAAGTGTGTAGCCTCAAAAGAGAAGGCACGGGACAGTTTTCTCTCGGAAGGATATGTAAGAATACCACTTCATAAGGAAATACAATTTTGCAGAGTAAAGACATATACGTACGCATTGGAAACTCTTTACGAGAAGAAATAACGCATAGTACAAAATTAGCTTGTATCTCCAAAACTACACGTTGTAACTCGAAAAGAATTGTTGTGGCGTGTACGTCTTAACATGTAGCATCTAAAGAGAACCAAAAGGAGAATTTTCTTTCGTCAAAATTTTTCAGAAAATCACGTTTTAAGGAAATCCCGCATCGTGCAAAATTATCTTGTTTTTCCTAAACAACCCGTCGTAAGTCGAAAAGCTTTCATGTTGCATGTATGTCTAAGTGTGTAGCCTCAAAAGAGAAGGCACAGGACAGTTTTCTCTCGAAAGGATATGTAAGAATACCACTTCATAAGGAAATACAGTTTTGCAGAGTAAAGACATATACGTACGCATTGGAAACTCTTTACGAGAAGAAATAACGCATAGTACAAAATTAGCTTGTTTCTCCAAAACTACATGTTGTATCTCGAAAAGAATTGTTGTGGCGTGTACTTCTTAACATGTAGCATCTAAGGAGAACCAAAAGGAGAATTTTCTTTCTTCAAAATTTTTCATAAAATCACGTTTTAAGGAAATCCCGCATCGTGTGAAATTATCTTGTTTTTCATAAACAACACGTTGTAAGTCGAAAAGCTTTCATGTTGCGTGTATGTCTAAGTGTGTAGCCTCAAAAGAGAAGGCACAGGACAGTTTTCTCTCGAAAGGATATGTAAGAATACCACTTCATAAGGAAATACAGTTTTGCAGAGTAAAGACATATACGTACGCATTGGAAACTCTTTACGAGAAGAAATAACGCAGAGTACAAAATTAGCTTGTATCTCCAAAACTACACGTTGTATCTCGAAAAGAATTGTTGTGGCGTGTACGTCTTAACATGTAGCATCTAAAGAGAACGAAAAGGAGAATTTTCTTTCGTCAAAATTTTTCAGAAAATCACGTTTTAAGGAAATCCCGCATCGTGCGAAATTATCTTGTTTTTCCTAAACAACACGTTGTAAGTCGAAAAGCTTTCATGTTGCGTGTATGTCTAAGTGTGTAGCCTCAAAAGAGAAGGCACGGGACAGTTTTCTCTCGGAAGGATATGTAAGAATACCACTTCATAAGGAAATACAGTTTTGCAGAGTAAAGACATAAACGTACGCATTGGAAACTCTTTACGAGAAGAAATAACGCATCGTACAAAATTAGCTTGTATCTCCAAAACTACACGTTGTATCTCGAAAAGAATTGTTGTGGCGTGTACGTCTTAACATGTAGCATCTAAAGAGAACCAAAAGGAGAATTTTCTTTCGTCAAAATTTTTCAGAAAATCACGTTTTAAGGAAATCCCGCATCGTGCGAAATTATCTTGTTTTTCCTAAACAACACGTCGTAAGTCGAAAAGCTTTCATGTTGCGTGTATGTCTAAGTGTGTAGCCTCAAAAGAGAAGGCACAGGACAGTTTTCTCTCGAAAGGATTTGTAAGAATACCACTTCATAAGGAAATACAGTTTTGCAGAGTAAAGACATATACGTACGCATTGGAAACTCTTTACGAGAAGAAATAACGCATAGTACAAAATTAGCTTGTATCTCCAAAACTACATGTTGTATCTCGAAAAGAATTGTTGTGGCGTGTACGTCTTAACATGTAGTATCTAAAGAGAACCAAAAGGAGAATTTTCTTTCTTCAAAATTTTTCATAAAATCACGTTTTAAGGAAATCCCGCATCGTGCGAAATTATCTTGTTTTTCCTAAACAACACGTTGTAAGTCGAAAAGCTTTCATGTTGCGTGTATGTCTAAGTGTGTAGCCTCAAAAGAGAAGGCACAGGACAGTTTTCTCTCGAAAGGATATGTAAGAATACCACTTCATAAGGAAATACAGTTTTGCAGAGCAAAGACATATACGTACGCATTGGAAATTCTTTACGAGAAGAAATAACGCATAGTACAAAATTAGCTTGTATCTCCAAAACTACACGTTGTATCTCGAAAAGAATTGTTGTGGCGTGTACGTCTTAACATGTAGCATCTAAAGAGAACCAAAAGGAGAATTTTCTTTCGTCAAAATTTTTCAGAAAATCACGTTTTAAGGAAATCCCGCATCGTGTAAAATTATCTTGTTTTTCCTAAACAACACGTTGTAAATCGAAAAGCTTTCATGTTGCGTGTATGTCTAAGTGTGTAGCCTCAAGAGAGAAGGCACAGGACAGTTTTCTCTCGAAAGGATATGTAAGAATACCACTTCATAAGGAAATACAGTTTTGCAGAGTAAAGACATATACGTACGAATTGGAAACTCTTTACAAGAAGAAATAACGCATAGTACAAAATTAGCTTGTATCTCCAAAACTACATGCTGTATCTCGAAAAGAATTGTTGTGGCGTGTACGTCTTAACATGTAGCATCTAAAGAGAACCAAAAGGAGAATTTTCTTTCGTCAAAATTTTTCAGAAAATCACGTTTTCAGGAAATCCCGCATCGTGCGAAATTATCTTGTTTTTCCTAAACAACACGTTGTAAGTCGAAAAGCTTTCATGTTGCGTGTATGTCTAAGTGTGTAGCCTCAAAAGAGAAGGCACGGGATAGTTTTCTCTCGGAAGGATATGTAAGAATACCACTTCATAAGGAAATACAGTTTTGCAGAGTAAAGACATATACGTACGCATTGGAAACTCTTTACGAGAAGAAATAACGCATCGTACAAAATTAGCTTGTATCTCCAAAACTACACTTTGTATCTCGAAAAGAATTGTTGTGGCATGTACGTCTTAACATGTAGCATCTAAAGAGAACCAAAAGGAGAATTTTCTTTCGTCAAAATTTTTCAGAAAATCACGTTTTAAGGAAATCCCGCATCGTGCGAAATTATCTTGTTTTTCCTAAACAACACGTTGTAAGTCGAAAAGCTTTCATGTTGCGTGTATGTCTAAGTGTGTAGCCTCAAAAGAGAAGGCACGGGACAGTTTTCTCTCGGAAGGATATGTAAGAATACCACTTCATAAGGAAATACAATTTTGCAGAGTAAAGACATATACGTACGCATTGGAAACTCTTTACGAGAAGAAATAACGCATAGTACAAAATTAGCTTGTATCTCCAAAACTACACGTTGTAACTCGAAAAGAATTGTTGTGGCGTGTACGTCTTAACATGTAGCATCTAAAGAGAACCAAAAGGAGAATTTTCTTTCGTCAAAATTTTTCAGAAAATCACGTTTTAAGGAAATCCCGCATCGTGCAAAATTATCTTGTTTTTCCTAAACAACCCGTCGTAAGTCGAAAAGCTTTCATGTTGCATGTATGTCTAAGTGTGTAGCCTCAAAAGAGAAGGCACAGGACAGTTTTCTCTCGAAAGGATATGTAAGAATACCACTTCATAAGGAAATACAGTTTTGCAGAGTAAAGACATATACGTACGCATTGGAAACTCTTTACGAGAAGAAATAACGCATAGTACAAAATTAGCTTGTTTCTCCAAAACTACATGTTGTATCTCGAAAAGAATTGTTGTGGCGTGTACTTCTTAACATGTAGCATCTAAGGAGAACCAAAAGGAGAATTTTCTTTCTTCAAAATTTTTCATAAAATCACGTTTTAAGGAAATCCCGCATCGTGTGAAATTATCTTGTTTTTCATAAACAACACGTTGTAAGTCGAAAAGCTTTCATGTTGCGTGTATGTCTAAGTGTGTAGCCTCAAAAGAGAAGGCACAGGACAGTTTTCTCTCGAAAGGATATGTAAGAATACCACTTCATAAGGAAATACAGTTTTGCAGAGTAAAGACATATACGTACGCATTGGAAACTCTTTACGAGAAGAAATAACGCAGAGTACAAAATTAGCTTGTATCTCCAAAACTACACGTTGTATCTCGAAAAGAATTGTTGTGGCGTGTACGTCTTAACATGTAGCATCTAAAGAGAACGAAAAGGAGAATTTTCTTTCGTCAAAATTTTTCAGAAAATCACGTTTTAAGGAAATCCCGCATCGTGCGAAATTATCATGTTTTTCCTAAACAACACGTTGTAAGTCGAAAAGCTTTCATGTTGCGTGTATGTCTAAGTGTGTAGCCTCAAAAGAGAAGGCACAGGACAGTTTTCTCTCGAAAGGATATGTAAGAATACCACTTCATAAGGAAATACAGTTTTGCAGAGTAAAGACATATACATACGCATTGGAAACTCTTTACGAGAAGAAATAACGCATAGTACAAAATTAGCTTGTATCTCCAAAACTACATGTTGTATCTCGAAAAGAATTGTTGTGGCGTGTACGTCTTAACATGTAGCATCTAAAGAGAACCAAAAGGAGAATTTTCTTTCGTCAAAATTTTTCAGAAAATCACGTTTTAAGGAAATCCCGCATCCTGCGAAATTATCTTGTTTTTCCTAAACAACACGTTGTAAGTCGAAAAGCTTTCATGTTGCGTGTATGTCTAAGTGTGTAGCCTCAAAAGAGAAGGCACAGGACAGTTTTCTCTCGAAAGGATATGTAAGAATACCACTTCATAAGGAAATACACTTTTGCAGAGTAAAGACATATACGTACGTATTGGAAACTCTTTACGAGAAGAAATAAAGCATCGTACAAAATTAGCTTGTATCTCCAAAACTACATGTTGTAACTCGAAAAGAATTGTTGTGGCGTGTACGTCTTAACATGTAGCATCTAAATAGAACCAAAAGGAGAATTTTCTTTCGTCAAAATTTTTCAGAAAATCACGTTTTAAGGAAATCCCGCATCGTGCGAAATTATCTTGTTTTTCCTAAACAACACGTTGTAAGTCGAAAAGCTTTCATGTTGCGTGTATGTCTAAGTGTGTAGCCTCAAAAGAGAAGGCACAGGACAGTTTTCTCTCGAAAGGATATGTAAGAATACCACTTCATAAGGAAATACAGTTTTGCAGAGCAAAGACATATACGTACGCATTGGAAATTCTTTACGAGAAGAAATAACGCATAGTACAAAATTAGCTTGTATCTCCAAAACTACACGTTGTATCTCGAAAAGAATTGTTGTGGCGTGTACGTCTTAACATGTAGCATCTAAAGAGAACCAAAAGGAGAATTTTCTTTCGTCAAAATTTTTCAGAAAATCACGTTTTAAGGAAATCCCGCATCGTGTAAAATTATCTTGTTTTTCCTAAACAACACGTTGTAAATCGAAAAGCTTTCATGTTGCGTGTATGTCTAAGTGTGTAGCCTCAAAGGAGAAGGCACAGGAGAGTTTTCTTTCGAAAGAATATGTAAGAATACCACTTCATAAGGAAATACAGTTTTGCAGAGTAAAGACATATATGTACGTATTGGAAACTCTTTACGAGAAGAAATAACGCATCGTACAAAATTAGCTTGTATCTCCAAAACTACACGTTGTAACTAGAAAAGAATTGTTGTGGCGTGTACGTCTTATCATGTAGCATCTAAAGAGAACCAAAAGGAGAATTTTCTTTCGTCAAAATTTTTCAGAAAATCACGTTTTAAGGAAATCCCGCATCGTGCGAAATTATCTTGTTTTTCCTAAACAACACGTTGTAAGTCGAAAAGCTTTCATGTTGCGTGTATGTCTAAGTGTGTAGCCTCAAAAGAGAAGGCACAGGACAGTTTTCTCTCGAAAGGACATGTAAGAATACCACTTCATAAGGAAATACAGTTTTGCAGAGTAAAGACATATACGTACGCATTGGAAACTCTTTACGAGAAGAAATAACGCATAGTACAAAATTAGCTTGTATCTCCAAAACTACATGCTGTATCTCGAAAAAAATTGTTGTGGCGTGTACGTCTTAACATGTAGCATCTAAAGAGAACCAAAAGGAGAATTTTCTTTCGTCAAAATTTTTCAGAAAATCACGTTTTAAGGAAATCCCGCATCGTGCGAAATTATCTTGTTTTTCCTAAACAATACGTTGTAAGTCGAAAAGCTTTCATGGTGCGTGTATGTCTAAGTGTGTAGCCTCAAAAGAGAAGGCACAGGACAGTTTTCTCTCGAAAGGATATGTAAGAATACCACTTAATAAGGAAATACAGTTTTGCAGAGTAAAGACATATACGTACGCATTGGAAACTCTTTACGAGAAGAAATAACGCATAGTACAAAATTACCTTGTATTTCCAAAACTACACGTTGTATCTCGAAAAGAATTGTTGTGGCGTGTACGTCTTAACATGTAGCATCTAAAGAGAACCAAAAGGAGAATTTTCTTTCGTCAAAATTTTTCAGAATATCACGTTTTAAGGAAATCCCGCATCGTGCGAAATTATCTTGTTTTTCCTAAACAACAAGTTGTAAGTCGAAAAGCTTTCATGTTGCGTGTATGTCTAAGTGTGTAGCCTCAAAAGAGAAGGCACAGGACAGTTTTCTCTCGAAAGGATATGTAAGAATACCACTTCATAAGGAAATACAGTTTTGCAGAGTAAAGACATATACGTACGCATTGGAAACTCTTTACGAGAAGAAATAACGCATAGTACAAAATTAGCTTGTATCTCCAAAACTACACGTTGTATCTCGAAAAGAATTGTTGTGGCGTGTACGTCTTAACATGTAGCATCTAAAGAGAACCAAAAGGAGAATTTTCTTTCGTCAAAATTTTTCAGAAAATCACGTTTTAAGGAAATCCCGCATCGTGCGAAATTATCTTGTTTTTCCTAAACAACACGTTGTAAGTCGAAAAGCTTTCATGTTGCGTGTATGTCTAAGTGTGTAGCCTCAAAAGAGAAGGCACAGGAGAGTTTTCTCTCGAAAGAATATTGTAGAATACCCCGTTATAAGGAAGTACAATTTTGGAGAGTAAAGACAAATACGTACGTATTGAAAACACTTTACGAGAAGAAACAACGCGTCGTACAAAATTAGCTTGTATCTCCAAAACTACACGTTGTAACTCGAAAAGAATTTTTGTGGCGTGTACGTCTTAACATGTAGCATCTAAAGACAACCAAAAGGAGAATTTTCTTTCGTCAAAATTTTTCAGAAAATCACGTTTTAAGGAAATCCCGCATCGTGCGAAATTATCTTGTTTTTCCTAAACAACACGTTGTAAGTCGAAAAGCTTTCATGGTGCGTGTATGTCTAAGTGTGTAGCCTCAAAAGAGAAGGCACAGGACAGTTTTCTCTCGAAAGAATATGTAAGAATACCACTTCATAAGGAAATACAGTTTTGCAGAGTAAAGACATATACGTACGTATTGGAAACTCTTTACGAGAAGAAATAATGCATCGTACAAAATTAGCTTGTATCTCCAAAACTACACGTTGTAACTCGAAAAGAATTGTTGTGGCGTGTATGTCTTAACATGTAGCATCTAAAGAGAACCAAAAGGAGAATTTTCTTTCGTCAAAATTTTTCAGAAAATCACGTTTTAAGGAAATCCCGCATCGTGCGAAATTATCTTGTTTTTCCTAAACAACACGTTGTAAGTCGAAAAGCTTTCATGTTGCGTGTATGTCTAAGTGTGTAGCCTCAAAAAAGAAGGCACAGGACAGTTTTCTCTCGAAAGGATATGTAAGAATACCACTTCATAAGGAAATACAGTTTTGCAGAGTAAAGACATATACGTACGCATTGGAAACTCTTTACGAGAAGAAATAACGCATAGTACAAAATTAGCTTGTATCTCCAAAACTACACGTTGTATCTCGAAAAGAATTATTGTGGCGTGTACGTCTTAACATGTAGCATCTAAAGAGAACCAAAAGGAGAATTTTCTTTCGTCAAAATTTTTCAGAAAATCACGTTTTAAGGAAATCCCGCATCGTGCGAAATTATCTTGTTTTTCCTAAACAACACGTTGTAAGTCGAAAAGCTTTCATGTTGCGTGTATGTCTAAGTGTGTAGCCTCAGAAGAGAAGGCACAGGGCAGTTTTCTCTCGAAAGGATATGTAAGAATACCACTTCATAAAGAAATACAGTTTTGCAGAGTAAAGACATATACGTACGCATTGGAAACTCTTTACGAGAAGAAATAATGCATAGTACAAAATTAGCTTGTATCTCCAAAACTACACGTTGTATCTCGAAAAGAATTGTTGTGGCGTGTACGTCTTAACATGTAGCATCTAAAGAGAACCAAAAGGAGAATTTTCTTTCGTCAAAATTTTTCAGGAAATCACGTTTTAAGGAAATCCCGCATCGTGTAAAATTATCTTGTTTTTCCTAAACAACACGTTGTAAATCGAAAAGCTTTCATGTTGCGTGTATGTCTAAGTGTGTAGCCTCAAAGGAGAAGGCACAGGAGAGTTTTCTTTCGAAAGAATATGTAAGAATACCACTTCATAAGGAAATACAGTTTTGCAGAGTAAAGACATATACGTACGCATTGGAAACTCTTTACGAGAAGAAATAACGCATAGTACAAAATTAGCTTGTATCTCCAAAACTACATGTTGTATCTCGAAAAGAATTGTTGTGGCGTGTACGTCTTAACATGTAGCATCTAAAGAGAACCAAAAGGAGAATTTTCTTTCGTCAAAATTTTTCAGAAAATCACGTTTTAAGGAAATCCCGCATCGTGCGAAATTATCTTGTTTTTCCTAAACAACACGTTGTAAGTCGAAAAGCTTTCATGTTGCGTGTATGTCTAAGTGTGTAGCCTCAAAAGAGAAGGCACAGGACAGTTTTCTCTCGAAAGGATATGTAAGAATACCACTTCATAAGGAAATACACTTTTGCAGAGTAAAGACATATACGTACGTATTGGAAACTCTTTACGAGAAGAAATAAAGCATCGTACAAAATTAGCTTGTATCTCCAAAACTACATGTTGTAACTCGAAAAGAATTGTTGTGGCGTGTACGTCTTAACATGTAGCATCTAAATAGAACCAAAAGGAGAATTTTCTTTCGTCAAAATTTTCAGAAAATCACGTTTTAAGGAAATCCCGCATCGTGCGAAATTATCTTGTTTTTCCTAAACAACACGTTGTAAGTCGAAAAGCTTTCATGTTGCGTGTATGTCTAAGTGTGTAGCCTCAAAAGAGAAGGCACAGGACAGTTTTCTCTCGAAAGGATATGTAAGAATACCACTTCATAAGGAAATACAGTTTTGCAGAGTAAAGACATATACTTACGCATTGGAAACTCTTTACGAGAAGAAATAACGCATAGTACAAAATTAGCTTGTATCTCCAAAACTACATGTTGTATCTCGAAAAGAATTGTTGTGGCGTGTACGTCTTAACATGTAGCATCTAAAGAGAACCAAAAGGAGAATTTTCTTTCGTCAAAATTTTTCAGAAAATCACGTTTTAAGGAAATCCCGCATCGTGCGAAATTATCTTGTTTTTCCTAAACAACACGTTGTAAGTCGAAAAGCTTTCATGTTGCGTGTATGTCTAAGTGTCTAGCCTCAAAAGAGAAGGCACAGGACAGTTTTCTCTCGAAAGGATATGTAAGAATACCACTTCATAAGGAAATACAGTTTTGCAGAGTAAAGACATATACGTATGCATTGGAAACTCTTTACGAGAAGAAATAACGCATAGTACAAAATTAGCTTGTATCTCCAAAACTACATGTTGTATCTCCAAAAGAATTGTTGTGGCGTGTACATCTTAACATGTAGCATCTAAAGAGAACCAAAAAGAGAATTTTCTTTCGTCAAAATTTTTCAGAAAATCACGTTTTAAGGAAATCCCGCATCGTGCGAAATTATCTTGTTTTTCCTAAACAACACGTTGTAAGTCGAAAAGCTTTCATGTTGCGTGTATGTCTAAGTGTGTAGCCTCAAAAAAGAAGGCACAGGACAGTTTTCTCTCGAAAGGATATGTAAGAATACCACTTCATAAGGAAATACAGTTTTGCAGAGTAAAGACATATACGTACGCATTGGAAACTCTTTACGAGAAGAAATAACGCATAGTACAAAATTAGCTTGTATCTCCAAAACTACACGTTGTATCTCGAAAAGAATTATTGTGGCGTGTACGTCTTAACATGTAGCATCTAAAGAGAACCAAAAGGAGAATTTTCTTTCGTCAAAAATTTTCAGAAAATCACGTTTTAAGGAAATCCCGCATCGTGCGAAATTATCTTGTTTTTCCTAAACAACACGTTGTAAGTCGAAAAGCTTTCATGTTGCGTGTATGTCTAAGTGTGTAGCCTCAAAAGAGAAGGCACGGGACAGTTTTCTCTCGGAAGGATATGTAAGAATACCACTTCATAAGGAAATACAGTTTTGCAGAGTAAAGACATATACGTACGCATTGGAAACTCTTTACGAGAAGAAATAACGCATAGTACAAAATTAGCTTGTATCTCCAAAACTACATGTTGTATCTCGAAAAGAATTGTTGTGGCGTGTACGTCTTAACATGTAGCATCTAAAGAGAACCAAAAAGAGAATTTTCTTTCGTCAAAATTTTTCAGAAAATCACGTTTTAAGGAAATCCCGCATCGTGCGAAATTATCTTGTTTTTCCTAAACAACACGTTGTAAGTCGAAAAGCTTTCATGTTGCGTGTATGTCTAAGTGTGTAGCCTCAAAAGAGAAGGCACGGGACAGTTTTCTCTCGGAAGGATATGTAAGAATACCACTTCATAAGGAAATACAGTTTTGCAGAGTAAAGACATATACGTACGCATTGGAAACTCTTTACGAGAAGAAATAACACATAGTACAAAATTAGCTTGTATCTCCAAAACTACATGTTGTATCTCGAAAAGAATTGTTGTGGCGTGTACGTCTTAACATGTAGCATCTAAAGATAACCAAAAGGAGAATTTTCTTTCGTCAAAATTTTTCAGAAAATCACCTTTTAAGGAAATCCCGCATCGTGCGAAATTATCTTGTTTTTCCTAAACAACACGTTGTAAGTCGAAAAGCTTTCATGTTGCGTGTATGTCTAAGTGTGTAGCCTCAGAAGAGAAGGCACAGGAGAGTTTTCTCTCGAAAGAATATTGTAGAATACCCCGTTATAAGGAAGTACAATTTTGGAGAGTAAAGACAAATACGTACGTATTGAAAACACTTTACGAGAAGAAACAACGCATCGTACAAAATTAGCTTGTATCTCCAAAACTACACGTTGTAACTCGAAAAGAATTGTTGTGGCGTGTACGTCTTAACATGTAGCATCTAAAGAGAACCAAAAGGAGAATTTTCTTTCGTCAAAATTTTTCAGAAAATCACGTTTTAAGGAAATCCCGCATCGTGCGAAATTATCTTGTTTTTCCTAAACAACACGTTGTAAGTCGAAAAGCTTTCATGGTGCGTGTATGTCTAAGTGTGTAGCCTCAAAAGAGAAGGCACAGGACAGTTTTCTCTCGAAAGGATATGTAAGAATACCACTTCATAAGGAAATACAGTTTTGCAGAGTAAAGACATATACGTACGTATTGGAAACTCTTTACGAGAAGAAATAACGCATCGTACAAAATTAGCTTGTATCTCCAAAACTACACGTTGTAACTCGAAAAGAATTGTTGTGGCGTGTACTTCTTAACATGTAGCATCTAAAGAGAACCAAAAGGAGAATTTTCTTTCGTCAAAATTTTTCAGAAAATCACGTTTTAAGGAAATCCCGCATCGTGCGAAATTATCTTGTTTTTCCTAAACAACACGTTGTAAGTCGAAAAGCTTTCATGTTGCGTGTATGTCTAAGTGTGTAGCCTCAAAAAAGAAGGCACAGGACAGTTTTCTCTCGAAAGGATATGTAAGAATACCACTTCATAAGGAAATACAGTTTTGCAGAGTAAAGACATATACGTACGCATTGGAAACTCTTTACGAGAAGAAATAACGCATAGTACAAAATTAGCTTGTATCTCCAAAACTACACGTTGTATCTCGAAAAGAATTATTGTGGCGTGTACGTCTTAACATGTAGCATCTAAAGAGAACCAAAAGGAGAATTTTCTTTCGTCAAAAATTTTCAGAAAATCACGTTTTAAGGAAATCCCGCATCGTGCGAAATTATCTTGTTTTTCCTAAACAACACGTTGTAAGTCGAAAAGCTTTCATGTTGCGTGTATGTCTAAGTGTGTAGCCTCAGAAGAGAAGGCACAGGACAGTTTTCTCTCGAAAGGATATGTAAGAATACCACTTAATAAGGAAATACAGTTTTGCAGAGTAAAGACATATACGTACGCATTGGAAACTCTTTACGAGAAGAAATAACGCATAGTACAAAATTAGCTTGTATCTCGAAAACTACACGTTGTAACTCGAAAAGAATTGTTGTGGCGTGTACGTCTTATCATGTAGCATCTAAAGAGAACCAAAAGGAGAATTTTCTTTCGTCAAAATTTTTCAGAAAATCACGTTTTAAGGAAATCCCGCATCGTGCCAAATTATCTTGTTTTTCCTAAACAACACGTTGTAAGTCGAAAAGCTTTCATGTTGCGTGTATGTCTAAGTGTGTAGCCTCAAAAGAGAAGGCACAGGACAGTTTTCTCTCGAAAGGATATGTAAGAATACCACTTCATAAGGAAATACAGTTTTGCAGAGTAAAGACATATACGTACGCATTGGAAACTCTTTACGAGAAGAAATAACGCATAGTACAAAATTAGCTTGTATCTCCAAAACTACATGCTGTATCTCGAAAAGAATTGTTGTGGCGTGTACGTCTTAATATGTAGCATCTAAAGAGAACCAAAAGGAGAATTTTCTTTCGTCAAAATTTTTCAGAAAATCACGTTTTAAGGAAATCCCGCATCGTGCGAAATTATCTTGTTTTTCCTAAACAACACGTTGTAAGTCGAAAAGCTTTCATGTTGCGTGTATGTCTAAGTGTGTAGCCTCAAAAGAGAAGGCACGGGACAGTTTTCTCTCGGAAGGATATGTAAGAATACCACTTCATAAGGAAATACAGTTTTGCAGAGTAAAGACATATACGTACGCATTGGAAACTCTTTACGAGAAGAAATAACACATAGTACAAAATTAGCTTGTATCTCCAAAACTACATGTTGTATCTCGAAAAGAATTGTTGTGGCGTGTACGTCTTAACATGTAGCATCTAAAGATAACCAAAAGGAGAATTTTCTTTCGTCAAAATTTTTCAGAAAATCACCTTTTAAGGAAATCCCGCATCGTGCGAAATTATCTTGTTTTTCCTAAACAACACGTTGTAAGTCGAAAAGCTTTCATGTTGCGTGTATGTCTAAGTGTGTAGCCTCAGAAGAGAAGGCACAGGAGAGTTTTCTCTCGAAAGAATATTGTAGAATACCCCGTTATAAGGAAGTACAATTTTGGAGAGTAAAGACAAATACGTACGTATTGAAAACACTTTACGAGAAGAAACAACGCATCGTACAAAATTAGCTTGTATCTCCAAAACTACACGTTGTAACTCGAAAAGAATTGTTGTGGCGTGTACGTCTTAACATGTAGCATCTAAAGAGAACCAAAAGGAGAATTTTCTTTCGTCAAAATTTTTCAGAAAATCACGTTTTAAGGAAATCCCGCATCGTGCGAAATTATCTTGTTTTTCCTAAACAACACGTTGTAAGTCGAAAAGCTTTCATGGTGCGTGTATGTCTAAGTGTGTAGCCTCAAAAGAGAAGGCACAGGACAGTTTTCTCTCGAAAGGATATGTAAGAATACCACTTCATAAGGAAATACAGTTTTGCAGAGTAAAGACATATACGTACGTATTGGAAACTCTTTACGAGAAGAAATAACGCATCGTACAAAATTAGCTTGTATCTCCAAAACTACACGTTGTAACTCGAAAAGAATTGTTGTGGCGTGTACTTCTTAACATGTAGCATCTAAAGAGAACCAAAAGGAGAATTTTCTTTCGTCAAAATTTTTCAGAAAATCACGTTTTAAGGAAATCCCGCATCGTGCGAAATTATCTTGTTTTTCCTAAACAACACGTTGTAAGTCGAAAAGCTTTCATGTTGCGTGTATGTCTAAGTGTGTAGCCTCAAAAAAGAAGGCACAGGACAGTTTTCTCTCGAAAGGATATGTAAGAATACCACTTCATAAGGAAATACAGTTTTGCAGAGTAAAGACATATACGTACGCATTGGAAACTCTTTACGAGAAGAAATAACGCATAGTACAAAATTAGCTTGTATCTCCAAAACTACACGTTGTATCTCGAAAAGAATTATTGTGGCGTGTACGTCTTAACATGTAGCATCTAAAGAGAACCAAAAGGAGAATTTTCTTTCGTCAAAAATTTTCAGAAAATCACGTTTTAAGGAAATCCCGCATCGTGCGAAATTATCTTGTTTTTCCTAAACAACACGTTGTAAGTCGAAAAGCTTTCATGTTGCGTGTATGTCTAAGTGTGTAGCCTCAGAAGAGAAGGCACAGGACAGTTTTCTCTCGAAAGGATATGTAAGAATACCACTTAATAAGGAAATACAGTTTTGCAGAGTAAAGACATATACGTACGCATTGGAAACTCTTTACGAGAAGAAATAACGCATAGTACAAAATTAGCTTGTATCTCGAAAACTACACGTTGTAACTCGAAAAGAATTGTTGTGGCGTGTACGTCTTATCATGTAGCATCTAAAGAGAACCAAAAGGAGAATTTTCTTTCGTCAAAATTTTTCAGAAAATCACGTTTTAAGGAAATCCCGCATCGTGCCAAATTATCTTGTTTTTCCTAAACAACACGTTGTAAGTCGAAAAGCTTTCATGTTGCGTGTATGTCTAAGTGTGTAGCCTCAAAAGAGAAGGCACAGGACAGTTTTCTCTCGAAAGGATATGTAAGAATACCACTTCATAAGGAAATACAGTTTTGCAGAGTAAAGACATATACGTACGCATTGGAAACTCTTTACGAGAAGAAATAACGCATAGTACAAAATTAGCTTGTATCTCCAAAACTACATGCTGTATCTCGAAAAGAATTGTTGTGGCGTGTACGTCTTAATATGTAGCATCTAAAGAGAACCAAAAGGAGAATTTTCTTTCGTCAAAATTTTTCAGAAAATCACGTTTTAAGGAAATCCCGCATCGTGCGAAATTATCTTGTTTTTCCTAAACAACACGTTGTAAGTCGAAAAGCTTTCATGTTGCGTGTATGTCTAAGTGTGTAGCCTCAGAAGAGAAGGCACAGGAGAGTTTTCTCTCGAAAGAATATTGTAGAATACCCCGTTATAAGGAAGTACAATTTTGGAGAGTAAAGACAAATACGTATGTATTGAAAACACTTTACGAGAAGAAACAACGCGTCGTACAAAATTAGCTTGTATCTCCAAAACTACACGTTGTAACTCGAAAAGAATTGTTGTGGCGTGTATGTCTTAACATGTAGCATCTAAAGACAACCAAAAGGAGAATTTTCTTTCGTCAAAATTTTTCAGAAAATCACGTTTTAAGGAAATCCCGCATCGTGCGAAATTATCTTGTTTTTCCTAAACAACACGTTGTAAGTCGAAAAGCTTTCATGGTGCGTGTATGTCTAAGTGTGTAGCCTCAAAAGAGAAGGCACAGGACAGTTTTCTCTCGAAAGAATATGTAAGAATACCACTTCATAAGGAAATACAGTTTTGCAGAGTAAAGACATATACGTACGTATTGGAAACTCTTTACGAGAAGAAATAACGCATAGTACAAAATTAGCTTGTATCTCCAAAACTACACGTTGTAACTCGAAAAGAATTGCTGTGGCGTGTACGTCTTAACATGTAGCATCTAAAGAGAACCAAAAGGAGAATTTTCTTTCGTCAAAATTTTTCAGAAAATCACGTTTTAAGGAAATCCCGCATCGTGCGAAATTATCTTGTTTTTCCTAAACAACACGTTGTAAGTCGAAAAGCTTTCATGTTGCGTGTATGTCTAAGTGTGTAGCCTCAAAAAAGAAGGCACAGGACAGTTTTCTCTCGAAAGGATATGTAAGAATACCACTTCATAAGGAAATACAGTTTTGCAGAGTAAAGACATATACGTACGCATTGGAAACTCTTTACGAGAAGAAATAACGCATAGTACAAAATTAGCTTGTATTTCCAAAACTACACGTTGTATCTCGAAAAGAATTGTTGTGGCGTGTACGTCTTAACATGTAGCATCTAAAGAGAACCAAAAGGAGAATTTTCTTTCGTCAAAATTTTTCAGAAAATCACGTTTTAAGGAAATCCCGCATCGTGCGAAATTATCTTGTTTTTCCTAAACAACACGTTGTAAGTCGAAAAGCTTTCATGTTGCGTGTATGTCTAAGTGTGTAGCCTCAAAAGAGAAGGCTCAGGACAGTTTTCTCTCGAAAGGATATGTAAGAATACCACTTCATAAGGAAATACAGTTTTGCAGAGTAAAGACATATACGTACGCATTGGAAACTCTTTACGAGAAGAAATAACGCATAGTACAAAATTAGCTTGTATCTCCAAAACTACACGTTGTATCTCGAAAAGAATTGTTGTGGCGTGTACGTCTTAACATGTAGCATCTAAAGAGAACCAAAAGGAGAATTTTCTTTCGTCAAAATTTTTCAGAAAATCACGTTTTAAGGAAATCCCGCATCGTGCGAAATTATCTTGTTTTTCCTAAACAACACGTTGTAAGTCGAAAAGCTTTCATGTTGCGTGTATGTCTAAGTGTGTAGCCTCAAAAGAGAAGGCACAGGACAGTTTTCTCTCGAAAGGATATGTAAGAATACCACTTCATAAGGAAATACAGTTTTGCAGAGTAAAGACATATACGTACGCATTGGAAACTCTTTACGAGAAGAAATAACGCATAGTACAAAATTAGCTTGTATCTCCAAAACTACACGTTGTATCTCGAAAAGAATTGTTGTGGCGTGTACGTCTTAACATGTAGCATCTAAAGAGAACCAAAAGCAGAATTTCCTTTCGTCAAAATTTTTCAGAAAATCACGTTTTAAGGAAATCCCGCATCGTGCGAAATTATCTTGTTTTTCCTAAACAACACGTTGTAAGTCGAAAAGCTTTCATGTTGCGTGTATGTCTAAGTGTGTAGCCTCAAAAGAGAAGGCACAGGACAGTTTTCTCTCGAAAGGATATGTAAGAATACCACTTCATAAGGAAATACAGTTTTGCAGAGTAAAGACATATACGTACGCATTGGAAATTCTTTACGAGAAGAAATAACGCATAGTACAAAATTAGCTTGTATCTCCAAAACTACACGTTGTATCTCGAAAAGAATTGTTGTGGCGAGTACGTCTTAACATGTAGCATCTAAAGAGAACCAAAAGGAGAATTTTCTTTCGTCAAAAGAAGATGATTTCGCACGATGCGGGATTTCCTTAAAACGTGGCTTTCTGAAAAATTTTGACCAAAGAAAATTCTCCTGTGGGTTCTCTTTTGAGGCTACACGTTTAGACGTACACGGCACACCAATATTTTCGAGTTACAACGTGTTGTTACGGAGATACAAGGTAATTTTGTAAGATGAGTTACTTCTTCTCTTAAAATGTTTCCAATACGTTCTTATTTGTCTTTACTCTGCAACACTGTATTTCCTTATAACGTGGTATTCTTACATATTCGTTCGAGAGAAAACTATCCTGTGTGTTCCCTTTTTAGTCTACACACTTAGACATACAGGCAACACCACAGCTTTCTGAGTTACAACGTGTTGTTTATGAAAAACATGATAATTTCGCACGATGCGGGATTTCCTTAAAACGTAGTTTTCTGAAAAATTTTGACGAAAGAAAATTCTTCAGTGGGTTCTCTTTTGAGGCTACACGTTTAGACGTACACGCCACACCAAATCCTTTCGAGTTACCACGTGTGGTTTAGGAGATACAAGCTAATATTTTAAGATACGTTATTTCTTCTCATTAAGTGTTTCCAACATGTACGTATTTGTCTTTACTCTGCAACACTGTATTTCCTTATAACTTTGTATTCTTACATATTCTTTCGAGAGAAAACTCTCCTGTGCGTTCTCTTTAGAGGCTACACGCTTAGACATACAAGCAACGCCAAAGCTTTTCGAGTTACAATGTGTTGTTTAGGAAAAACAAGATAATTACGCACGATGCAAGATTTCCTTAAAACGTGGTTTCTGACAAATTTTGATGAAAGAAAATTCTCCTGTGTGTTCTCTTTTGAGGCTACAGGTTTAGACGTACATGTCACACCAGATCTTTTCGAGTTACAACATGTTGTTTAGGAGATACAAGCTAATTTTGTATGAAGCAGTATTTCTTTTACTAAAGTGTTTCCAATATGTACTTATTTGTCTTTACTCTGCAAAATTGTATTTCCTTATAACGTGGTATTCTTACAGATTCTTTCGAGAGAAAACTCTCCTGTGTGTTCTCTTTTGAGGCCACACCTTTAGACATACACGCAACACCAAAGCTTTTCGAGTTACAACGTGTTGTTTAGGAAAAACAAGATAATTTTGCACGATGCGGGATTACCTTAAAACGTGGTTTTCTGACAAATTTTGACGAAAGAAAGTTCCCCTGTTGGTGTTCTTTTGAGTCAACACGTGTAGACGTACGAGCCACACCAAATCTTTTCTAGTTACAACGTGTTGTTTAGGAGATACAAGCAAATTTTGTACGATGCGTTATTTCTTCTCATAAAGTGTTTCCAATACGTACGTATTTGTCTTTACTCTGCAACACTGTATTTCCTTATAACGTGGTATTCTTACATATTCTTTCGAGGGAGAACTCTCCTGTGCGTTCTCTTTTGAGGCTACATGCTTAGACATACATGCAACCCCAAAGCTTTTCGAGTTACAACTTGTTGTTTAGGAAAAACAAGATAATTTCGCAGGATGCGAGATGTCCATAAAACATGGTTTTCTGACATATTTTGACGAAAGAAAGTTCTCCTGTGGGTTCTCTTTTGAGGCTACACGTGTAGAGGTATGGGCCACACCAAATCTTTTCGAGTTGCAACGTGTTGTTTAGGAGATACAAGCTAATTTTGTACGATGCGTTATTTCTTCTCGTAAAGTGTATCCAATATGTACGTATTTGTCTTTACTCTGCAACACTGTATTTCCTTATAACGTGGTGTTCTTATATATTCTTTCGAGAGAAAACTCTCCTGTGCGTTCTCTTTTGAGGTGACACGCTTAGACATACACGCAACACCAAAGCTTTTCGAGTTACAACGTGTTGTTTAGGAAAAACAAGATAATTTCGCACGGTGCGAGATTTCATTAAAACGTGGTTTCTGACAAATTGGATGAAGGAAAATTCTCCTGTGGGTTCTCTTTTGAGGCTGCACGTTTAGACGTACACTTCACACCAAATCTTTTTGAGTTACAAGTTGTTGTTTAGGAGATACAAGCTAATTTTGTACGATGCGTTATTTCTTCTCGTAAAGTGTTTCCAATATGTACTTATGTGTCTTTACTCTGCAAAATTGTATTTCCTTTTAACGTGGTATTCTTACATATTCTTTTGAGAGAAAACTCTCCTGTGCCTTCCCTTTTGAGGCTCCATGCTTACACAAACACACAACGCCAAAGCTTTTTGAGTTACAATGTGTTGTTTAGGAAAAACAAGATTATTTCGCACGATGCCAGATTTCCATAAAATGTGGTTTTCTGAAAAATTTTGACGAAAGAAAGTTCTCTTGTGGGTTCTCTTTTGAGGCTGCACGTGTGGAGGTATGAGCCACACCAAATCTTTTCGAGCTACAACGTGTTGTTTAGGAGATACAAGCTAATGTTGTACAATGCATTATTTCTTCTCTTAAAGTGTTTCCAATACGTACATATTTGTCTTTACTCTGCAACACTGTATTTCCTTATAACGTGGTATTCTTACATATTCTTTCGAGAGAAAACTCTCCTTTGAGTTCTCTTTTGAGGTTACACGGTTAGACATACACGCAACACCAAAGCTTTTCGAGTTACAACGTGTTCTTTAGGAAAAACAAGATAATTTCGCACGATGCGAGATTCCCTTAAAACGTGGTTTCTGACAAATTTTGACGAAAGAAAATTCTCCTGTGGGTTCCCTTTTGAGGCTACACGTTTAGACGTACACGTCACACCAAATCTTTTCGAGCTACAACGTGTTGTTTAGGAGATACAAGCTAATATTGTACGATGCGTTATTTCTTCTCGTAAAGTGTTTCCAATATGTACTTATTTGTCTTTACTCTGCAAAATTGTATTTCCTTATAACGTGGTATTCTTACATATTCTTTCGAGAGAAAACTCTCCTGTGCCTTCTCTTTTGAGGCTCCATGCTTACACAAACACGCAACGCCAAAGCTTTTTGAGTTACAATGTGTTGTTTAGGAAAAACAAGATAATTTCCCACGATGCCAGATTTCCATAAAACGTGGTTTTCTGAAAAATTTTGACGAAAGAAAGTTCTCCTGTGGGTTCTTTTTCGAGGCTACACGTGTAGAGGTAAGAGCCATACCAAATCTTTTCGAGTTACAACGTGTTATTTAGGAGATAGAAGCTAATGTTGTACGATGCGTTATTTCTTCTCTTAAAGTGTTTCCAATAAGTACATATTTGTCTTTACTCTGCAACACTGTATTTCCTTATAACGTGGTATTCTTACATATTCTTTCGAGAGAAAACTCTCCTGTGAGTTCTCTTTTGAGGCTACAAGCTTAGACATACAGGCAACACCAAAGCTTTTCCAGTTACAACCTATTGTTTAGGAAAAACAAGATAATTTTGCAGGATGCGAGATTTCTTTAAAACGTGGTTTCTGACAAATTTTGATGAAAGAAAATTCTCCTGTGGGTTCTCTTTTGAGGCTACACATGTAGACGTACATGTCACACCAAATCTTTTCGAGTTACAACGTGTTGTTTAGGAGATACAAGCTAATTTTGTACGATGCGTTATTTCTTCTCATAAATTGTTTCCAATACGTACTTATTTGTATTTAGTCTGCAACACTGTATTTCCTTATAACGTGGTATTCTTACATATTCTTTGAGGGAAAACTCTCCTGTGCGTGCTCTTTTGAGGCTACATGCTTAGACATACACGCAACGACAACGATTTTCGAGTAACAACGTGTTGTTTAGTAAAAACAAGATAATTTCGCACGATGCGAGATTTCCATAAAACGTGGTTTTCTGAAAAATTTTGACGAAAGAAAATTCTCCTGTGGGTTCTCTTTTGAGGCTACACGTGTAGGGGTACGAGCCACACTAAATCTTATCGAGTTACAAGGTGTTGTTTAGGAGATACAAGCTAATTTTGTACGATGCTTTAATTCTTCTCGTAAAGTGTTTCCAATACGTATGTATTTGTCTTTACTCTGCAACACTGTATTTCCTTATAACGTGGTATTCTTACATATTCTTTCGAGAGAAAACTCTCCTGTGTGTTCTCTTTTGAGGCTACACGCTTAGACATACACGCACCACCAAAGCTTTTCGAGTTACAACGTGTTGTTTAGGAAAAACAAGATAATTTCGCACGATGCGAGATTTCCATAAAACGTGGTTTCTGACAAATTTTGATGAAAGAAAATTCTCCTGTGGGTTCTCTTTTGAGGCTACACATTTAGACGTACACGTCACACCAAATCTTTTTGTTGTTTAGGAGATACAAGCTAATTTTCTACGATACGTTATTTCTTATTGTAATGTGTTTCCAATAAGTTCTTATTTGTCTTTACCCTGCAAAATTGTATTTTCTTATAACGTGGTATTCTTACATATTCTTTCAAGAGAAAACTCTCCTGTGCCTTCTCTTTTGAGGCTCCACGCTTACACATACACGCAACACCAAAGCTTTTCGAGTTACAACATGTTGTTTAGGAAGAAGATGATATCGCACGATGCGGGATTTCCTTAAAACGTGGTTTTCTGACAAATTTTGACGAAAGAAAATTCTCCTTTGGGTTCTCTTTTGAGGCTACATTTTTAGATGTACACGCCACACCAAATTTTTTCGAGTTACAACGTGTTGTTTAGGAGATACAAGCTAATTTTGTACGATGCGTTAATTCTTCTAGTAAAGCGTTTCCAATATGTATGTATTTGTCTTTACGCTGCAACACTGTATTTCCTTATCACGTGGTTTTCTTACATATTGTTTCGAGAGAAAACTATACTGTGCGTTCCCTTTTGAGGCTACACACTTAGACATACAGGCAACACCAAAGCTTTTCGAGTTACAACGTGTTTTTATGAAAAACAAGATAATTTCGCACGATGCGAGATTTCCTTAAAACGTGGTGTTCTGACAACTTTTGAGGAAAGAAAATTCTCCTGTGGGTTCTCTTTTGAGGCTACACGTTTAGACGTGCACGCAATACCGAATCATTTCGAGTTACCATGTGTTGTTCAGGAGATACAAGCTAATTTTGTACGATGCGTTATTTCTTCTTGTAAAGTGTTTCCAATAAGTATGTATTTTCTTTAGTGTGCAATACTGTATTTCCTAATAACGTGGTATTCTTACATATTCTTTTGACAGAAAACTCTCCTGTGCCTTCTCTTTTGAGGCTACACGCTTAGACATACACGCAACACCAAAGATTTTCGAGTGACACCGTGATGTTTAGGAAAAACAAGATAATTTCGCACGATGTGGGATTTCCTTAAAACGTGGTTTTCTGACAAATTTTGACGAAAGAAAATTTTCCTGTGGGTTCTCTTTTGAGGCTGCACATTTAGACGTACACACCACACCAAATCTTTTCGAGTTACAACGTGCTGTTTAGGAGTTACAAGCTAATTTTTTATGATGCATTATTTCTTCTCGTAAAGTTTAAGTGTTTCCAATATGTACATATTTGTGTTTACTCTGCAACATTGTATTTCCTCATAACGTGGTATTCTTACATATTCTTTCGAGAGAAAACTGTCCTGTGCGTTCTCTTTTGAGGCTACACGCTTAGACATACACGCAACACCAAAGCTATTCGAGTTACAACGTGTTGTTTAGGAAAAACAAGATAATTTCGCACGATGTGGGATTTTCTAAAATCGTGGTTTTCTGAAAAAAAATTGACCAAAGAAAATACTCCTGTGGGTTCTCTTTTGAGGCTACACGTTTAGATGTACACGTCACACCAAATCTTTTCGAGTTATAACGTGTAGTTTAGGAGATACATGCTAATTTTGTACGATGCATTATTTCTTCTCGTAAAGTGTTTCCAATATGTACTTATTTGTCTTTACTCTGCAAAATTGTATTTCCTTATAACGTGGTATTCTTACATATTCTTTCGAGAGAAAACTCTCCTGTGCCTTCTCTTTTGAGGCTCCATGCTTACACAAACACGCAACGCCAAAGCTTTTTGAGTTACAATGTGTTGTTTAGGAAAAACAAGATAATTTCCCACGATGCCAGATTTCCATAAAACGTGGTTTTCTGAAAAATTTTGACGAAAGAAAGTTCTCCTGTGGGTTCTTTTTCGAGGCTACACGTGTAGAGGTAAGAGCCATACCAAATCTTTTCGAGTTACAACGTGTTATTTAGGAGATAGAAGCTAATGTTGTACGATGCGTTATTTCTTCTCTTAAAGTGTTTCCAATAAGTACATATTTGTCTTTACTCTGCAACACTGTATTTCCTTATAACGTGGTATTCTTACATATTCTTTCGAGAGAAAACTCTCCTGTGAGTTCTCTTTTGAGGCTACAAGCTTAGACATACAGGCAACACCAAAGCTTTTCCAGTTACAACCTATTGTTTAGGAAAAACAAGATAATTTTGCAGGATGCGAGATTTCTTTAAAACGTGGTTTCTGACAAATTTTGATGAAAGAAAATTCTCCTGTGGGTTCTCTTTTGAGGCTACACATGTAGACGTACACGTCACACCAAATCTTTTCGAGTTACAACGTGTTGTTTAGGAGATACAAGCTAATTTTGTACGATGCGTTATTTCTTCTCATAAATTGTTTCCAATACGTACTTATTTGTATTTAGTCTGCAACACTGTATTTCCTTATAACGTGGTATTCTTACATATTCTTTGAGGGAAAACTCTCCTGTGCGTGCTCTTTTGAGGCTACATGCTTAGACATACACGCAACGACAACGATTTTCGAGTAACAACGTGTTGTTTAGTAAAAACAAGATAATTTCGCACGATGCGAGATTTCCATAAAACGTGGTTTTCTGAAAAATTTTGACGAAAGAAAATTCTCCTGTGGGTTCTCTTTTGAGGCTACACGTGTAGGGGTACGAGCCACACTAAATCTTATCGAGTTACAAGGTGTTGTTTAGGAGATACAAGCTAATTTTGTACGATGCTTTAATTCTTCTCGTAAAGTGTTTCCAATACGTATGTATTTGTCTTTACTCTGCAACACTGTATTTCCTTATAACGTGGTATTCTTACATATTCTTTCGAGAGAAAACTCTCCTGTGTGTTCTCTTTTGAGGCTACACGCTTAGACATACACACACCACCAAAGCTTTTCGAGTTACAACGTGTTGTTTAGGAAAAACAAGATAATTTCGCACGATGCGAGATTTCCATAAAACGTGGTTTCTGACAAATTTTGATGAAAGAAAATTCTCCTGTGGGTTCTCTTTTGAGGCTACACATTTAGACGTACACGTCACACCAAATCTTTTTGTTGTTTAGGAGATACAAGCTAATTTTCTACGATACGTTATTTCTTATTGTAATGTGTTTCCAATAAGTTCTTATTTGTCTTTACCCTGCAAAATTGTATTTTCTTATAACGTGGTATTCTTACATATTCTTTCAAGAGAAAACTCTCCTGTGCCTTCTCTTTTGAGGCTCCACGCTTACACATACACGCAACACCAAAGCTTTTCGAGTTACAACATGTTGTTTAGGAAGAAGATGATATCGCACGATGCGGGATTTCCTTAAAACGTGGTTTTCTGACAAATTTTGACGAAAGAAAATTCTCCTTTGGGTTCTCTTTTGAGGCTACATTTTTAGATGTACACGCCACACCAAATTTTTTCGAGTTACAACGTGTTGTTTAGGAGATACAAGCTAATTTTGTACGATGCGTTAATTCTTCTAGTAAAGCGTTTCCAATATGTATGTATTTGTCTTTACGCTGCAACACTGTATTTCCTTATCACGTGGTTTTCTTACATATTGTTTCGAGAGAAAACTATACTGTGCGTTCCCTTTTGAGGCTACACACTTAGACATACAGGCAACACCAAAGCTTTTCGAGTTACAACGTGTTTTTATGAAAAACAAGATAATTTCGCACGATGCGAGATTTCCTTAAAACGTGGTGTTCTGACAACTTTTGAGGAAAGAAAATTCTCCTGTGGGTTCTCTTTTGAGGCTACACGTTTAGACGTGCACGCAATACCGAATCATTTCGAGTTACCATGTGTTGTTCAGGAGATACAAGCTAATTTTGTACGATGCGTTATTTCTTCTTGTAAAGTGTTTCCAATAAGTATGTATTTTCTTTAGTGTGCAATACTGTATTTCCTAATAACGTGGTATTCTTACATATTCTTTTGACAGAAAACTCTCCTGTGCCTTCTCTTTTGAGGCTACACGCTTAGACATACACGCAACACCAAAGATTTTCGAGTGACACCGTGATGTTTAGGAAAAACAAGATAATTTCGCACGATGTGGGATTTCCTTAAAACGTGGTTTTCTGACAAATTTTGACGAAAGAAAATTTTCCTGTGGGTTCTCTTTTGAGGCTGCACATTTAGACGTACACACCACACCAAATCTTTTCGAGTTACAACGTGCTGTTTAGGAGTTACAAGCTAATTTTTTATGATGCATTATTTCTTCTCGTAAAGTTTAAGTGTTTCCAATATGTACATATTTGTGTTTACTCTGCAACATTGTATTTCCTCATAACGTGGTATTCTTACATATTCTTTCGAGAGAAAACTGTCCTGTGCGTTCTCTTTTGAGGCTACACGCTTAGACATACACGCAACACCAAAGCTATTCGAGTTACAACGTGTTGTTTAGGAAAAACAAGATAATTTCGCACGATGTGGGATTTTCTAAAATCGTGGTTTTCTGAAAAAAAATTGACCAAAGAAAATACTCCTGTGGGTTCTCTTTTGAGGCTACACGTTTAGATGTACACGTCACACCAAATCTTTTCGAGTTATAACGTGTAGTTTAGGAGATACATGCTAATTTTGTACGATGCATTATTTCTTCTCGTAAAGTGTTTCCAATACGTACGTATTTGTCTTTACTCTGCAACACTGTATTTCCTTATAACGTGGTATTCTTGCATATTCTTTCGAGAGAAAATTCTCCTGTGCCTTCTCATTTGAGGCTACATGCTTAGACATACACGCAACACCAAAGATTTTTGATTTACACGTGTTGATTAGGAAAAACAATATAATTTCGCATGATGCGGGCTTTCCTTAAAACGTGGTTTTCTTACAAATTTTGACGAAAGAAAATTCTCCTGTGGGTTCTCTTTTGAGGCTACACGTTTAGACGTACACACCACACCAAATCTTTTCGAGTTACAACGTGCTGTTTAGGAGTTACAAGCTAATTTTTTATGATGCATTATTTCTTCTCGTAAAGTTTGAGTGTTTCCAGTATGTACATATTTGTCTTTACTCTGCAACATTGTATTTCCTCATAACGTGGTATTCTTACATATTCTTTCGAGAGAAAACTGTCCTGTGCGTTCTCTTTTGAGGCTACACGCTTAGACATACACGCAACACCAAAGCTATTCGAGTTACAACGTGTTGTTTAGGAAAAACAAGATAATTTCGCACGATGTGGGATTTTCTAAAATCGTGGTTTTCTGAAAAAAAATTGACCAAAGAAAATACTCCTGTGGGTTCTCTTTTGAGGCTACACGTTTAGATGTACACGTCACACCAAATCTTTTCGAGTTATAACGTGTAGTTTAGGAGATACATGCTAATTTTGTACGATGCATTATTTCTTCTCGTAAAGTGTTTCCAATACGTACGTATTTGTCTTTACTCTGCAACACTGTATTTCCTTATAACGTGGTATTCTTGCATATTCTTTCGAGAGAAAATTCTCCTGTGCCTTCTCATTTGAGGCTACATGCTTAGACATACACGCAAAACCAAATCTTTTTGATTTACACGTGTTGATTAGGAAAAACAATATAATTTCGCATGATGCGGGCTTTCCTTAAAACGTGGTTTTCTTACAAATTTTGACGAAAGAAAATTCTCCTGTGGGTTCTCTTTTGAGGCTACACGTTTAGACGTACACGCCACACCAAATCATTTCGATTTAAAACGTGTTGTTTAGGAGATACAAGCTTGTACGAAGCGTTATTTCTTCTCGTAAAGTGTTTCCAATACGAACGTATTTGTCTTTACTCTGCAACAATGTATTTCCTTATAACGTGGTATTCTTACATATTCTTTATAGAGAAAACTCTCCTGTGCCTTCTCTTTTGAGGCTACATGCTTAGACATACACGCAACACCAAAGCTATTCGAGTTACGACGTTTTGTTTGGGAAAACCAAGATAATTTCGCAGGATGCGGGATTTCCTTAAAACGTGGTTTTCTGAAAAATTTTGACGAACGAAAATTCTCCTGTGGGATCTCTTTTGAGGCTACACGATTAGACGCACACACCACACCAAATATTTTCGAGTTACAACGTGTTGTTTAGGAGATACAAGCTAATTTTTTACGATGCTTTATTTCTTCTCGTAAAGTGTTTCGAGTACATACGTATTTGTCTTTACTCTGCAACACTGTATTTCCTTATAACGTGGTATTCTTACATATTCTTTCGAGAGAAAACTCTCCTGTGCGTTCTCTTTTGAAGGCTACATGCTTAGACATACATGCAACACCAAAGCACACGAGTTACAACGTGTTGTTTAGGAAAAACAAGATAATTTCGCACGATGCGGGATTTCCTAAAATCGTGGTTTTCTGAAAAAATTTTGACGAAAGAAAATACTCCTGTGGGTTCTCTTTTGAGGCTACACGTTTAGATGTACACGCCACACCAAATCTTTTCGAGTTATAACGTGTAGTTTAGGAGATACAAGCTAATTTTTTACGATGCATTATTTCTTCTTGTAAAGTGTTTCCAATATGTACATATTTGTCTTTACTCTGCAACACTGTATTTCTTTTTAACGTGGTATTCTTACATTTTCTTTAAGGGAAAACTCTCTTCCTATGCCTTCTCTTTTGAGGCTACATGCTTAGACATACTCGCAACACCAAAGCTTTTCGAGTTACGACCGGTTGTTTAGGAAAAACAAGATAATTTCGCATGATGCGGGATTTCCTTAAAATGTGGTTTACTGACCAATTTTGACGAAAGAAAATTCTCCTGTGGCTTCTCTTTTGAGGCTACATGTTTAGACATATAGGCCATACCAAATCTTTTCGAGTTACAACGTGTTGTTTAGGAGATACAAGCTAATTTTGTACGATGCGTTATTTCTTCTCTTAAAGTGTTTCCAATACGTACGTATTTGTCTTTACTCTGCAACACTGTATTTCCTTATAACGTGGTATTCTTACATATTCTTTCGAGGAAAACTCTCCTGTGAGTTCTCTTTTGAGGCTACAAGCTTAGACATACAGGCAACACCAAAGATTTTCCAGTTACAACCAGTTGTTTAGGAAAAACAAGATAATTTTGCACGATGCGAGATTTCTTTAAAACGTGGTTTCTGACAAATTGTGATGAAAGAAAATTCTCCTGTGGGTTCTCTTTTGAGGCTACACGTTTAGACGTACACGTCACACCAAATCTTTTCGAGTTACAACGTGTTGTTTAGGAGATACAAGCTAATTTTGTACGATGCGTTATTTCTTCTCGTAAAGTGTTTCCAATATGTACTTATTTGTCTTTACTCTGCAAAATTGTATTTCCTTATAACATGGTATACTTACCTATTCTTTTGAGAGAAAACTCTCCTGTGCCTTCTCTTTTGAGGCTCCATGCTTACACATACACGCAACAACAAAGCTTTTCGAGTTACAACATGTTGTTTAGGAAAAACAAGATGATTTCGCACGATGCGGGATTTCCTTAAAACGTGGTTTTCTGAAAAATTTTGACGAAAGAAAATTCTCCTGTTGGTTCTCTTTTGAGGCTACACGTTTAGACGTACATGCCATACCAAATCTTTTCGAGTTACAACGTGTTGTTTAGGAGATACAAGTTAATTTTTTACGTTGCGTTAATTCTTTTCGTAAAGTGTTTCCCATACGTACATATTTGTCTTTATTCTGCAACATTGTATTTCCTTATAAGGTGGAATTCATGCATATTCTTTCGAGAGAAAACTATCCTGTGCGTTCCCTTTTGAGGCTACACACTTAGACATACAGGCAACACCAAAGCTTTTCGAGTTACAACGTGTTGTTTATGAAAAACAAGATAATTTCGCAAGATGCGGGATTTCCTTAAAACGTGGTTTTAGGAAAAATTTTGACGAAAGAAAATTCTCCTGTGGGTTCTCTTTTGAGGCTACCTGTATAGACGTACACGCCACACCAAATCCTTTCGAGTTACCACGTGTTGTTTAGGAACTACAAGCTAATTTTGTACGATGCGTTATTTTTTCTCGTAAAGTGTTTCCCTTATGTACATATTTGTCTTTACTCTGCAACACTGTTTTTCCTTATGACATTGTATTCTTACATGTTCTTTCGAGAGAAAACTCTCCTGTGCATTCTCTTTAGAGACTACATGCTCAGACATTCACACAACACCAAAGCTTTTCGAGTTACAACGTGTTGTTAAGGAAAAACAAGATAATTTTGCACGATGTGGGATTTCCTTAAAACGTGGTTTTTTGACAAATTTTGAAGAAAGAAAGTTCTCCTGTAGGTTCTCTTTTGAGGCTACACGTGTAGAGGTACGAGCCACACCAAATATTTTTGAGTTACAACGTGTTGATTAGGAGATACAAGCAAATATTGTATGATGCGCTATTTCTTCTCATAAGGTGTTTCCAATATGTACTTATTTGTCTTTACTCTGCAACACTGTATTTCCTTATAACGTGGTATTCTTACATATTCTTTCGAGGGAAAACTCTCCTGTACATTCTCTTTTGAGGCTAGAAGCTTAGACAAACACGCAACTCCAAAGCTTTTCGAGTTACCACGTGTTGTTTAGGAAAAAGAAGGAAATTTTGCACGATGCGAGATTTCCATAAAACGTGGTTTTCTGAAAAATTTTGACGAAAGAAAATTCTCCTGTGGGTTCTATTTTGATGCTACACGTTTAGACACACACGCCACACCAAATCTTTTCGGGTTATAACGTGTTGTTTAGGGGAAACAAGCTAATTTTGTACGATGCGTTATTTCTTCTCTTAAAGATTTCCAATACGTACGTAGTTGTCTTTACTCTGCAACACGGTATTTCCTTATAACGTGGTATTCTTACATATTCTTTCGAGAGAAAACTCTCCTGTGCGTTCTCTTTTGAGGCTACAAGCTTAGAAATACACGCAACACCAAAGCTTTTCGAGTTACAACGTGTTGTTTAGGAAAAACAAGATAATTT
This sequence comes from Apodemus sylvaticus, assembly GCF_947179515.1. NCBI lineage: Eukaryota > Metazoa > Chordata > Mammalia > Rodentia > Muridae > Apodemus > Apodemus sylvaticus. The sequence goes on from NW_026263422.1 coordinate 221,926, forward strand.
CGCACGATGCGAGATTTCCTTAAAATGTGGTTTTCTGACAAATATTGACGAAAGAAAATTCTCCTATGGGTTTTCTTTTGAGGCTACACGTTTAGTCATACATGCCACACCAAGTCTTTTCGAGTTACAACGTGTTGTTGAGGAGATACAAGCTATTTTTTGCGATGTGTTATTTTTTCTCATAATGTTAAAGTGTTTCCAATATGTACGTATTTGTCTTTACTCTGCAACACTGTATTTCCTTATAACGTGGTATTCTTACATATTCTTTCTAGAGAAAACTCTCCATTGCCTTCTCTTTTGAGGCTACACGCTAAGACTTACACGCAACACCAAAGCTTTTCGAGTTACAACATGTTGTTTAGGAAAAACAAGATAATTTCACACGATGAGGGATTTCCTTAAAACGTGGTTTTCTGACATATTTTGATGAAAGAAAATTCTCCTGTGGGTTCTCTTTTGAGGCTACACGTTTAGGTGTAGACGCCACACCAAATCTTTTCAAGTTACAACGTGCTGTTTAGGAGATACAAGCTAATTTTGTACGATGCATTATTTCTTCTCATAAAGTTTAAGTGTTTCTAATAAGTGCGTATTTGTCTTTACTCTGCAACACTGTATTTCCTTATAACGTGGTATTCTTACATATTCTTTCGAGAGAATACTCTCCTGTGCCTTCTCTTTTGAGGCTACATGCCTAGACATACACGCAACACCAAAGCTTTTCGAGTTATGATGTGTTGTTTAGGAAAAACAAGATAATTTCGCACAATGCGGGATTTCCTTAAAACACGTTTTTCTGGCAAATTTTGACGAATAAAATTCTCCTGTGGGTTCTCTTTTAAGCCTACATTTTTAGTTGTAAACGCCAGACCAAATCTTTTCCATTTACAACGTGTTGTTTAGGAGATATAAGCTAATTTTAAATGATGCGTTATTACTTCTCGTAAAGTTTAAGTGTTTCTAATTAGTAGGTATTTGTCTTTACTCTGCCACACTGTATTTCCTTATAACGTGGTATTCTTACATATTGTTTTGAGTGAAAACTCTCCTGTGCCTTCTCTTTTGAGGCTACACGCTTAGACATACACGCAACACCAAAGCTTTTCGAGTTAAGATGTGTTGTTTAGGAAAAACAAGATAATTTTGCACGATGCGGGATTTCCTTATAACATGGTTTTCTGACAAATTTTGATGAAAGAAAATTCTCCTGTGGTTTCTCTTTTGAGGCTACACGTTTAGAATTACACGACACACCAAATCTTTTTAAGTTACAACGTGCTGTTTAGGAGATACAAGCTAAATTTGTATGATAAGTTATTTCTTCTCATAAAGTTTAAGTGTTTCCAATAAGTAAGTATTTGTCTTTACTCTGCAACACTGTATTTCCTTATAACGTGGTATTCTTACATATTCTTTTGAGAGAAAACTCTCCTGTGCCTTCTCTTTTGAGGCTACACGCTTAGACATACACGCAACACCAAATCTTTTCGAGTTACAACGTGTTGATTAGGAAAAACAAGATAATTTCGCACGATCCGAGATTTCCTAAAACGTGGATTTCTGACAAATTTTGAAGAAAGAAAATTCTCCTGTGGGTTCCCTTTGAGGCTACACGTTTAGACGTACACGCCACACCAAATCATTTCGAGTTAAAACGTGTTGTTTAGGAGATACAAGCTTGTACGAAGCATTATTTCTTCTCCTAAAATGTTTCCAAAACGTACGTATTTGTCTTTGCTCTGCAACACTGTATTTCCTTATAACGTGGTATTCTTACATATTCTTTCGAGAGAAAACTCTCCTGTGCCTTCTCTTTTGAGGCTACACGATTAGATATACAAGCAACGCCAAAGCTTTTCGAGTTACGATGTTTTGTTTAGGAAAAACAAGATAATTTCGCACGATGCGGGATTTCCTTAAAACGTGGTTTTCTGATAAATTTTGACGAAAGAAAATTCTCCTGTGGGTTCTCTTTTGATGCTACACGTTTAGACGCACACGCCACACCAAATATTTTCGAGTTACAACGTGTTGTTTAGGAGATACAAGCTAATTTTTTATGATGCGTTATTTCTTCTCCTAAAGTGTTTCCAATACGTATGTACTTGTCTTCACTCTGCAACACTGTAGTTCCTATTTACGTGGTATTCTTACATATTCTTTTGAGAGAAAACTCTCCGTTGCCTTCTCTTTTGAGGCTATACGCTAAGACTTACACGAAACACCAAAGCTTTTCGAGTTACAACGTGTTGTTTAGGAATAACCAGATAATTTCGCATGATGCGGGATTTCCTTAAACCGTGGTTTTCTGACAAATTTTGACGCAAGAAAATTCTCCTGTGGGTTCTCTTTTGAGGCTACACGTTTAGAAGTACACGCCACACCAAATCATTTCTAGTTACAACGTGCTGTTAAGAGATACAAGCTAATTTTGCACGACGCATTATTTCTTCTCGTAAAGTTTAAGTGTTTCCAATATGTATGGATTTGTCTTTATTCTGCAACACTGTATTTCCTTATAACGTGGTATTGTTACATATTGTTTCCAGAGAAAACTCTCCTGTGCCTTCTCTTTTGAGGCTACACGCATAGACATACACGCAACACCAAAGCTTTTCGAGTTACAACGTGTTGTTTAGGAAAAACAAGATTTTTCTCACGATGCGTGATTTCCTTAAAACGTGGTTTTGTGACAAATTTTGACGAAAGAAAATTTTCCTGTGGGTACTCTTTTGAGGCTACACCTTTAGACGTACACGCCACACCAAATGTTTTCGAGTTACAATGTGTTGTTTAGGAGATAGAAGCTAATTTTTTTACTATGCGTTATTTCTCCTCGTAAAGTGTTTCCAATAAGTACATATTTGTCTTTACTCTGCAACACTGTATTTCCTTATATTGTGGTATTCTTACATATTCTTTCGAGAGAAAACTCTCCAGTGCATTCTCTTTTGAGGCTACATGCTTAGACATACACGAAACACCAAAGCTTTTCTAGTAACGACGTGTTGTTTAGGAAAAACAAGATAATTTCGCATGATGCGGGATTTCCTTAAAACGTGGTTTTCTGAAAAATTTTGACGAAAGAAAATTCTCCTGGGGGTTCTCTTTTAAGGCTACACATTTAGACGTACATGCCACACCAAATCTTTTCGAGTTACAACGTGCTGTTTAGGAGATACAAGCTAATTTTGTATGATAAGTTATTTCTTCTCGTAAAGTTTAAGTGTTTCCAATACGTACGTATTTGTCTTTAGTCTGCAACACTGTATTTCTTTATAACGTGGTATTCTTACCTATTCTTTTGAGAGAAAACTCTCCTGTGCCTTCTCTTTTGAGGGTACACGCTTAGACAAACACGCAACATCAAAGCTTTTCGAGTTACGATGTGTTGTTTTGGAAACACAAGATAATTTCGCACGATGCGGGATTTCCTTAAAAAATTGTTTTCTGACAAATTTTGACGAAAGAAAATTCTTCTGTGGGTTCTCTTTTGAGGCTACACGTTTAGACGTACATGCCATGCCAAATCATTTCGAGTTACAACGTGTTGTTTAGGAGATACAAGCTAATTTTGTTTGATGCGTTATTTCTTCTCGTAAAGTGTTTCCAATACGTACATATTTTTCTTGACTCTGCAACACTGTATTTCCTAATAACGTGGTATGCTTACATATTCTTTCGAGAGAAAACACCCCTGTGCATTCTCTTTTGAGGCTACACGCTTAGACATACACTAAACACCAAAGCTTTTCGAGTTACAACGTGTTCTTTAGGAAAAAGAAGATAATTTCGCACGATGCTGGATTTCCTTAAAACGTGGTTTTCTGAAAAAATTTTGACGAAAGAAAATTCTCCTGTGGGTTCTCTTTTCAGGCTATATGTTTAGACATACACGCCATACGAAATCTTTTCGAGTTACAACGTGTAATTTAGGAGATACAACGTAATTTTGTACGATGCGTTATTTCTTCTTTTAAAGTGTTTCGAATACGTACATATTTGTCTTTACGCTGCAACACTGTATTTCCATATAACGTGATATTCTTACGTATTCTTTCGAGAGAAAACTCTCCTGTGCCTTCTCTTTTGAGGATACACGCTTAGACATACATGCAACACCAAAGCTTTTCGAGTTACAAAGTGTTCTTTAGGAAAAACAAGATAATTTCGCACAATGCGGGATTTCCTTAAAACGTGGTTTTCTGACCAATTTTGACTAAAGAATATTCTCCTGTGGGTTCTCCTTTGAGGCTACACGTTTAGACATACAAGCCACATCAAATCTTTCTGAGTTACAATGTGTTGTTTAGGAGATACAAGCTAATTTTGTATGATGCGTTATTTCTTCTTGTAAAGTGTTTCCAATACGTATGTATTTGCTTTACTCTGCAACACTGTCCTTCCTTATAACGTGGTATTCTTACATATTCTTTCGAGAGAAAACTCTCCTGTGTGTTCTCTTTGGGGATACAAGCTTAGACATACACGCAACACCAAAGCTTTTCGAGTGACAACGTGTTGTTTACGAAAAACAAGATAATTTAGCACGATGCGGGATTTCCTTAAAACGTGGTTTTCTGAAAAAAAATTTGACGAAAGAAAACTCTCCTGTGGGTTCTCTTTTGAGGCTACACGTTTAGATGTACACGCCACACCAAATCTTTTCGAGTTACAACGTGTAGCTTAGGAGAAACAAGCTAATTTTGTATGATGCGTTATTTCTTCTTGTAAAGTGTTTCCAATAATTACGTATTTGTCTTTACTCTGCAACACTGTATTTCCTTATAACTTGGTATTCTTACATATTCTTTCAAGAGAAAACTCTCCTGTGCCTTCTCTTTTGAGGCTTCGCGCTTAGACATTCACGCAACAGCAAAGCTTTTCGAGTTACAACGTGTTCTTTAGGAAAACCAAGATAATTTCGCACGATGCGGGATTTCCTTAAAACGTGGTTTTCTGACTAATTTTGACTAAAGAATATTATCCTGTGGGTTCTCCTTTGAGGCCACACGTTTAGACGTACAAGCCACATCAAATCTTTCCGAGTTACAACGTATTGTTTAGGAGATACAAGCTAATTTTGTATGATGCGTTATTTCTTCTTGTACAGTGTTTCCAATACGTAAGTATTTGCTTTACTCTGCAACACTGTAATTCCTTATAACGTGGTATTCTTACATATTATTTCGAGAGAAAACTCTCCTGTGCCTTCTCTTTTGAGGCTATACGCTCAGACATACACGCAACACCAAAGCTTTTCGAGTGACAACGTGTTGTTTAGGAAAAACAAGGTAATTTCCAACGATGCGGGATTTCCTTAAAACATGGTTTTCAGACAAATTTTGACAAAAGAAAATTCTCCTGTGTGGTTCTCTTTTGAGGCTACACGTTTAGAAGTACACGCCACACCAAATCTTTTCGAGTTACAACGTGCTGTTAGGAGATACAAGCTAATTTTGTATGATGCATTATTTCTTCTCATAAAGTTTAAGTATTTCCAATATGTATGTATTTGTCTTTACTCTGCAACACTGTATTTCCTTATAACGTGGTATTCTTACATATTCTTTGGAGAGAAAACTCTCCTGTGCATTCCCTTTTGTGGCTACATGCTTAGACATACATGCAACACCAAAGCTTTTCGAGTTACAACGTGTTGTTTAGGAAAAACAAGATAATTTCGCACGATGCGGGATTTCCTTAAAACGTGGTTTTCTGAAAAAATTTTGATGAAAGAAAATACTCCTGTGGGTTCTCTTTTGAGGCTACACGTTTATACGTACACCCCACACCAAATCTTTTTGAGTTATAACTTGTAGTTTAGGAGATACAGGCTAATTTTGTACGATGCATTATTTCATCTTCTAAAGTGTTTCCAATACGTAGGTATTTGTCTTTACTCTGCAACACTGTATTTCCTTATAACGTGGTATTCTTACATATTTTTTAGAGAGAAAACTCTCCTGTGCCTTCTCTTTTGAGGCTACACGCTTAGACATACACGCAACACCAAAGCTTTTCGAGTTACGACGTGTTGTTTAGGAAAAACAAGATAATTTCGCTAGATGTGGGATTTCCTTAAAACGTGGTTTACTGACCAATTTTGACAAAAGAAAATTCTCCTGTGTGGTTCTCTTTTGAGGCTACACGTTTAGAAGTACACGCCACACCCAATCTTTTCGAGTTACAACGTGCTGTTAGGAGATACAAGCTAATTTTGTATGATGCATTATTTCTTCTCATAAAGTTTAAGTGTTTCCAATATATATGTATTTGTCTTTACTCTGCAACACTGTATTTCCTTATAACGTGGTATTCTTACATATTCTTTGGAGAGAAAACTCTCCTGTGCATTCCCTTTTGTGGCTACATGCTTAGACATACATGCAACACCAAAGCTTTTGGAGTTACAACGTGTTGTTTAGGAAAAACAAGATAATTTCGCACGATGCGGGATTTCCTTAAAACGTGGTTTTCTGACAAATTTTGACCTAAGAATATTCTCCTGTGGCTTCTTTTTTGAGGCTACACTTTTAGACGTACAAGCCACATCAAATCTTTCCGAGTTACAACGTGTTGTTTAGGAGGTACAAGCTAATTTTGTACGATGCATTATTTCTTCTCGTAAAGTTTAAGTTTTTCCAATAAGTACGTATTTGTCTTTACTCTGCAACACTGTATTTCCTTATAACGTGGTATTCTTACATATTCGTTCGAGAGAAAACTCTCCTGTGCCTTCTCCTTTGAGGCTACATGATTAGACATACACACAAAACCAAAGCTTTTCGAGTTACGAAGTGTTGTTTAGGAAAAACAAGATAATTTCGCACGATGCAGTATTTCCTTAAAATGTGGTTTTCTAACAAATTTTGACGAAAGAAAATTCTCCTGTGGGTTCTCTTTTGAGGCTACACGTTTAGACGTACACGCCACACCAAATCATTTTGAGTTAAAACGTGTTGTTTAGGAGATACAAGCTTGTACGAAGCATTATTTCTTCTCGTAAAATGTTTCCAATATATAAGTATTTGTCTTTAATCTGCAACACTGTATTTCCTTATAACATGGTATTCTTACATATTCTTTCGAGAGAAAACTCTCCTGTGCCTTCTCTTTTGAGGCTACACGCTTAGACATACACGCAACACCAAAGATTTTCGAGTCAGGACGTTTTGTTTAGGAAAAAATAGATAATTTCGCACAATGCCGGATTTCCTTAAAATGTGGTTGTCTGAAAAATTTTGACGAAAGAAAATTCTACTGTGGGTTCTCTTTTGAGGCTACACGTTTAGACGCACATGCCACACCAAATCTTTTCGAGTTACAACGTGTTGTTTAGGAGATACAAGCTAATTTTGTACGATAAGTTATTTCTTCTCGTAAAGTTTAAGTGTTTCCAATATGTACGTATTTGTCTTTACTCTGCAACACTGTATTTCCTTATAACGTGGTATTCTTACATATCCTTTCGAGAGAAAACTCTCCTGTGCCTTCTCTTTTGATGCTACACGCTTAGAAATACACGCAACACCAAAGCTTTTCAAGTTACAACGTGTTGTTTAGGAAAAACAAGATAATTTCGCACGATGCGGGATTTCCTTAAAATGTGGTTTTCTGACAAATATTGACGAAAGAAAATTCTCCTATGGGTTCTCTTTTGAGGCTACACGTTTTGTCATATATGCCGCACCAAATCCTTTCGAGTTACAACGTGTTGTTTAGGAGATACAAGCTATTTTTTACGATGTGTTATTATTTCTCATAAAGTTTAAGTTTTTCCATTACGTACTTATTTGTCTTTACTCTGCAACACTTTATTTCCTTATAACGTGGTATTCTTACATATTCTTTCGAGAGAAAACTCTCCATTGCCGTCTCTTTTGAGGCTACACGCTAAGACTTACACGCAACACCAAAGCTTTTCGAGTTACAACGTGTTGTTTAGGAAAAACAAGATAATTACACACGATGCGGGATTTCCTTAAAACGTGGTTTTCTGACAAATTTTGAGGAAAGAAAATTCTCTTGTGGGTTCTCTTTTGAGGCTACACGTTTAGATATACATGCCACACCAAATCTTTTCAAGTTACAACGTGCTGTTTAGGAGATACAAGCTAATTTTGTACGATGCATTATTTCTTCTCATAAAGTTTAAGTGTTTCCAGTAAGTGCTTATTTGTCTTTACTCTGCAACACTGTATTTCCTTATAATGTGGTATTCTTACATATTCTTTCGAGAGAAAACTCTCCATTGCCGTCTCTTTTGAGGCTACACGCCTAGACATACACGCAACACCAAAGCTTTTCGAGTTACGATGTGTTGTTTAGAAAAAACAAGATATTTTCGAACGATGCGGGATTTCCTTAAAACATGGTTTTCTGACAAATTTTGATGAAGAAAATTCTCCTGTGGGTTCTCTTTTAAGGCTACATGTTTAATTGTAAACGACACACCAAATCGTTTCGAGTTACAACGTGTTGTTTAGGTGATATAAGCTAATTTTGTATGATGCTTTATTTCTTCTCTAATGTTTAAGTGTTTCCAATACGTACGTAATTGTCTTTACTCTGCAACACTGTATTTCCTTATAACGTGGTATTCTTACATATTGTTTCGAGAGAAAACTCTCCTGTGCCTTCTCTTTTGAGGCTACATGCTTAGACATACACGCAACACCAAAGCTTTATGCGTTAAGATGAGTTGTTTAGGAAAAAGATAATTTTGCAAGATGCAGGATTTCCTTAAAACATGGTTTTCTGACAAATTTTGACAAAGAAAATTCTCCTGTGGGTTCTCTTTTGAGGCTACACGTTTAGACTTACACGCCACACCAAGTCTTTTCGAGTTACAACGTGTTGTTTAGGAGATACAAGCTAATTTTTTACGATAAGTTATTTCTTCTCGTAAAGTTTAAGTGTTTCCAATACGTATGTATTTGTCTTTATCTGCAACATTGTATTTCCTTATAACGTGGTATTCTTACATATTCTTTCGAGAGAAAACTCTCCTGTGCCTTCTCTTTTGAGGCTACACGGTTAGACATACACGCAACACCAAAGCTTTTCGAATTACAACGTGTTGTTTAGGCAAAACAAGATAATTTGTCACGATGCAGGATTTCCTTAAAACGTGGTTTTCTGACAAATTTTGACGAATGAAAATTCTCCTGTGGGTTCTCTTTTGAGGCTACATATTTAGACATACACGCCATACCAAATATTTTCGAGTTACAACGTGTTGTTTAGGAGATACAAGCTAATTTTGTACGATGCGTTATTTCTACTCCTAAAGTTTCTCCAATGCATACATATTTGTCTTTACTCTGCAAAACTGTATTTCTTTATAACGTGGTATTCTTACATATTCTTTGAGAGAAAACTCTCCTGTGCCTTCTCTTTTGAGGCTACACGCTTAGACATACACACAACACCAAAGCTTTTCGAGTTACAACATGTTGATTAGGAAAAACAAGATAATTTCGCATGATGCGGGATTACCTTAAAACATGGTTTTCTGACAAATTTTGACGAAAGAAAATTATCCTGTGGGTTCTCTTTTGAGGCTACACGTTTAGACGTACACGCCCCACCAAAGCTTTTCGAGTTACAACGTGTTGTTTAGGAGATACAAGCTAATTTTTACGATGCGTTATTTCTTCTCGGAACGTGTTTCCAATAAGTATGTATTTGTCTTTACTCTGCAACATTCGATTTCCTTATAACGTGGTATTCTTACATATTTTTTTGAGACAAAACTCTCCTGTGCGTTCTCCTTTGAGGCTACATGCTAAGACATACTCACAACACCAATGCTTTTCATGTTACAACATGTTGTTTAGGAAAAATAAGATAATTTCGCACGATATGGGATTTCCTTAAAACGTGGTTTTCTGACAAATTTTGACGAAAGAAAATTCTCCTGTAGGTTCTCTTTTGAGGCTACACGTTTAGATGTACACGCCACACCAAGTCTTTTCGAGTTACAATGTGTTGTTTAGGAGATACAAGCTAATTTTTTAAGATGCGTTATTTCTTCTCATAAATTTTAAGTGTTTCCAATAGGTACGTATTTGTCTTTATTCTGCAAAACTGTATTTCCTTATAACGTGGTATTCTTACATATTCTTTCGAGAGAAAACTCTCCTGTGCCTTCTCTTTTGAGGCTACACGCTTAGACATACACGCAACACCAAAGCTTTTGAGTTACAACATGTTGTTTAGGAAAAACAAGATAATTTCGCACGATGCGGGATTTCCTTAAAACTTGGTTTTCTGACAAATTTTGATGAAAGAAAATTCTCCTGTGAGTTCTCTTTTGAGGCTACATGTTTAGACATACACGCCACACCAAATCTTTTCGAGTTACAATGTGCTGTTTATGAGATACAAGCTAATTTTTTACGATGCATTTTTTATTCTCGTAATTTTTAAGTGTTTCCAATAGGTACGTATTTGTCTTTACTCTGCAACACTATATTTCCTTATAACGTGGTATTCCTACATATTCTTTCGAGAGAAAACTCTCCTGTGCCTTTTCTTTTGAGGCTACGCGCTTAGACATACACGCAAAACCAAAGCATTTTGTGTTACAACGTGTTGATTAGGAAAAACAAGATAAATTCGCACGATGCCGGATTTCCTTAAAACGTGGTTTTCTGACAAATTTTGACGAAAGAAAATTCTCCTGTGGGTTCTCTTTTGAGGCTACACGTTTAGACGTACAAGCCACTCCAAATCTTTTCGAGTTACAACGTGTTGTTTAGGAGATACAAACTAATTTTGAACGAGGCGTTAATTCTTCTCGTAAAATGTTTCCAAAATGTACGTATTTGTCTTTACTTTGCAACACTGTATTTCCTTATAACGTGGTATTCTTACATATTCTTTTGAGAGAAAACTCTCCTTTGCCTTCTCTTTTGAGGCTACAATCTTAGACATACACGCAACATCAAAGCTTTTCGAGTTACAACGTGTTCTTTAGGAAAAACAAGATAATTTCACACGATGCGGGATTTCCTTAAACGTGGTTTTCTGACAAATTTTGACGAAAGAAAATTCTCCTGTGGGTTTTCCTTTGAGGCTACACGTTTAGATGTACACGCCACACCAAATCTTTTCGAGTTACAAAGTGCTGTTTAAGAGATACAACCTAATTTTGTACGATGCGTTATTTCTTCTTGTAAAGTGTTTCCACTATGTATGTATTTGTCTTTACTCTGCCACACTGTATTTCCTTATAATGTGGTATTCTTATGTATTCTTTCGAGAGAATACTCTCCTGTGCCTCTTCTTTTTTGATGCTACTCGCTTAGACATACACGCAACAACAAAGCTTTTCGAGTTAAAATTTGTTGTTTAGGAAAAACAAGATAATTTCACACGATGCGTGATTTCCTTAAAACGTGGTTTTCTAAAAAAAATTTGAAGGACGAAAATTCTCCAGTGGGTTCTCATTTGAGGCTACACGTTTAGACGTACATGCCACACCAAATCTTTTCGAGTTACAACGTGTAGTTTAGGAGATACAAGCTAATTTTGTACGATGGGTTATTTCTTCTTGTAAAGTGTTTCCAATATGTACATATTTGTCTTTACTCTGCAACACAGTATTTCCTTATAACGTGGTATTCTTACATATTCTTTCGAGAAAACTCTCCTGTGCCTTCTCTTTTGAGGCTACATGCTTAGACATAAACGCAACACCAAAGCTTTTCGATTTATAACATGTTGTTTAGGAAAAATAAGATAATTTCGCACAATGCGGGATTTCTTTAAAACGTGGTTTCTGACAAATTTTGATGAATGAAAATTTTCCTGTGCGTTCTCTTTGAGGCTACACGTTTAGACGTACACGCCACACCAAATCTTTTCGAGTTACAACGTGCTGTTTAGGAGATACAAACTAATTTTGTACGATGCATTATTTCTTCTCGTATAGTTTAAGTGTTTCCAATATGTACGTATTTGTCTTTTCTCTACAACATTGTATTTCCTTATAACGTGTTATTCTTACATATTCTTTTGAGAGAAAACTCTCCTGTGCCTTCTCTTTTGAGGCTACACTCTTAGACATACACGCAATACGAAAGCTTTTCGAGTTACAACATGTTGTTTAGGAAAAACAAGATAATTTCGCCCGATGCGGGATTTCCTTAAACCGTGGTTTTCTGACAAATATTGACAAAAGAAAATTCTCCTGTGGGCTCTCTTTTGAGGCTACACGTTTAGACATACACGCCACACCAAATCTTTTCGAGTTACAACGTGTTGTTTAGGAGATACAACCTAATTTTGTAAGATGCGTTATTTCTTCTCGTAAAGTGTTTCCAGTACATACGTACTTCTCTTTACTCTGTAACACTGTATTTCCTTATAACGTGGTATTCTTACATATTCTTTTGAGAGAAAACTCTCCTGTGCCTTCTCTTTTGAAGCTACACGCTTAGACATACATGCAACACCAAAGCGTTTCGGGTTACAACGTGTTGTTTAGGAAAAACAAGATAATTTCGCGCGAAGCTGGATTTCCTTAAAACGTGGTTTTCAGACAAATTTTGACAAAAGAGAATTCTCCTGTGGGTTCTCTTTTGAAGGCTACACGTTTAGTCGTACATGCCACACGAAATCTTTTTGAGTTACAACGTGTTGTTTAGGAGATATCACCTAATTTTTTAAGATGCGTTATTTCTTCTCTTAAAGTGTTTCCAATACGTAAGTATTTGTCTTTACTCTGCAACACTGTATTTCCTTATAACGTGGTATTCTTACATATTCTTTCGAGAGAAAACTCTCCTGTGCCTTCTCTTTTGAGGCTACACGCTTAGACATACACGCAACACCAAAGATTTTCGAGTTACAATATGTTGTTTAGGAAAAACAAGATAATTTCGCACAATGCGGGATTTCCTTATAACGTGGTTTTCTGACAAATTTTGACGAAAGAAAATTCTCCTGTGGGTTCTCTTTTGAGGCTACACGTTTAGACGTACACGCCACACCAAATCTTTTCGAGTTACAACGTGTTGTTTATGAGATACAAGCTAATTTTTTACGATGCATTTTTTATTCTCGTAAAGTTTAAGTGTTTCCAATAGGTACGTATTTGTCTTTACTCTGCAACACTGTATTTCCTTATAACGTGGTATTCTTACGTATTCTTTCAAGAGAAAACTCTCCTGTGCCTTCTCTTTTGAGGCTACACGCTTAGACATACACGCAACACCAAAGCTTTTCGAGTTACAACTTGTTGATTAGGAAAAACAAGATAATTTCTCACGATGCGGGATTTCATCAAAACTTTGTTTTGTGACAAATTTTGACGAAAGAAATTTCTCCTGTGTGTTCTCTTTTGAGGCTACACATTCAGACGTACATGCCACACCAAATATTTTCGAGTACAACGTGTTGTTTAGGAGTTACAAGCTAATTTTGTACGATGCGTTATTTCTTCTCGTAAAGTGTTTCCAATATATACATATTTGTCTTTACTCTGCAGCACTGTATTTAATAATAATGTGGTATTCTTACATATTCTTTCGAGAGAAAACTCTCCTGTGTGTTCTCTTTTGAAGCTACACGCTTAAATATACACGCAACACCAAAGCTTTTCGAGTTACAACGTGTTGTTTAGGAGATACAAGCTAATTTTTTACGATGCGTTATTTCTTCTCATAAAGTGTTTCCAACATGTACCTATATGTCTTTATTCTGCAACACTGTATTTCCATATAACGTGGTATTATTACATATTCTTTCGAGAGAAAACTCTCCTGTGACTTCTCTTTTGAGGCTGCACGCTTAGACATAGACAGAACACCAAAGCTTTTCAAGTTACAACGTGTTGTTTAGGAAAAACAAGATAATTTCGCATGTTGCGGGATTTCCTTAAAACGTGGTTTTCTGAAAAAAATTGACGAAAGAAAATTCTCCTGTGGGTTCTCTTTTGAGGCTACACGTTTAGACATACAAGCTACACCAAATCTTTTCAAGTTACAACGTGTAGTTTAAGAGATACAAGCTAATTTTTATGATGCGTTATTTCTTCTTGTAAAGTCTTTCCAATACGTACATGTTTGTCTTTACTCTGCAACACTGTATTTCCTTATAATGTGGTATTCTTACATATTCTTTCGATAGAAAACTCTCCTGCGCCTTCTGTTTTGAGGCTACACGCTTAGACATACACGCAACACCAAAGCTTTTCGAGATACGATGTGTTGTTTGGAAAAACAAGATAATTTCGCACGATTTGGGATTTCCTTAAAACGTGGTTTTCTGACAAATTTTGATGAAAGAAAATTCTCCTGTGATTTCTCCTTTGAGGCTACATATTTAAACGTACAGGCCACACCAAATCTTTTCGAGTTACAACGTGTTGTTTAGGAGATGCAAGCTAATTTTGTAAGATGCGTTATTTCTTCTAGTAAAGTGTTTCCAATACGTATTTGTCTTTACTCTGCAATACTGTATATCCTTATAACGTGGTATTGTTACATATTCTTTCAAGAGAAAACTCTCCTGTGCCTTCTCTTTTGAGGCTACATGCTTAGACATACACGCAACACCAAAGCTTTTCGAGTTATAACACTTTGTTTAGGAAAAACAAGATAATTTCGCACGATGCGGGATTTCCTTAAAACGTTGTTTTCTGACAAATTTGGACGACAGAAAATTCTCCTGTTGGTTCTCTTTTGAGGCTACACGTTTAGACGTACACGCCACACCAAATGTTTTCGAGTTACAAAGTGTTGTTTAGGCGATACAAGCTAATTTTGTACGAGGCGTTATTTCTTCTTGTAAAGTGTTTCCAATACGTATGTATTTGTCTTTACTCTGCAACAATGTATTTCCTTATAACGTGGTATTCTTACATATTCTTTCGAGAGCAAACTCTCATGTGCGATCTCTTTTGAGGCTACATGCTTAGATATACTCGCAACAGCAAAGCTTTTCCTGTTAAAACGTGTTGTTTAGGAAAAAAAAAGTTAATTTCGCACGATGCGGGATTTCCTTAAAACGTGGTTTTCTGACAAATTTTGACGAAAAAAACAAAATTAGCTTGTATCTCCTAAACAACACGTTGTAACTCGAAAAGATTTGGTGTGGCGTGTACGTCTAAACGTGTAGCCTATAAAGAGAACCCACAGGAGAATTTTCTTTCGTCAAAATTGTCAGAAAACCACGTTTTAAGGAAATCCCGCATCCTGCGAAATTATCTTGTTTTTCCTAATCAACACGTTTTAATGCGAAAAGCTTTGGTGTTGCATGTATGTCAAAGCGTGTAGCCTCAAAGGAGAACGCACAGGTGAGTTTTCTATGGAAAGAATATGTAAGAATACCACTTTATTAGGAAACACAGTGTCTCAGAGGAAAGACAAATATGTACTCTATTGGAAACACTTTACGAAAAGAAATAACGTATCATACAAAATTAGCTTGTATCTCCTAAACAGCACGTTGTAACTCGAAAGGATTTGGTGGGGCGTGTACGTGTACACGTGTAGCCTCAAAACAGAACCCACAGGAGAATTTCCTTTCGTCAAAATTTTTCAGAAAACCATGTTTTAAGGAAAGTATCTTTTTTTTTCCTAATCAACATGTTGTAACGCTAAATGCTTTGGTGTTGCGTGTATGACTAAGTTTGTAGCCTCAAAAGAGAATGCACAAGAGAGTTTTCTATCGAAAGAATATGTAAGAATACCACCTTATAAGGAAATACAGTGTTGCAGAGTAAAGACAAAAACGTACGTATTGGAAACACTTTATGAGAAGAAATAACGCATCGTACAAAATTAGCTTGTATCTCCTAAACTACACGTTGTAACTCGAAAAGCTTGGGTTTTGCCTGTATGTCTAAGCATGTAGCCTCAAAAGAGAAGGCACAGGAGAGTTTTCTCTCGAAAGAATATGTAAGAATACCACGTTATAAGGAAATACAGTGTTGCAGAGTAAAGACAAATACATACGTATTGGAAACACTTTACGAGAAGAAATAAAGCATCCTACAAAATTAGCTTTTATCTCCTAAACAACAAGTTGTAACTCGAAAAGTTTTGGTGTGGCGTGTACGTCTAAACGTGTAGCCTCAAAAGAGAACCCACAGGAGAATTTTCTCTCGTCAAAATTTTTCAGAAAAGCACGTTTTAAGGAAATCCAGCATCGTGTGAAACGATCTTGTTTTTCCGAAACAACACGTCGAAACTCGAAAAGCCTTGGTATTGCGTGTATGGGTAAGCGTGTAGCCTCAAAAGAGTAGGCACAGGAGAATTATCTCTCGAAAGAATATGTAAGCATACCACGTTAAAAGGAAATACAGTGTTGCAGAGTAAAGACAAATACGTACTTATTGGAAACACTTTAAGAGAAGAAATAACGCATCGTACAAAATTAGCTTGTATCTCCTAATCAACACGTTGTAACTTGAAAAGATTTGGTGTGGCGTGTACGTCTAAACGTGTAGCCTCAAAAGAGAACCCAAAGGAGAATTTTCTTTCGTCAAAATTTGTCAGAAAACCAAGTTTGGAGGAAATCCCGTATCGTGGGAAATTATCCTGTTTTTCCTAAACAACACGTCGTAACTCGAAAAGCTTTCGTGTTGCGTGTCTGTCTAAGTGTGTAGCCTCAAAAGAGAAGGCACAGGAGAGTTTTCTCTCGAAAGAATATGCAAGAATACTATGTTATAAGGAAATACAGTGTTGCAGAGTAAAGACAAATACGTACTTATTGGAAACACTTTACGAGAAGAAATAACGCATCGCAAAAATTAGATTGTATCTCCTAAACAACACGTTATAACTCGAAAATATTTGGTGTGACGTGTACTTCTAAACGTGTAGCCTCAAAAGAGAAGCCAAGGAGAATTTTCTTTCGTCAAAATTTGTCAGAAATCCACGTTTTAAGGAAATCCCGCATCGTGCGAAATTATCTTGTTTTTCCTAAACAACATGTTGTAACTCGAAAAGCTTTGGTGTTGCGTGTATGTCTAAGCGTGTAGCCTCAAAATAGAACACTCAGGAGAGTTTTCTCTCGAAAGAATATGTAAGAATACCACCTTATAAGGAAATACAGTGTTGCAGAGTAAAGACAAATACGTACCTATTGGAAACACTTTACGAAGTGAAATAGCGCATCTTACAAAATCAGCTTGTATCTCCTAAACAGCACGTTGTAACTCGAAAAGCTTTGGTGTTGCGTGTATGTCTTAACGTGTAGCCTCAAAAGAGAACCCACAGGAGAATTTTCTTTAATCAACATTTTTTCAGAAAACCACATTTTAAGGAAATCCCGCATCGTGCGAAATTATCTTGTTTTTCCTAAACAACACGTTGGAACTCGAAAAGCTTTGGTGTTGCGTGTATGTCTAAGTGTGTAGTCTCAAAAGAAAACGTACAGGACAGTTTTCTCTCGAAAGAATATGTAAGAACACCACGTTATAAGGAAACACAGTGTTGCAGAGTAAAGACAAATACGTACGTATTGGAAACACTTTACAAGAAGAAATAACGCATAGTACAAAATTAGGTTGTATCTCCTAAACAACACGTTGTAACTCGAAAGGATTTGGTGTGGCGTGTACATCTAAACTTGTAGCCTCAAAAGAGAACCCACAGGAGAATTTTCTTTCGCAAAATTTTGTCAGAAAACCACGTTTTAAGGAAATCCCGCTTCGTGCGAAATTATCTTGTTTTTCCTAAACAACATGTTGTAACTAGAAAAGTTTGGTGTTGCGTGTATGTCTAAGCGTGTAGCCTCAAAAGAGAATGCACAGGAGAGTTTTATCTCGAAAGAATATGTACGAATACTACGTTATAAGGAAATACAGTGTTGCAGAGTAAAGACAAATATATATATATTGTAAACACTTTACGAGAAGAAATAACGCATCGTACAAAATTAGCTTGTATCTCCTAAACAACACGTTGTAACTCGAAAATATTTGGTGTGGCATGTACGTCTAAACATGTAGCCTCAAAAGAGAACCAACTGGAGAATTTTCTTTCGTCAAAATTTGTCAGAAAACCACGTTTTAAGGAAATCCCGCATCGTGCGAAATTATCTTGTTTTTCCTAATCAACACGTTGTAACGCGAAAAGCTTTGGTGTTTTGTATATGTGTAAGCATGTAGCCTCAAAAGAGAAGGCACAGAAGCGTTTTCTCTTGAAAGAATATGTAAGAATACCACGTTATAAGGAAATACAGTGTTGCAGAGTAAAGACAAATATGTACTTATTGGAAACACTTTACGAGATGATATAACGCATCGCATAAATTAGATTGTATCTCCTAAACAACATGTTGTAACTCGAAAGGATTTGGTGTGACGTGTACTTCTAAACGTGTAGCCTCAAATGAGAACCCACTGGAGAATTTTCTTTCTTCAAAATTTGTCAGAAAATTACGTTTTAAGGAAATCCCGCATCGTGCGAAATTATCTTGTTTTTCCTAAACAACATGTTGTAACTCGAAAAGCTTTGGTGTTGCGTGTATGTATAAGCGTGTAGCCTCAAAAGAGAACACACAGGAGATTTTTCTCTCGAAATAATATGTAAGAATACCACCTCATAAGGAAATACAGTGTTGCAGAGTAAAGACAAAAACGTACCTATTGGAAACACTTTATGAAGAGAAATAACGCATCTTACAAAATTAGCTTGTATCTCCCAAACAGCACGTTGTAACTCGAAAAGCTTTGGTGTTGCGTGTATGTCTTAACGTGTAACCTCAAAAGAGAACCCACAGGAGAATTTTCTTTAGTCAACATTTTTTCAGAAAACCACGTTTTAAGGAAATCCCGCATCGTGCGAAATTATCTTGTTTTTCCAAAACAACACGTTGTAACTCAAAAAGCTTTGGTGTTGCGTGTATGTCTAATCGTGTAGCCTCAAAAGTGAAGGCACAGGAGAGTTTTCTCTTGAAGGAATAAGTAAGAATACCACGTTATAAGGAAATACAGTGTTGCAGAGTAAAGACAAATACGTAAGTATTGGAAACACCTTACGAGAAGAAATAACGCAGCGTTCAAAATTAGCTTGTATCTCCTAAACACACGTTGTAACTCGAAAATATTTGGTGTGACGTGTACTTCTAAGCGTGTAGCCTCAAAAGAGAACCCACAGGAGAATTTTCTTTCGTAAAAATTTGTCAGAAAACCACGTTTTAAGGAAATCCCGCATCATGCGAAATTATCTTGTTTTTCCTAAACAACAGGTTGGAACTCGAAAAGCTTTGGTGTTGCGTGTATGTCTAAGTGTGTAGCCTCAAAGGAAATGCTCAGGACATTTTTCTCTCGAAAGAATATGTAAGAATACCACGTTATAAGGAAATACATTGTTGCAGAGTAAAGACAAATAGATACGTATTGGAAACAATTTAAAAGTAGAAATAACGCATAGTACAAAATTAGGTTGTATCTCCTAAACAACACGTTGTAACTCGAAAGGATTTGGTGTGGCGTGTACATCTAAACTTGTAGCCTCAAAAGAGAAC
The DNA here is from genome assembly GCF_947179515.1 of Apodemus sylvaticus. Taxonomy (NCBI): domain Eukaryota; kingdom Metazoa; phylum Chordata; class Mammalia; order Rodentia; family Muridae; genus Apodemus; species Apodemus sylvaticus. Next base: position 241,417 of record NW_026263422.1, read on the forward strand.
CCACAGGAGAATTTTCTTTCATAAAATTTTGTCTGAAAACCACGTTTTAAGGAAATCCCGCATCGTGCGACATTATCTTGTTTTTCCTAAACAGCATGTTGTAACTCGAAAAGCTTTGGTGTTGCGTGTATGTCTAAGCGTGTAGCCTCAAAAGAAAATGCACAGGAGAGTTTTATCTCGAAAGAATATGTAAGAATACTACGTTATAAGGAAATACAGTGTTGCAGAGTAAAGACAAATACATATATATTGTAAACACTTTACGAGAAGAAATTACGCATCGTAAAAATTAGCTTGTATCTCCTAAACAACATGTTGTAACTCGAAATATTTGGTGTGGCGTGTACGTCTAAACGTGTAGCCTCAAAAGAGAACCCACAGGAGAATTTTCTTTAGTCAACATTTTTTCAGAAAACCACGATTTAAGGAAATCCCGCATCGTGCGAAATTATCTTGTTTTTCCTAAACAAAAAGTTGTAACTCAAAAAGCTTTGGTGTTGCGTGTATGTCTAAGCGTGTAGCATCCTTATAACATGGTATGCTTACATGTTCTTTCGAGAGAAAACTCTCCTGTGCCTACTCTTTTGAGGCTACACGCTTACCCATAAACACAACACCAAAGCTTTTCCAGTTACGACGTGTTGTTTAGGAAAAACAAGATCATTTAGCACTATGCCGGATTTCCATAAAACGTGCTTTTCTGACAAATTTTGACGAAAGAAAATTCTCCTGTGGGTTCTCTTTTGAGGCTACATGTTTAGACGTACACGCCACATCAAATCTTTTTGAGTTACAACTTGTTGTTTAGGAGATACAAGCTAATTATGTACGATGCTTTATTTCTTCTCTTAAAGTGTTTCCAATAAGTACGTATTTGTCTTTAATCTGCAACATTGTATTTCCTTATAACGAGGTATTCTTACATATTCTTTTGAGAGAAAACTCTCCTGTGCCTACTCTTTTGAGGCTACACGCTTAGACATACAGGCAAAACCAAAGCATTTCATGTTACACCGTGTTGATTAGGAAAAATAAGATAATTTCGCACGATGCGGGATTTCCTTAAAACGTGGTTTTCTGACAAATTTTGATGAAAGAAAATTCTCCTGTTGGTTCTCTTTTGAGGCTACACGCTAAGACATACACGCAATACCAAAGCTTTTCGAGTGACAACGTGTTTTTTAGGAAAAACATGATAATTTCGCACGATGCGGGATTTCCTTAAAACGTGGTTTTCTGAAAAATTTTGACGAAAGAAAATTCTGCTGTGGGTTCTGTTTTGAGGCTACACCTTTAGACATACACACCACACCAAATCTTTTCGAGTTACAACGTGTAGTTTAGGAGATACAAGCGAATTTTTACGATGCGTTATTTCTTCTTGTAAAGTGTTTCCAATACTTATGTATTTGTCTTTACTCTGCAACACTGTATTTCCTTATATCGTGGTATTCTTACATATTCTTTCGAGAGAAAACTCTGCTGTGCCTTCCCTTTTGAGGCTACATGCTTAGTCATACACGCAACACCAAAGCTTTTCGAGATACAATGTGTTGTTTAGGAAAAACTAGATAATTTCCCCCATGCGGGATTTCCATAAAACGTGTATTTCTGACAAATTTTGACGAAAGAAAATTCTCCTGTGGGTTCTCTTTTGAGGCTACACGTTTAGCCGTACACGCCACACCAAATCTTTTCGACTTACAACGTGTTCTTTAGGAGATACAAGTTAATTTTGTACGATGCGTTATTTCTTCTCTTGAAGTGTTTCCAATAAGTATGTATTTGTCTTTACTCTGCAACACTGTATTTCCTTATAACGTGCTATTCTTACATATTCTTTCAAGAGAAAACTCTCCTGTGCCTTCTCTTTTGAGACTACACACTTAGACATACAGGCAAAACCAAAGCATTTCATGTTACAACGTGTTGATTAGGAAAAATAAGATAATTTCGCACGATGCAGGATTTCTTTAAAACGTGGTTTTCTGACAAATTTGACGAAAGAAAATTCTCCTGTTGGTTCTCTTTTGAGGCTACATGTTTAGACATACACGCCACACCAAATTTTTTCGAGTTACCACTTGTTGTATAGGAGATACAAGCTAATTTTGTATGAAGCGATATTTCTTCTCGTAAAGTGTTTCCAATACATACGTATTTGTCCTTACTCTGCAACACTGTATTTCTTTATAACGTGGTATTCTTACATATTCTTTCGAGATAAAACTCTCCTGTACATTCTCTTTTGAGGCTACATGCTTAGACATACACGCAACACCAAAGATTTTCGCGTTACAATGTGTTGATTAGAAAAAACAAGATAATTTCGCACGATGCGGGATTTCCTTAAAACATGGTTTTCTGACAAATTTTGAAGAAAGAAAATTCTCCTGTGGGTTCCCTTTTGAGGCTACACGTTTAGACGTACACGCCACACCAAATCTTTTCGAGTTACAACGTGTAGTTTAGGAGATACAAGCTAATTTTTACGATGCCTTATTTCTTCTCTTAAAGTGTTTCCAATATGTATGTATTTTTCTTTACTCTGCAACACTGTATTTCCTTATAAGGTGGTATTCTTACATATTCTTTCGAGAGAAAACTCTCCTGTGCCTTCTCTTTTGAGGCTACACGCTTAGACATACAGGCAAACCAAAGCATTTCGTGTTACAACGTGTTGATTAGGAAAAATAAGATAATTTCACACGATGCGGGATTTCCTTAAAACGTGGGTTTCTGACAAATGTTGACGAAAGAAAATTCTCCTGTGGGTTCTCTTTTGAGGCTACCAATTTAGACGTACACGCCACACCAAATCCTTTCGAGTTACAACGTGTTGTTTAGGAGATACAAGCTAATTTTGTATGATGCATTATTTCTTCTCCTAAAGTGTTTCCAATACATACGTATTTGTCTTTACTCTGCAACAATGTATTTCCTTATAACGTGGTATTCTTACATATTCTTTCGAAAGAAACCTCTCCTGTGTGTTCTCTTTTGAGGCTACACTCTGAGAAATACACGCAACACAAAAGCTTTTCGAGTTACAACGTGTTGTTTAAGAAAAACATGATAATTTCGCACGATGCGGGATGTCCTTAAAACGTGGTTTTCTGAAAATTTTGACGAAAGAAAATTCTCCTGTGGGTTCTGTTTTGAGGCTACCCATTTAGACCTACACGCCACACCAAATCTTTTCGAGTTACCACTTGTTGTATAGGAGATACAAGCTAATTTTGTATGAAGCGTTATTTCTTCTCGTAAAGCGTTTCCAATACATATGTATATGTCTGTACTCTGAAACACTGTATTTCCTTATAACGTGGTATTCTTACATATTCTCTCGAGATAAAACTCTCCTGTGCATTCTTTTTTGAGGCTACACGCTTAGACTTACACGCAAAACCAAAGATTTTCGTGTTACAATGTGTTGATTAGAAAAAACAAGATATTGTGAAGGGGGTCATTTCCCTAATTTCTTTCTCAGCCTGCTTATCCTTTGAGTATAGGAAGGCCACTGATTTGCTGGAGATGATTTTATAACCTGCCACTTTGCTGAAGTTGTTTATCAGCTGTAGGAGCTCTCTAGTGGAGTTCTTTGGGTCACTTAGGTAGACGATCATGTCGTCTGCAAATAATGATAGTTTGACTTCTTCCTTTCCAATTTGTATCCCTTTGACCTCCTTATGTTGTCGAATTGCCCGAGCTAGTACCTCAAGTACAATATTGAAAAGATAAGGAGAAAGGGGGCAGCCTTGTCTGGTCCCTGATTTCAGTGGGATTGCTTCAAGTTTCTCTCCATTTAGTTTGATGCTGGCTACTGGTTTGCTGTATATTGCTTTTACTATGTTTAGGTATGGGCCTTGAATTCCTGTTCTCTCCAAGACTTTAAGCATGAAGGGATGCTGAATTTTGTCAAATGCTTTTTCAGCATCCAATGAAATGACCATGTGGTTTTGTTCTTTGAGTTTGTTTATGTAGTTGATTGTATTGATGGATTTCTGTATATCGAACCAACCCTGCATTCCCGGGATAAAGCCTACTTGATCATGGTGGATGATCGTTTTGATGTGTTCTTGGATTCGGTTGACAAGAATTTTATTGAGTATTTTTGCATCGATGTTCATAAGGGAAATTGGTCTGAAGTTCTCTTTCTTTGTTGGATCTTTTTGTGGCTTTGGTATCAGCGGAATTGTGGCTTCGTAGAAGGAATTGGGTAGTGTTCCTTCTGTTTCTATTTTGTGGAATATTTTGAAGAGTATAGGTGTTAACTCTTCTTTGAAGGTCTGGTAGAATTCTGCACTGAAGCCATCTGGTCCTGTGCTTTTTTTGGTTGGAAGACTTTCTATGACTCCTTCTATTTCTTTAGGCATTATGGGACTGTTTAGATGGTCTAGTTGGTCCTGATTTAATTTTGGTATTTGGTATCTGTCAAGGAAATTGTCCATTTCCTCCAGATTCTCCAGTTGTGTTGAGTACAGGCTCTTGTAGTAGGATCTGATGATTTTTTGGATTTCCTCAGTTTCCGTTGTTATATCTCCCTTTTCATTTCTAAGTTTGTTAATTTGGATACTTTCTCTGTGCCCTTTGGTCAGTCTGGCTAAGGGTTTATCTATCTTGTTGATTTTCTCAAAGAACCAGCTCCTGGTTTTGTTGATTTTTTGAATGGTTCTCTTTGTTTCTACTTGATTGATTTCGGCCCTGAGTTTGATGATTTCCTGACTTCTACTCCTCCTGGGCGAAATAGCTTCTTTTTGTTCTAGGGCTTTCAGGTGTGTCATTAAGCTGGTAATGTATGCTCTCTCCATTTTCTTTTTGGAGGCACTCAGGGCTATGAGTTTTCCTCTTAGCACTGCTTTCATTGTGTCCCATAGATTTGGGTATGTTGTGTTTTCATTTTCATTGTGTTCTAAAAAGTCTTTAATTTCTTTCTTTATTTCTTCCTTGACCAAGGTATCATTGAGTAGAGTATTGTTCAGTTTCCACGTGTATGTGGGTTTTCTGTTGTTTCTGTTGCTATTGAAGACCACTTCTACTCCATAGTGATCAGATAGGAGGCATGGTATTAGTTCTATCTTCTTATATTTGTTGAGGTCTGTCTTGTGACCAATTATATGGTCGATTTTGGAGAAGGTACCATGAGGTGCTTAGAAAAAGGTATATTCTTTTGTTTTAGGATAGAATGTTCTATATATATCTGTTAAATCTAATTGGTCTAAAGCTTCAATTAGTTTCATTGTGTCCCTGTTTAGTTTCTGTTTTCCTGATCGGTCCATTGAGGAAAGTGCAGTGTTGAAGTCACCTACAATTATTGTGTTAGGTGCAATGTGTGCTTTTAGTTTTAATAAAGTTTCTTTTACGAAAGAGGGTGCCCTTGCATTTGGGGCATAGATGTTCAGGATTGACAGTTCTTCTTTTTGTATTTTTCCTTTGACCAGCAAGAAGTGTCCCTCAGCGTCTCTTTTGATGACTTTGGGTTGAAAGTCAATTTTATCTGATATTAAAATGGCTACTCCAGCTTGTTTCCTGAGACCATTTGCTTGTAAAATTGTCTTCCAGCCTTTTACTCTAAGGTAGTGTTTGCCTTTGACCCTGAGGTGTGTTTCCTGTAAGCAGCAAAATGTAGGGTCCTGTTTACGTATCCATTCAGTTAGTCTGTGTCTTTTTATTGGGGCATTAAGTCCATTGATGTTAAGAGATATTAAGGAATAGTGATTGTTACTTCCTATCATTTTTGACGTTATTTTTAAATTTGAATGCTTAACTTCTTTTGGGTTTGATGAAAGGTTACTATCTTGCTTTTTCCAGGGTGAAGTTTCCCTCCTTGTATTGGTGTTGTCCTCCTATTATCCTTTTTAGGGCCGGGTTTGTGGATAGATATTGGGTAAACTTGGTTTTGTCATGAAATATCTTAGTTTCTCCATCTATGGTGATTGAGAGTTTTGCTGGATATAGTAGTTTTGGTTGGCATTTGTGTTCTCTTAGAGTCTGCATGAGATCTGCCCAGGACCTTCTAGCCTTCATAGTCTCCGGTGAAAAGCCTGCTGTGATTCTGATAGGTCTTCCTTTATATGTTACTTGGCCTTTTTCTCTTACTGCCTTTAGTATTCTTTCTTTGTTTAGAACATTTGGTGTTTTGATTATTATGTGACGGGAAGTATTTCTCTTCTGGTCCAGTCTGTTTGGAGTTCTGTAGGCTTCTTGTATATTCATGGGCATCTCTCTCTTTAGGTTAGGGAAGTTTTCTTCCATAATTTTATTGAAGATATTTGCTGGCCCTTTAAGTTGTAAATCTTCACTCTCATCTATGCCTATAATCCTTAGGTTTGGTCTTCTCATTGTGTCCTGGATTTCCTGGATATTTTGGGTTACAAGCTTTTTGCATTTTGCATTTTCTTTAACTGTTGAGTCCATGGTTTCTATGGAATCTTCAGCATCTGAGATTCTTTCTTCTATCTCTTGTATTCTGTTGTTGATATTTGCATCTCTGTCCCCTGATTTCTTCCCAAGGCTTTCTATCTCCAAAGTTGTCTCCCTTTGAGTTTTCTTAGTTGTTTCTACTTCTGATTTTAGATCCTGGATGGTTTTGCTTAGCTCCTTCACTTGCATGTTTGTGTTTTCCTGTAATTCTTTAAGAGATTTTTGTGTTTCCTCTTTCATGACCTCAGCCTGTTGACCAAAGTTCTCCTGTATTTCTTTAAGAGATTTTTGTGTTTCGTCTTTCATGACCTCAGCCTGTTGACCAAAGTTCTCCTGTATTTCTTTAAGTGTTTTTTGCATTTCCTCCTTGTTGGCTTTTGTATTCTCCTGGATTTCTTTCAATGATTTTTGTGTTTCCCTTGCAAGAGCTTCTAACTTTTGATCCATTTTCTTCTGAATTTCTTTAAGTATGTCCTTCATGTGTTCCTGTACCAGCATCATGACCAGTGATTTTAAATCCAAATCTTGTTTTACTGGTGTGATGGGGTATCCAGGACGTGTTGGTAGAGGAGAATTGGGTTCAGATGTTGCCATATTGCCTTGATTTCTGTTAGTGACGTTCCTGCGTTTGCCTTTTGCCATCTACTTCTCACTGGTGTTAGTTTGTCTTGTCAGTGCTGGACTCACCAGTGCAAGCTGCCCCTTCCCCGTTGGCCTCTGGTGCACAGCTTACCTCCTGCACTGCTTGTAGACAGGGTGCTGCTGCCCAGGCTGTTCAGATCCCAAAGCAGGCACCCGAAGGCTCCTGCTGGGGCCCACTGGATTCACTGGAGCACACTGACTTCTCCCAGCTGGCCGCCCGGAAACCCAGCTAGCCACTTGCAGGACTTGGAGATGTGGTGCTGCCGCCCAGGCTGATCTGGGCAGCAGAACTCCCAACTGGCTTGGTGCACACAAGGCTAGCCTAGCTGCCCAGGCCCTGAGTCTAGGCAAAAGCCTGGCAGGCCAATGTCGGTGCAAAGTTCCCCTCAGCTGTGGGTGTTAATTGGGTGTGTCAGGTGGCTAGGATGGTGGCGTGTGCGAGTTCCCTGAGAGTGCTGGGAGAGTCTGCTGGGCTAACAACCTCCTGGCTGGGTCAGCACACAGATGGCCCAACGAGCAGCCCAGGGCCTGGGGGGCAGTCCAGGGCCTGACCGTCTGAGACCCCTGCTATGTCCGCCTCGGGCTATGCCTGTTAGCTGGTTTGGTTTTGCCTGCTAGGTCTCTCTGGCTTCCCGTAGGCAAAATGGTGGTGGTGCGCAAACTGGCCCGGATAAACAACCTCCTGGCCGGGTCGGCACACAGATGGCCCACCGAGCAGCCCAGGGCCTGGGGGCAGTCCAGGGCCTGACCGTCTGAGACCCCTGCTTTGTCCGCCTTGGGCTATGCCTGTTAGCTGGTTTGGTTTTGTCTGCTAGTCTCTCTGGCTTCCCGCAGGCAAAATGGCGGTGATGCGCACCGGCCCGGGCAAACAAGTTCCTGGCTGGGTCGGCACACAGATGGCCCACCGAGCAGCCCAGGACCTGGGGGCAGTCCAGGGCCTGACCGTCTGAGACCCCTGCTATGTCTGCCTTGGGCTATGCCTATTAGCCAGTTTGGCTTTGCCTGCTAGGTCTCTCTGACTTCCCGTAGGCAAAATGGCGGTGGTGCGCAAACGGCTCTGATAAACAACCTCCTGGCCGGGTCAGCACACAGATGGCCCACCGAGCAGTCCTGGGCCTGGGTGCAGTCCAGGGCCTGACCGTCTGAGACCCCTGCTATGTCCGCCTTGGGCTATGCCTGTTCGCTGGTTTGGTTTTGCCTGCTAGGTCTCTCCAGCTTCCTGTAGGCAAAATGGCGGCGGTGTGCGCCGGCCGAGGCAAACAAGCTCCTGGCTGGGTCGGCACACAGATGGCCTGCCGAGCAGCCCAGGACCTGGGGGCAGTCCAGGGCCTGACCGTCTGAGACCCCTGCTATGTCCGCCTCGGGCTATGCCTGTTAGCCGGTTTGGTTTTGCCTGCTAGGTCTCCCTGGCTTCCCCCAGGCAAAATGGTGGTGGTGCGCGTGCCGGCCCGGGAGGAAAAAAACCTCCTGGCCGGGTTTGCACCCCGGTGGACCCCCGATCAGCTCAGGGCCTGGGTGCAGGCCAACGCCCGTCGGGCTTAGACCCCCGCGATGTTGGTCTCGGGTTATATTTGCGTACCTCAGTCTGATTTCTCTGGCAACCGAGAACCAATATGGAGCCCTCGTAACTGACTGGCGGGAGGCAGAGTTCTGATGTGGCTTCTGTGTGGTGAAAGGCACCGTAAATCCGCCGCTGCTTGCAGCCTGGCTGGCCAGCAATGGCCAGTGGTCGTGGGCACCGGGTCTGCCTGGACCCTGTCCGCTTGGTTCTACTGCTGATGGCCCTTCCTCTGGACCAGCAGCTGCTGCTGCTACTGCTGCTGCTGCCGCCGCTCCCAGGCCCAAGAATTTTCTTTCATCAAAATTTGTCAGAAACCACGTTTTAAGGAATTTTGACGAAAGAAAACTCTCCTGTGGGTTCTCCTTTGAGGCTACACATTTAGTCGTACATGCCACACCAAATCTTTTCGAGTTACAACGTGTTGTTTAGAAGATACAAGCTAATTTTGCATGATGCGTTATTTCTTCTCGTAAAGTGTTTCCTATAAGTACATATTTGTCTATACTCTGCAACACTGTATTTCCTTATAACGTGGTATTCTTACATATTCTTTCGAGAGAAAACTATACTGTGCGTTCTCTTTGGAGGCTACACGCTTAGACATACAAGCAACACCAAAGCTTTTCGAGTTACAACATGTTGATTAGGAAAAACAAGATAATTTCGCACAATGAGGGATTTACTTAAAATGTGGCTTTCTGACAAATTTTGACGTAAGAAAATTCTCCTGTGGGTTCTCTTTTGAGGCTACACATTAAGACGTACACGCCACACCAAATCTTTTTGAGTTACCACGTGTTGTTTTGGAGATACAAGCAAATTTTGTACCATGCGTTATTTCTTCTCATAATATATTTCCAATACGTACGTATTTGTCTTTACTCTGCAGCAATATATTTCCTTATAACGTGGTATTCTTACATATTCTTTCGAGAGAAAACTCTCCTGTGCATTCTCTTTTGAGGGTACACGCTTACACATACACCCAACACCAAAGCTTTTCGAGTTACAATGTTTTGTTTATGAAAAACAAGATAATTGCGCACAATGCGGGATTTCCTTAAAACGTGGTTTTCTGACAAATTTTGACGAAAGAAAATTCTCCTGTGGGTTCTCTTTTGAGGCTACATGTTTAGACGTACACGCCACACCAAATCTTTTCGAGTTACAACGTGTTGTTTAGGAGATACAAGCTAATTTTGTACCATGCGTTATTTCTTCTCATAAAGTTTTTCCAATAAGTAAGTATTTGTCTTTACTCTGCAACACTGTATTTCCTTATAACGTGGTATTCTTACATATTCTTTCGAGAGAAAACTCTCCTGTGCGTTCTCATTTGAGGCTACACACTGAGACATACACGCAACAGCAAAGCTTTTCGAGTTACAACGTGTTGTTTAGGAAAAACAAGATAATTTCGAACGATGCGGGAATTCCTTAAAACGTGGTTTTCTGACAAATTTTGACGAAAGAAAATTCTCCTGTGGGTTTTCATTTGAGGCTAAACGTTTAGACGTACACGCCACACCAAATGTTTTCGAGTTACAACGTATTGTTTAGGAGATACAAGCTAATTTTTTACGATGCTTTATATCTTCTTGTAAAGTTTAAGTGTTTCCAAAACGAACGTATTTATCTTTAATTTGCCACAATGTATTTCCTTATAACGTGGTATTCTTACATACTCGTTCGAGAGAAATCTCTCCTGTGTGTTCTTTTTTGAGGCTACATGCTTAGACATACACGCAACACCAAAGATTTTCGAGTTACAATGTGTTGTTTAGGAAAAACAAGATAGTTTCGCACGATGCAGGATTTCCTTAATAAGTGGTTTTCTGACAAATTTTGAGGAAAGAAAATTCTCCTGGGGGTTCTCTTTTGAGGCTACACGTTTAGACGTACATGCCACACCAAATCTTTTCGAGTTACAACGTGTTGTTTAGGAGATACAAACCAATTTTTTGCGATGCGTTATTTCTTCTCATAGAGTGTTTCAAATACCTACGTATTTGTCTTTAATCTGCAAAACTGTATTTCCTTATAATCTGGTATTCTTACATGTTCTTTCGAGAGAAAACTCTCCTGTGCGTTCTCTTTTGAGGCTACACGCTTAGACATTCACGCATCATCAAAGCTTTTCGAGTTACAACGTGTTGTTTAGGAAAAACAAGATAATTTCGCACGATGAGTGATTTCCTTAAAATATGGATTTCTGACAAATTTTAACGAACAAAAATTCTCCTGTGGGTTCTATTTTGAGGCTACACGGTTAGACATACACGCCCCACCAAATCTTTTCGAGTTACAATGTGTTGTTTAGGAGATACAAGCTAATTTTGTAAGATGCGTTATTTCTTCTCGTAAAGTGTTTCCAATACGTATGTATTTGCCTTTAGTCTGCAACACTGTATTTCCTTATAACGTGGTATTCTTACATATTCTTTCGAGAGAAAACTCTCCTGTGCGTCCTCTTTTGAGGCTACACGCTTAGACATACACGCAACACCAAAGCTTTTCGCGTTACAACGTGTTGTTTAGGAAAAACAAGATAATTTCGCACGATGAGGGATTTCCTTAATACGTGGTTTTCTGACAAATTTTGACAAAAGAAATTTCTCCTATTGGTTCTCTTTTGAGACTACACGTTTAGACCTACAGGCCACACCAAATCTTTTTATGTTTCAATGTGTTGTTTAGGAGATACAAGCTAATTTTGTACCATGCGTTATTTCTTCTCATAAAGTTTTTCCAATAAGTAAGTATTTGTCTTTACTCTGCAACACTGTATTTCCTTATAACGTGGTATTCTTACATATTCTTTCGAGAGAAAACTCTCCTGTGCGTTCTCATTTGAGGCTACCCGCTGAGACATACACGCAACAGCAAAGCTTTTCGAGTTACAACGTGTTGTTTAGGAAAAACAAGATAATTTCTCACGAAGCGGCATTTCCTTAAAACGTGGTTTTCTGACAAATTTTGACGAAAGAAAATTCTCCTCTGGGTTCTCTTTTAAGGCTAAACGTTTAGACGTACACGCCACACCAAATCTTTTTGAGTTACAACTTGTTGTTTAGGAGAATCAAGCTAATTTTTTTACGATGAATTATTTCTTCTCGTAAAGTTTAAGTGTTTCCAATACATATGTATTTTCCTCTACTCTGCAACACTGTATTTCCATATAACGTGGTATTCTTACATATTCTTTCGAGAGAAAACTCTCCTGTGCGTTCTCTTTGGAGGCTACACACTTAGACATTCACGCAACACCAAAGCTTTTCGAGTTACAACGTGTTGTTTAGGAAAAACAAGATAATTTCGCATGATGCGGGATTTCCTTAAAACGTGGTTTTCTGACAAATTTTGACGAAAGAAAATTCTCCTGTGGGTTCTCTTTTGAGGCTTCACGTTTAGATGTACACGCCACACCAAATCCTTTCGAGTTATAACGTGTTGTTTAGGATATACAAGCTAATATTGTACTATGTGTTTTTTCTTCTCGTAAAGCTTAAGTGTTTCCAATAAGTATGTATTTGTCTTTACTCTGCAACACTGTATTTCCTTATAACGTAGTATTCCTACATATTCTTTCGGGAGAAAACTCTCCTGTGCGGTCTCTTTTGAGGCTACAAGTTTAGACGTACATGCCACACCAAATCTTTTTGAGTTACAACTTGTTGTTTAGCAGATACAAGCTAATTTTTTAACGATAAATTATTTCTTCTCGTAAAGTTTAAGTGTTTCCAATATGTATATATTTGCCTCTACTCTGCAACACTGTATTTCCTTATAACGTGGTATTCTTACATATTCTTTCGAGAGAAAACTCTCCTGTGCGTTCTCTTTGGAGGCTACACGCTTAGACATTCACGCAACACCAAAGCTTTTCGAGTTACAACGTGTTGTTTAGGAAAAACAAGATAATTTCGCATGATGCGGGATTTCCTTAAAACGTGGTTTTCTGACAAATTTTGATGAAACAAAATTCTCCTGTGGGTTCTCTTTTGAGGCTACACGTTTAGACGTACACGCCACACCAAATCCTTTCGAGTTATAACGTGTTGTTTAGGATATACAAACTAATTTTTACTATGTGTTATTTCTTCTCGTAAAGCTTAAGTGTTTCCAATAAGTATGCATTTGTCTTTACTCTGCAACACTGTATTTCCTTATAACGTGGTATTCCTACATATTCTTTCGGAAGAAAACTCTCCTGTGCGTTCTCTTTTGAGGCTACACGCTTAGACATACACACAACACCAAAGCTTTTCGAGTTACAACATGTTGTTTAGGAAAAACAAGATAATTTCGCACGATGCGGTATTTCCTTAAAATGTGGTTTTCTAACAAATTTTGACGAAAGAACACTCTCCTGTGGGTTCTCTTTTGAGGCTACACGTTTAGACATACACGCCACACCAAATCTTGTCGAGTTACAACGTGTTGTTTAGGAGATACAAGCTAATTTTGCATGATGCGTTATTTCTTCTCCTAAAGTGTTTCCAATAAGTACGTATTTGTCTAAACTCTGCAACACTGTATTTCCTTATAACGTGGTATTCTTACATATTCTTTCGAGAGAAAACTATCCTGTGCGTTCTGTTTGGAGGCTACACGCTTAGACATACACGCAACACCAAAGCTTTTCGAGTTACAACGTGTTGATTAGGAAAAACAAGATAATTTCGCACGATGCGGGATTTCTTTAAAACGTAGTTTTCTGACAAATTTTGACGTAAGAAAATTCTCCTGTGGGTTCTCTTTTGAGGCTACACGTTTAGATGTACATGCCACACCAAATCATTTTGAGTTACCACGTGTTGTTTCGGAGATACAAGCTAATTTTTACCATGCGTTATTTCTTCTCATAATGTGTTTCCAATACGTACGTATTTGTCTTTACTCTGCAGCAATATATTTCCTTATAACGTGGTATTCTTACATATTCCTTCGAGAGAAAACTCTCCTGTGCATTCCCTTTTGAGGCTACACGCTTAGGCATACACGCAACACCAAAGCTTTTCTAGTTTCAACGTGTTGATAAGGAAAAACAATATAATTCCGCAGGATGCGGGATTTACTTAAAACGTGGTTTTCTGACAAATTTTGAGGAAAGAAAACTCTCCTGTGGGTTCTCTTTTGAGGCTACACTTTTAGACGTACACGCCACACCAAATCTTTTCGAGTTACAACGTGTTGTTTAGGACATACAAGCTAATTTTGCAAGATGCGTTATTTCTCTCATAAAGTGCTTCCATTATGTACGTATTTGTCTTTACTCTGCCACACTGTATTTCCTTATAACGTGGTATTCTTACATATTCTTTCGAGAGAAAATTCTCCTGTGGGTTCACTTTTGAGGCTACACTTTTAGATGTAAACACTACACCAAATCCTTTCGAGTTACAACGTGTTGTTCAGGAGATACAAGCTAATTTTTACTTTGCGTTATTTCTTCTCGTAAAGTGTTTCCAATACGTACATATTTGTCTTTACTCTGCAACACTGTTTTTCCATATAACGTGGTATTCTTACATATTCTTTCGAGAGAAAACTCTCCTGTGCGTTCTCTTTTGAGGCTACATTCTTAGACAAACACCCAATACCAAAGCTTTTCGAGTTACAACGTGTTGTTTAGGAAAAACAAGATAATTTCTCAAGATGTGGGATTTCCTTAAAACGTGGTTTTCTGACAAATTTTGACCAAAGAAAATTCTCTTGTGGGTTCTCCTATAAGGCTACACGTTTAGACATACACGCCACACCAAATCTTTTCGAGTTACGACGTGTTGTTTAGGAGAAACAAGCTAATTTTATACGATGCGATATTTCGTCTTGTAAACTGTTTCCAATACATATGTATTTGTCTTTATTCTGCAACACTGTATTTCCTTATAACTTGGTATTCTTACATATTCTTTCGAGAGAAAACTCTCCTGTGCGTTCACTTTTGAGGCTACACGCTTAGACATACACGCTACACCAAAGCTTTTCGAGTTACATCTTGTTGATTAGGAAAAACAAGATAATTTCGCACGATGCGGGATTTCCTTAAAATGTGGTTTTCTGACAAATTTTGACCAAAGAAAATTCTCCTGTGTATTCTCTTTAGAGGCTACACGTTTAGACGTACACGCCACAGCAAATCTTTTCGAGTTACAACGTGCTTTTTAGGAAATACAAGCTAATTTTGTACAATGCATTACTTCTTCTTGTAAAGTGTTTCCAATATGTATGTATCTGTCTTTACTCTGCAACACTGTATTTCCTTATAACGTGGTATTCTTACATATTCTTTCTAGAGAAAACTCTCCTGTGCGTTCTCTTTTGAGGCTACACGCTTAGACATGCACACAGCACCAACGCTTTTCGAGTCACAACGTGTTGTTTAGGAAAAACAAGATAATTTCGCACGAAGTGAGATTTCCTTAATACGTGGTTTTCTGACAAATTTTGACCAAAGAAAATTCTCCTGTGGGTTCTCTTTTGAGGCTAAACGTTTAGAAGTACACACCACACCAAATTTTTTCGAGTTACAACGTGTTGTTTAGGAGATACAAGCTAATTTTGTACGATGCGTTATTTCTTCTCGTAAAGTGTTTCCAATACGTATGTATTTGTCTTTACTCTGCAACATTGTATTTCCTTATAACGTGGTATTCTTATATATTCTTTCGAGACAAAACTCTCCTGTGCGTTCTCTTTGAGGCCACATGTTTAGAACGACACGCAACACCAAAGCTTTTCGAGTTAAAACGTGTTGTTTAGGAAGAACAAGATAATTTCGCACGATGCGGGATTTCCTTAAAACGTGGTTTTCTGACAAATTTTGACGAAAGAAAATTCTCCTGTGGGTTCTCTTTTGAGTCTACATGTTTCAACGTACATGCCACACCAAACCTCTTCGAGTTACAACGTGTTGTTTAGGAAATACAAGCTAATTTTGTACGATGTATTATTCCTTCTCGTAAAGTGTTTCCAATACGTATGTATCTGTCTTTACTCTGCAACACTGTATTTCCTTATAACGTGGTATTCTTACATATTCTTTCGAGAGAATACTCTACTGTGCGTTCTCTTTTAGGCTACACGCTTAGACATACACGCAACACCAAAGCTTTTCGAGTTACAACATGTTGTTTAGGAAAAACAAAATAATTTCGCACGATGCTGGATTTCCTTAAAACGTGGTTTCTGAAAAAATTTTGACGAAGGAAAATACTCCTGTGGGTTCTGTTTTGAGGCTACACGTTTAGATGTAATCACCACATCAAATCCTTTTGAGTCACAACGTGTTGTTTAGGAGATACAAGCTAATTTTGTACCATGTGTTATTTCTTCTCATAAAGTGTTTCCAATACGTACATATTTGTCTTTACTCTGCAACACTGTATTTCCATATAACGTGGTATTCTTACATATTCTTTCGAGAGAAACCTCTCCTGTGCGTTCTCTTTTTAGGCTACATGCTTAGACATACATGCAACTCCAAAGCTTTTCGAGTTACAACGTGTTGTTTTGGAAAAACAAAATAATTACGCACAATGCGGGATTTCCTTAAAACGTGGTTTTCTGAAAAATTTTGACGAAAGAAAATTCTCCTGTGGGTTCTCTTTTGAGGCTACACGTTTAGACGTACACGCCACACCAAATCTTTTCGAGTTACAACATGTAGTTTTGGAGATACAAGCTAATATTGTACGATGCGTTATTTCTTCTCGTAAAGTGTTTCCAATACGTACGTATTTGTTTTTACTCTGCAACACTGTATTTCTCATAATGTGGTATTCTTACATATTCTTTCGAGAGAAAACTCTCCTGTGCGTTCTCTTTAGAGGCCACACTTTTAGACATACATGCAACCCCAAAGCTTTTCGAGTTACAACGTGTTGTTTAGGAAAAACAAGATAATTTAGCATGATGCGGGATTTCCTTAAAACGTGGTTTTCTGAAAAAATTTTGACGAAAGAAAATTCTCCTGTGGGTTCTCTTTTGAGGCTACACGTTTAGATGTAAACACCAAACCAAACCTTTTCGAGTTACAACGTGTTGTTTAGGAGATACAAGCTAATTTTTTACAATGTGTTATTTCTTCTCATAAAGTGTTTCCAATATATACTTATTGGTCTTTACTCTGCAACACTATATTTCCAAATAACTTGGTATTCTTACATATTCTTTGGAGAGAAAACTCTCCTGTGTGTTCTCTTTTGAGGCTACATGCTTAGACATACACGAAACACCAATGCTTTTCGAGTTACAACGTGTTGTTTAGGAAAAACAAGATAATTTCGCATGATGCGGGATTTCCTTAAAACGTGGTTTTCTGACAAATTTTGATGAAAGAAAAGTCTCCTGAGGGCTCCCTTTTGAGGCTACACGTTTAGACGTACACGCCACACCAAATCTTTTCAAGTTACAACGTGTTGTTTAGGAGATACAAGCTAATTTTGTACGATACATTATTTCTTCTCTTAAAGTGTTTCCAATAAGTACCTATTTGTCTTTACTCTGCAACACTGTATTTCCTTATAATGTGGTATTCTTATATATTCTTTCGAGAGAAAACTCTCCTGTGCATTCTCTTTGAGGCCACACGTTTAGACATACACGCAATACCAAAGCTTTTCGAGTTAAAACGTGTTGTTTAGGAAAAACAAGATAATTTCGCACGATGCGGAATTTCCTTAAAATGTGGTTTTCTGACAAATTTTGACGAAAGAAAATTCTCCTGTGGTTTCTCTTTTGAGGCTACACATTTCAACGTACACGCCACACCAAATCTTTTCGAGTTACAACGTGTTGTTTAGGAAATACAAGCTAATTTTGTACGATGTATTATTCCTTCTCGTAAAGTGTTTCCAATACATATGTATCTGTCTTTACTCTGCAACACTGTATTTCCTTATAACGTGGTATTCTTACATATTCGTTCGAGAGAATACTCTACTGTACATTCTCTTTTGAGTCTACACGCTTAGACATACACGGAACACCAAAGCTTTTCGAGTTACAACGTGTTGTTTAGGAAAAACAAAATAATTTCCCTCGATGATGGATTTCCAAAAAACGTGGTTTTCTGAAAAAAAATTGACGAAGGAAAATACTCCTGTGGGTTCTCTTTTGAGGCTACATGTTTAGATGTAATCACCACATCGAATCCTTTTGAGTCACAACGTTTTCTTTAGGAGATACAGGCTAATTTTGTACCATGCGTTATTTCGTCTTATAAAGTGTTTCCAATATGTACATATTTGTCTTTACTCTGCAACACTGTATTTCCATATAACGTGTATTCTTAAATATTCTTTCGAGAGAAACCTCTCCTGTGCGTTCTCTTTTGAGGCTGCACGCTTAGACATACACGCAACACCAAAGCTTTTCGAGTTACAACGTGTTGTTTAGGAAAAACAAGATAATTTCGCATGATGCGGGATTTCCTTAAAACGTGGTTTTCTGAAAAAATTTTGACGAAAGAAAATTCTCCTGTGTGTTCTCTTTTGAGGCTACACGTTTAGATGTAAACACCACACCAAACCTTTTCGAGTTGCAACGTGTTGTTTAGGAGATACAAGCTAATATTTTACCATGCGTTATTTCTTCTTATAAAGTGTTACCAATACATACATATTGGTCTTTACTCTGCAACACTGTATTTCCAAATAACGTGGTATTCTTACATATTCTTTCGAGAGAAAACTCTCCTGTGCGTTCTCTATTGAGGCTACACGCTTAGACATTCACGAAACACCAATGCTTTTCGAGTTACAACGTGTTGTTTAGGAAAAACAAGATAATTTCGCACGATGCGGGATTTCCTTAAAACGTGGTTTTCTGACAAATTTTGACGAAAGAAAATTCTCCTGTGGTTTCCCTTTTGAGGCTACTCGTTTAGACGTACATGCCACACCAAATCTTTTCGAGTTACAACGTGTTGTTTAGGAGATACAAGCTAATTTTGTACGATACATTATTTCTTCTCGTAAAGTGTTTCCAATAAGTACCTATTTGTCTTTACTCTGCAACACTGTATTTCCTTATAACGTGGTATTCTTACATATTCTTTCGAGAGAAAACTCTCCTGTGCGTTCTCTTTTGAGGCAACACGCTTAGACATTCACGCAGCACCAAAGGTTTTCGAGTCACAACGTGTTGTTTAGGAAAAACAAGATAATTTCGCACGATGCGGGATTTCCTTAATACGTGGTTTTCTGACAAATTTTGACCAAAAATAATTCTCCTGTGGGTTCTCTTTTGAGGCTACATGTTTAGACGTACATGCCACATGAAATCATTACGAGTTACAAAGTGTTGTTTAGGAGATACAAGCTAATTTTTTATGATGCGTTACTTCTTTTCATAAAGTGTTTCCAATACGTACGTACTTTCTTTTCTCTGCAACAATGTATTTCCTTATAATGTGGTATTCTTATATATTCTTTCGAGAGAAAACTCTCCTGTGCGTTTTCTTTGAGGCCACACGTTTAGACATACACGCAACACCAAAGCTTTTCGAGTTAAAACGTGTTGTTTAGGAAAAACAAGATAATTTCGCACGATGCGGGATTTCCTTAAAATGTGGTTTTCTGACAAATTTTGACGAAAGAAAATTCTCCTGTGGGTTCTCTTTTGAGGCTACACGTTTCAACGTATACGCCACACCAAATCTTTTCGAGTTACAACGTGTTGTTTAGGAAATACAAGCTAATTTTGTACGATGTATTATTCCTTCTCGTAAAGGGTTTCCAATAAGTATGTATCTGTCTTTACTCTGCAACACTGTATTTCCTTATAACGTGGTATACTTACATATTTGTTCGAGAGAATACTCTACTGTGCATTCTCTTTTGAGTCTACACGCTTAGACATACACGCAACACAAAAGCTTTTCGAGTTACAACGTGTTGTTTAGGAA
Source organism: Apodemus sylvaticus (assembly GCF_947179515.1). Classification (NCBI taxonomy): domain Eukaryota; kingdom Metazoa; phylum Chordata; class Mammalia; order Rodentia; family Muridae; genus Apodemus; species Apodemus sylvaticus. The sequence continues at coordinate 260,955 of NW_026263422.1, forward strand.
AAACAAAATAATTTCGCACGATGATGGATTTGCTTAAAACGTGGTTTTCTGAAAAAATTTTGACGAAAGAAAATACTCCTGTGGGTTCTCTTTTGAGGCTACATGTTTAGATGTAATCACCACATCAAATCCTTTTGAGTCACAACGTGTTGTTTAGGAGATACAAGCTAATTTTGTACCATGTGTTATTTCTTCTTGTAAAGTGTTTCCAATATGTACATATTTGTCTTTACTCTGCAACACTGTATTTCCATATAACGTGGTATTCTTAAATATTCTTTCGAGAGAAACCTCTCCTGTGCGTGGTCTTTTGAGGCTACACGCTTAGACATACACGCAACACCAAAGCTTTTCGAGTTACAACGTGTTGTTTTGGAAAAACAAAATAATTTCGCACGATGCGGGATTACCTTAAAACCTGGTTTTCTGAAAAATTTTGACGAACGAAAATTCTCCTGTGGGTTCTCTTTTGAGGCTACATGTTTAGACGTACATGCCACACCAAATCTTTTTGAGTTACAACGTGTTGTTTAGGAGATATAAGCTAATTTTGTAAATGCGTTATTTCTTCTCGTAAAGTGTTTACAATACGTACATATTTGTCTTTACTCTGCAACACTGTATTTCCTTATAACGTGGTATTCTTACATATTCTTTCGAGAGAAAACTCTCCTGTGCGTTCTCTTTAGAGGCCACACGTTTAGACATACACGCAACCCCAAAGCTTTTCGAGTTACAACGTGTTGTTTAGGAAAAACAAGATAATTTCTCATGATGCAGGATTTCATTAAAACGTGGTTTTCTGAAAAAATTTTGACGAAAGAAAATTCTCCTGTGTGTTCTCTTTTGAGGCTACACGTTTAGATGTAAACACCACACCAAACCTTTTCGAGTTGCAACGTGTTGTTTAGGAGATACAAGCTAATTTTTTACCATGCGTTATTTCTTCTCATAAAGTGTTTCAAATACATACATATTGGTCTTTACTCTGCAACACTGTATTTCCAAATAACGTGGTATTCTTACATATTCTTTCTAGAGAAAACTCCCCTGTGCGTTCTCTTTTGAGGCTACACGCTTAGACATACACGCAACACCAAAGCTTTTCAAGTTACAACGTGTTGTTTAGGAAAAACAAGATAATTTCGCACGATGCGGGATTTCCTTAAAACTTGGTTTCTGACAAATTTTGACGAAAGAAAATTCTCCTGTAGGTTCCCTTTTGAGGCTCCACGTTTAGACGTACATGCCACACCAAATCTTTTCGAGTTACAACGTGTTGTTTAGGAGATACAAGCTAATTTTGTACGATACATTATTTCTTCTCTTAAAGTGTTTCCAATAAGTACCTATTTGTCTTTACTCTGCAACACTGTATTTTCTTATAACGTGGTATTCTTACATATTCTTTCGAGAGAAAATTCTCCTGTGCATTCTCTTTTGAGGCTACATGCTTAGACATACACGCAGCACCAAAGCTATTCAAGTCACAACGTGTTGTTTAGGAAAAACAACATAATTTCGCACGATGCAGGATTTCCTTAATACGTGGTTTTCTGACAAATTTTGACCAAAGAAAATTCTCCTGTGGGTTCTCTTTTGAGGCTACGCGTTTAGACGTACACGCCACACCAAATCTTTTCGAGTTACAACGTGTTGTTTAGGAGATACAAGCTAATTTTGTACGATGCGTTTTTTCTTCTCGAAAAGTGTTTGCAATACGTACATATTTGTCTTTACTCTGCAACACTGTATTTCCTTATAACGTGGTATTCTTATATATTCTTTCGAGAGAAAACTCCCCTGTGGATTCTCTTTGAGGCCATACGTTTAGACATACACACAACACCAAAGCTTTTCGAGTTACAACGTGTTGTTTAGGAAAAACAAGATAATTTCACATGATTCAGGATTTCCTTAAAACGTGGTTTTCTGAAAAAATTTTGACGAAAGAAAATTCTCCTGTGGGTTCTCTTTTGAGGCTACACGTTTAGATGTAAACACCACACCAAACCTTTTTGAGTTACAACATGATTTTTAGGAGATACAAGCAAATTTTTTACCATACGTTATTTCTTCTCATAAAGTGTTTCCAATATATACATATTGGTCTTTACTCTGCAACACTGTATTTCCAAATAACGTGGTATTCTTACATATTCTTTCGAGAGAAAACTCTCCTGTGCGTTCTCTTTTGAGGCTACACGCTTAGACATACACGCAACACCAAAGCTTTTCGAGTAAGAATACCACGTTAAAAGGAAGTACAGTGTTGCAGAATAAAGACAAATACTTACGTTTTGGAAACCCTTAAAATTAGCGAGATGAAATAAAGCATCATACAAAATTAGCTTGTATCTCCTAAACAACACGTTGTAACTCGAAAAGATTTGGTGCGGCGTGTACGTCTAAACGTGTAGCCTCAAAAGAGAACTACAGGACAATTTTCTTTCGTCAAAATTTGTCAGAAAACCACGTTTTAAGGAAATCCCGCATCATGAGAAATTATCTTGTTCTTCCTAAACAACACGTTGTAACTCAAAAAGCTTTGGTGTTGCGTGTATGTCTAAGCGTGTAGCCTCAAAAGAGAACACACAGGAGAGTTTTCTCTCGAAAGAATATGTAAGAATACCACGTTATAAGGAAATACAGTGTTGCAGAGTAAAGACAAATAGGTACTTATTGGAAACACTTTTCGAGAAGTAATAACGCATCGTACAAAATTAGCTTGTATCTCCTAAACAACACGTTGTAACTAGAAAAGTTTTGGTGTGGTGTTTACAACTAAACATGTAGCCTAAAAAGAGAACCCACAGGAGAATTTTCTTTCGTCAAAATTTTTCAGAAAACCACGTTTTAAGGAAATCCCGCATCATCCGAAATTATCTTGTTTTTCCTAAACAACAGGTTGTAATTCGAAAAGCTTTGGTGTTTCGTGTATGTCTAAGCATGTAGCCTCTAAAGAGAACGCACAGGAGAGTTTTTCTCTCGAAAGAATATGCAAGATTACAACGTTATAAAGAAATACAGTGTTGCAGAGTAAAGGCAAATACGTACGTATTGGAAACATTTAAACTTTACGAGAAGAAATAATGCATCTTAAAAAATTAGCTTATACCTCCTAACCAACACGTTGTAACTCGAAAGGATTTGGTGTGGCGTGTAAGTCTAAACGTGTAGCCTCAAAAGAGAACCCACATGAGTATTTTCTTTCGTCAAAATTTGTCAGAAAACCACATTTTAAGGAAATCCCGCATCGTGCTAAATTATCTTGTTTTTCCTAAACAACACATTGTAACTCGAAAAGCTTTGGTGTTACGTGTATGTCAAAGTGTGTAGCCTCAAAAGAGAATGCACAGGAGAGTTTTCTCTCGAAAGAATATGTAAGAATACCACGTTATATGGAAATACAGTTTTGCAGAGTAAAGACAAATACGTACTTATTGGAAACACTTAAACTTTTCGAGAAGAAATAAGGCATCGTACAAAATTAGTTTGTATCTCCTAAACAACATGTTATAACTCGAAAAGATTTGGTGTGGCGTGTACGTCTAAATGTGTAGCCTCAAAAGAGAACCCACAGGAGAATTTTCTTTCTTCAAAATTTGTCAGAAAATCACGTTTTATGAAAATCCCGCATTGTGCGAAATTATCTTGTTTTTTCGAAACAACACATTGTAACTCGAAAAGCTTTGTTGTTGCGTGTATGTCTAAGCGTGTAGCCTCAAAAGAGAATGCAAAGGAGAGTTTTTTCTCGAAAGAATATGTAAGAATACCACGTTATTAGGAAACACAGTGTTGTAGAGTAAAGACAAATACTTACTTATTGGAAAAACTTTAGGAGAAGAAATAACGCATCGTAAAAAATTAGCTTGTATCTCCTAAACAACACGGTGTAACTTAAAAAGATTTGGTGTGGCCTGTACATCTAAACGTGTAGCCTCAAAAGAGAACCGACTGGAGAATTTTCTTTCATCAAAATTTTCCAGAAAACCACGTTTTAAGGAAATCCCGCATCGTGCGCAATTATCTGGTTTTTCCTAAACAACACGTTGTAACTCGAAAAGCTTTGGTGTTGCGTGTATGTGTAAGCGTGTAGCCTCAAAAGATAACACACAGGAGAGTTTTCTCTCGTAAGAATATGTAAGAATACCACGTTATAAGGAAATACAGTGTTGCAGACTAAAGGCAAATACGTACGTATTGGAAACACTTTACGAGAAGAAATAAAGCAACGTACAAAATTAGCTTGTATCTCCTAAAGAACACGTTGTAACTCGAAAAGATTTGGTGTGGCGTGTACGTCTAAACGTGTAGCCTCAAAAGAGAACCCACAGGAGAATTTTCTTTCGTCAAAATTTTTCAGAAAACCACGTTTTATGGAAATCCCGCATCCTGCGAAATTATCTTGTTTTTCCTAAACAACATGTTGTAACTCGAAAAGCTTTGGTGTTGCGTGTATGTCTAAGCGTGTAGCCTCAAAAGAGAACGCACAGCAGAGTTGTTTCTCGATAGAATTTGTAAGAATGCCACGTTATAAGGAAATACAGTGTTGCAGAATAAAGACATATACTTATTTATTGGAAAAACTTTAGGAGAAGAAATAACGCATCGTACAAAATTAGCTTGTATCTCCTAAACAACACATTGTAACTTAAAAAGATTTGGTGTGGCCTGTACGTCTAAACGTGTAGCCTCAAAAGAGAACCCATAGAGGAATTTTCCTTGGTCAAAATTTGTCAGAAAACCACTTATTAAGGAAATCACGCATCGTGCATAATTATCTTTTTTTTCCTAAACAACACGTTTTAACTCGAAAAGCTTTGGTGTTGCGTGTATGTCTAAGTGCGTAGCCTCAAAGGGGAACGCCCAGGAGAGTTTTCTCTCGAAAGAATATGTAAGAATGCCAGGTTATAAGGAAATACAGTGTTGCAGAGTATAGACAAATATGTACTTATTGGAAACACTTTACGAGAAGAAATAGGGCATCATGCAAAATTAGCTTGTATCTCCTAAACAACACGTTGTAACTGGAAAAGATTTGGTGTGGTGTGTACGTCTAAACGTGTAGCCTCAAAAGAGAACCCACAGGAGAGTTTTCTTTGGTCAAAATTTGTCAAAAACCACGTTTTACGGAAATCCCGCATCGTGCGAAAATATCTTGTTTTTCCTAAACAACACGTTGTAACTCGAAATGCTTTGGTGTTGCGTGTATTTCTAAGCGTGTAGCCTCAAAAGAGAACGCACAGGAGAGTTTTCTCCCGAAAGAATATGTAGGAATATCATGTTATAAGGAAATACAGTGTTGCAGAGTAAAGACAAATACATACTTATTGGAAACACTTAAACTTTACGAGAAGAAATAACACATAGTACAAAATTAGCTTGTATCTCCTAAACAACACGTTATAACTCGAAAGTATTTGGTGTGGCGTGTACGTCTAAACGTGTACTCTCAAAAGATTACCCACAGGAGAATTTTCTTTCATCAAAATTTGTCAGAAAACCACGTTTTAAGGAAATCCCGCATCATGCGAAATTATCTTGTTTTTCCTAAACAACACGTTGTAACTCGAAAAGCTTTGGTGTTGCGTGTATGTCTAAACGTGTAGCCTCCAAAGAGAACGCACAGGAGAGTTTACTGTCGAAAGAATATGTAAGAATACCACGCAATACGAAAATACAGTGTTAGAGAGTAAAGGCAAATACATACGTCTTGGAAACACTTAAACTTTACGAGAAGAAATAAGGCATCATAAAAAAATTAGCTTATATCTCCTAAACAACACGTTGTAACTCAAAAAGATTTGGTGGGGTGTGTATATCTAAACGTGTAGCCTCAATGGAGAACCAACAGGAGAATTTTCTTTCGTCAAAATTTGTCAGAAAACCACGTTTTAAGGAAATCCCGCATCGTGGGAAATTATCTTGTTCTTCCTAAACAACACATTGTAACTCGAAAAGCTTTGGTGTTGCGTGTATGTCTAAGCGTGTAGTCTCAAATGAGAACGCACAGGAGAGTTTTCTCTCGAAAGAATATGTAAGAATACCACATTATACGGAAATACAGTGTTGCAGAGTAAAGACATATTCTTACTTATTAGAAAAACTTTACGAGAAGAAATAAGGCATCATAAAAAAATTAGTTTGTATCTACTAAACAACACGTTGTAACTCAAAAAGATTTGGTGTGGTGTGTATGTCTAAACGTGTAGCCTCAATAGAGAAGCCACAGGAGAATTTTCTTTCGTCAAAATTTGTCAGAAAACCACGTTTTAAGGAAATCCCGCATCGTGGGAAATTATCTTGTTCTTCCTAAACAACACATTGTAACTCGAAAAGCTTTGGTGTTGCGTGTATGTCTAAGCGTGTAGCCTCAAATGAGAACGTACAGGAGAGTTTTCTCTCCAAAGAATATGTAAGAATACCACATTATAAGGAAATACAGTGTTGCAGAGTAAAGACATATTCTTACTTATTAGAAAAACTTTACGAGAAGAAATAACCTATCGTACAAAATTAGCTTGTATCTCCTAAACAACACGTTGTAACTTAAAAAGATTAGGTGTGGCGTGTACGTCTAAACGTGTAGCCTCAAAAGAGAACCCATAGAGGAATTTTCCTTGGTCAAAATTTGTCAGAAAACCACTTATTAAGGAAATCCCGCATCGCGCGAAATTATATTGTTTTTCCTAAACAATATTCTCTCGAAAGAATATGTAAGAATACCATGTTATAAGGAAATACAGTGTTGCAGACTAAAGGCAAATACGTACGTATTGGAAACACTTTACGAGAAGAAATAACGCATCGTACAAAATTAGCTTGTATCTCCTAAACAACATGTTGTAACTTGAAATGATTTGGTGTGGCGTGTACGTCTAAACGTGTAGCCTCAAAACAGAACCCACAGGACAATTTTCTTTCGTCAAAAATTTTCAGAAATCCACGTTTTAAGGAAATCCCGCATTTTGCGAAATTATCTTGTTTTTCCTATACAAAACATTATAACTCGAATAGCTTTGGTGTTGCGTGTATGTCTAAGCGTGTAGCCTCAAAAGAGAACACACAGGAGAGTTTTCTCTCGAAAGAATATGTAAGAATATCACGTTATAAGGGAATACAGTGTTGCAGAGTAAAGACAAAAACGTATGTATTGGAAACCCATAAACTTTATGAGATGAAATAAAGCATCGTACAAAATTAGCTTGTATCTCCTAAACAACAAGTTGTAACTCGAAAAGATTTGGTGTGGCGTGTATGTCTAAACGTGTAGCCTCAAAAGAGAACCCACAGGACAATTTTCTTTCATCAAATTTTGTCAGAAAACCACGTTTTAAGGAAATCCCGCATCGTGAGAAATTATCTAGTTCTTCCTAAACAACATGTTTTAACTCGAAAAACTTTGGTGTTGGGTGTATGTCTAAGCATGTAGCCCCAAAAGAGAACGCAGAGGAGAGTTTTCTCTCAAAAGAATATGTAAGAATGCCACGTTATAAGGAAATACAGTGTTGCAGAGTAGAGACAAATACTTATTTATTGGAAAAACTTTACAAGAAGAAATAACGCATCATACAAAATTAGCTTGTATCGCCTAAACAACACGTTGTAACTTAAAAAGATTTGGAGTGGCCTGTACGTCTAAACGTGTAGTCTCAAAAGAGAACCCATAGGAGAATTTTCTTTGGTCAAAATATGTCAGAAAACCACGTATTAAGGAAATCCCTCATTGTGCGAAATTATCTTGTTTTTCCTAAACAACACGTTGTAACGCGAAAAGCTTTGGTGTTGCGTGTAAGTCTAAGCGTGTAGCCTCAAAAGAGGATGCACAGGAGAGTTTTCTCTCGAAAGAATATGTAAGAATACCACGTTATATGGAAATACAGTGTTGCAGACTAAAGGCAAATACGTACGTATTGGAAACACTTTACTAGAAGAAATAACGCATCTTACAAAATTAGCTTGTATCTCCTAAAGAACACGTTGTAACTCGAAAAGATTTGGTGTGGCGTGTACGTCTAAACGTGTAGCCTCAAAAGAGAACCCACAGGAGAATTTTCTTTCGTCAAAATTTTTCAGAAACCACGTTTTAAGTAAATCCCGCATCGTGTGAAATTATCTTGTTTTTCCTAACATCACATTGTAACTCGAAAAGCTTTGGTGTTGCGTGTATGTCTAAGTGTGTAGCCTCAAAGAAGAATGCACAGGAGAGTTTTCTCTCGAAAGAATATGTAAGAATACCACGTTATAAAGAAATACAGTGTTGCAGAGTAAAGACAAATACGTATGTATTGGAAACCCATAAACTTTACGAGATGAAATAAAGCATCGTACAAAATTAGCTTGTATCTCCTAAACAACACGTTGTAACTCGAAAAGATTTGGTGTGGCATGTACGTCTAAACATGTAGCCTCAAAAGAGAACCCACAGGACACTTTTCTTTCATCACATTTTGTCAGAAAACCACGTTTTAAGGAAATCACGCAACTTGAGAAATTATCTAGTTCTTCCTAAACAACACGTTTTAACTCGAAAAGCTTTGGTGTTGGGTGTATGTCTAAGCATGTAGCCCCAAAAGAGAACGCAGAGGAGAGTTTTCTCTCGAAAGAATATGTAAGAATGCCACGTTATAAGGAAATACAGTGTTGCAGAGTTAAGACAAATACTTACTTATTGGAAAAACTTTACGAGAAGAAGTAACGCATCGTACAAAATTAGCTTGTATCTCCTAAACAACACGTTGTAACTTAAAAAGATTTGGTGTGGCCTGTACGTCTAAACGTGTAGTCTCAAAAGAGAACCCATAGGAGAATTTTCTTTGGTCAAAATTTGTCAGAAAACCACTTATTAAGGAAATCCCTCATCGTGCGAAATTATCTAGTTTTTCCTAAAAAACACGTTGTAACTCGAAAAGCTTTGGTGTTGCGTGTATGTCTAAGTGTGTAGCCTCAAAAGAGGATGCACAGGAGAGTTTTCTCTCGATAGAATATGTAAGAATACCACGTTATAAGGAAATACAGTGTTGCAGACTAAAGGCAAATACATATGTATTGGAAACACTTTACGAGAAGAAATAACGCATCATACAAAATTAGCTTGTATCTCCTAAACAACACGTTGTAACTCTAAAAGATTTGGTGTGGCGTGTACGTCTAAACGTGTAGCCTCAAAAGAGAACCCACAGGAGAATTTTCTTTCGTCAAAATTTGTCAGAAAACCACTTATTAAGGAAATCCTGCATCGTGCGAAACTGTGTTGTTTTTCCTAATCAACACATTGTAACTCGAAAATCTTTGCTGTTGTGTGTATGTGTAAGCATGTAGCCTCAAAGGTGAACGCATAGGAGAGATTTCTCTCGAACGAGTATGTAAGAATACCACGTTATAAGGAAATACATTGTGACAAATTAAAGATAAATACGTACCTTTTGGAAACACTTAAAATTTACAAGAAGATATAAAGCATCATAAAAAATTAGCTTCTATCTCCTAAACAACACGTTGTAACTCGAAAAGATTTGGTGTGGCGTGTACGTCTAAACGTGGAGCCTCAAATGAAAACCCACAGGAGAATTTTCTTTCGTCAAAATTTTTCAGAAAACCACGTTTTAGGGAAATCCAGCATCGTGCGAATTATCTTGTTTTTCCTAAACAACACGTTGTAACTCGAAAAGCTTTAGTAGTGCGTGTATGTCTAAGCATGTAGCCTCGAAAGAGAACGCACTGGAGAGTTTTCTATCGAAAGAATATGTAAGAATACCACGTTGTAAGGAAATACAGTGTTGCAGAGTAAAGACAGATAAGAATGTATTGGAAACCCATAAACTTTACGGGATGAAATAAAGCATCGTACAAAATTAGCTTGTATCTCCTAAGCAACACGTTGTAACTCGAAAAGATTTGGTGTGGCCTGTACATCTAAACGTGTAGCCTCAAAAGAGAACCCACAGGACAATTTCCTTTTGTCAAAATTTTTCAGAAAACCACGTTTTAAGGAAATCCCGGATCGTGAGAAATTATCTAGTTCTTCCTAAACAACACATTTTAACTCGCAAAGCTTTGATGTTGGGTGTATGTCTAAGTATGTAGCCCCAAAAGAGAATGCACAGGAGAGTTTTCTCTCGAAAGAATATGTAAGAATACCACGTTATAAGGAAATACAGTGTTGCAATAACGTGGTATTCTTACATATTCTTTCGAGAGAAAACTCTCCTGGGCATTCTCCTTTGAGGTTACAGGCTTAGACATACATGCAACACCAAAGCTTTTCGAGTTAAAAAGTTTTGTTTAGGAAAAACAAGATAATTTCGCACGATGCGGAATTTCCTTAATACATGGTTTTCTGACAAATTTTGACCAAAGAAAATTCTCCTATGGGTTCTCTTTTGAGGCTACACGTTTAGACGTACAGGCCACACCAAATCTTTTTAAGTTACAACGTGTTGTTTAGGAGATACAAGCTAATTTTGTACGATGCGTTATTTCTTCTCTTAAGTTTAAGTTTTTCCAATAAGTACATATTTGTCTTTACTCTGCAACACTGTATTTCCTTATAACGTGGTATTCTTACATATTCTTTCGAGAGAAAACTCTCCTGTGTGTTCTCTTTTGAGGCTACACGCTTAGACATACACGCAACACCAAAGCTTTTCGAGTTAAAACGTTTTGTTTAAGAAAAACAAGATAATTTCGCAGAATGCGGGATTTCCTTAAAACGTGGTTTTCTGACAAATTTTGACGAAAGAAAATTTTCCTGTGGGTTCTCTTTTGAGGCTACACGTTTAGACATACACACCACACCAAATCTTTTCGAGTTATAATGTGTTGTTTAGGAGATACAAACTAATTTTGTAAGATGCCTTATTTCTTCTCGTAAGGTTTAAGTTTTTCCAATAAGTACGTATTTGTCTTTACTCTGCAACACTGTATTTCCTTATAACGTGGTATTCTTACATATTCTTTCGAGAGAAAACTCTCCTGTGTGTTCTCTTTTGAGGCTACACGCTTAGACATACACGCAACACGAAAGCTTTTCGAGTTAAAATGTTTGGTTTAGGAAAAACAAGATAATGTCGCACTATGCGGGATTTCCTTAATACATGGTTTTCTGACAAATTTTGACCAAAGAAAATTCTCCTATGGGTTCTCTTTTCAGGCTACACGTTTAGACGTACAGGCCACACCAAATCTTTTTATGTTACAACGTGTTGTTTAGGAGATACAAGCTAATTTCTTACGATGCGTTATTTCTTCTCGTAAAGTTTTTCCAAGACGTAAGTATTTGTCTTTACTCTGCAACACTGTATTTCCTAATAACGTGGTATTCTTACATATTCTTTCGAGAAAAAACTCTCCTTTGCGTTCTCTTTTGAGGCTACATGCTTAGACATACACGCAACACCAAAGCTTTTCGAGTTACAACGTGTTGTTTAGGAGATACAAGCTAATTTCTTACGATGCTTTATTTCTTCTCGTAAAGTTTTTCCAAGACGTAAGTATTTGTCTTTACTCTGCAACACTGTATTTCCTAATAACGTGGTATTCTTACATATTCTTTCGAGAAAAAACTCTCCTTTGCGTTCTCTTTTGAGGCTACACGCTTAGACATACATGTAACACCAAAGCTTTTCGAGTTACAACGTGTTGTTTAGGAAAAACAAGATAATTTCGCATGATGCGGGATTTCCTTAAAACGTGGTTTTCTGACAAATTTTGACGAAAGAAAATACTCCTGTGGGTTCTCTTTTGAGGCTACACATTTAGACGTACACGCCACACCAAATCTTTTCGAGTTACAACGTGTTGTTTAGGAGAAACAAGCTAATTTTTCTACGATGCGTTATTTCTTCTCATAAAGTTTAAGTGTTTCCATTACGTACATATTTGCCTTTACTCTGCAACACTGTATTTCCTTATAACGTGGTATTCTTGCATATTCTTTCGAGAGAAAACTCTCCTGTGCGTTCTCCTCTGAGGCTACATGCTTAGACATTCACGCAACACCAAAGCTTTTCGATTTACAACGTGTTGTTTAGGAAAAACAAGATAATTTCGCATGATGCGGGATTTCCTTAAAACGTGGTTTTCTGACAAATTTTGACGAAATAAAACTCTCCTGTGGGTACTCTTTTGAGGCTACACGTTTAGCCGTACAAGCCACACCAAATCTTTTCAAGTTACAACGTGTTGTTTAGGAGATACAAGCTAATTTTGTACGATGCGTTATTTCTTCTCGTAAAGTTTAAGTTTTTCCAATAAGTACGTATTTGTCTTTACTCTGCAACACTGTATTTCCTTATAACGTGGTATTCTTACATATTCTTTCGAGAGAAAACTCTCCTGTGCGTTCTCTTTTGAGGCTACACGCTTAGACATACACGCAACACCAAAGCTTTTCGAGTTACAACGTGTTGTTTAGGAAAAACAAGATAATTTCGCATGATGCGGGATTTCCTTAAAACGTGGTTTTCTGACAAATTTTGACGAAAGAAAATACTCCTGTGGGTTCTCTTTTGAGGCTACACATTTAGACGTACACGCCACACCAAATCTTTTCGAGTTACAACGTGTTGTTAAGGAGAAACAAGCTAATTTTTTTACGATGCGTTATTTCTTCTCATAAAGTTTAAGTGTTTCCATTACGTACATATTTGCCTTTACTCTGCAACACTGTATTTCCTTATAACGTGGTATTCTTGCATATTCTTTCGAGAGAAAACTCTCCTGTGTCTTCTCCTCTGAGGCTACATGCTTAGACATTCACGCAACACCAAAGCTTTTCGATTTACAACGTGTTGTTTAGGAAAAACAAGATAATTTCGCATGATGCGGGATTTCCTTAAAACGTGGTTTTCTGACAAATTTTGACGAAATAAAACTCTCCTGTGGGTACTCTTTTGAGGCTACACGTTTAGCCGTACAAGCCACACCAAATCTTTTCAAGTTACAACGTATTGTTTAGGAGATACAAGCTAATTTTGTACGATGCGTTATTTCTTCTCGTAAAGTTTAAGTTTTTCCAATAAGTACGTATTTGTCTTTACTCTGCAACACTGTATTTCCTTATAACGTGGTATTCTTACATATTCTTTCGAGAGAAAGCTCTCCTGTGCGTTCTCTTTTGAGGCTACACACTTAGACATACACGCAACACCAAAGCATTTCGAGTTAAAACGTTTTGTTTAGGAAAAACAAGATAATTTCGCACGATGCGGGATTTCCTTAATACGTGGTTTTCTGACAAAGTTTGACCAAAGAAAATTCTCCTATGGCTTCTTTTTTCAGGCTACACGTTTAGATGTACAGGCCACACCAAATCTTTTTAAGTTGCAACGTGTTGTTTAGTAGATACAAGCTAATTTTGTACGATGCGTTATTTCTTCTCGTAAAGTTTTTCCAATACATAAGTATTTGTCTTTACTCTGCAACACTGTATTTCCTAATAACGTGGTATTCTTACATATTCTTTCGAGAAAAAACTCTCCTTTGCGTTCTCCTTTGAGGCTACACGCTTACACATACACGCAACACCAAAGCTTTTCGAGTTACAATGTGTTGTTTAGGAGATACAAGCTAATTTCTTACGATGCTTTATTTCTTCTCGTAAAGTTTTTCCAAGACGTAAGTATTTGTCTTTACTCTGCAACACTGTATTTCCTAATAACGTGGTATTCCTACATATTCTTTCGAGAAAAAACTCTCCTTTGCGTTCTCTTTTGAGGCTACACGCTTAGACATACACGCAACACCAAAGCTTTTCGAGTTACAACGTGTTGTTTAGGAAAAACAAGATAATTTCGCATGATGCGGGATTTCCTTAAAACGTGGTTTTCTGACAAATTTTGACGAAAGAAAATACTCCTGTGGGTTCTCTTTTGAGGCTACACATTTAGACGTACACGCCACACCAAATCTTTTCGAGTTACAACGTGTTGTTTAGGAGAAACAAGCTAATTTTTTTTACGATGCGTTATTTCTTCTCATAAAGTTTAAGTGTTTCCATTACGTACATATTTGCCTTTACTCTGCAACACTGTATTTCCTTATAACGTGGTATTCTTGCATATTCTTTCGAGAGAAAACTCTCCTGTGCGTTCTCCTTTGAGGCTACATGCTTAGACATTCACGCAACACCAGATCTTTTCGAGTTACAACGTGTTGTTTAGGAGATACAAGCTAATTTTTTTACGATGCGTTATTTCTTCTCATAAAGTTTAAGTGTTTCCATTACGTACATATTTGCTTTTACTCTGCAACACTGTATTTCCTTATAACGTGGTATTCTTGCATATTCTTTCGAGAGAAAACTCTCCTGTGCGTTCCCCTTTGAGGCTACATGCTTAGACATACACGCAACACCAAAGCTTTTCGAGTTACAACGTGTTTTTTAGGAAAAACAAGATAATTTCACACGATGCGGGATTTCCTTAAAACGTGGTTTTCTGACAAATTTTGACGAAAGAAAATTATCCTGTGGGTTCTCTTTTTAGGCTACACGTTTAGACGTACACACCACACCAAATCTTTTCAAGTTATAACGTGTTGTTTAGGAGATACAAACTAATTTTGTAAGATGCCTTATTTCTTCTCGTAAAGTTTAAGTTTTTCCAATAAGTACGTATTTGTCTTTACTCTGCAACACTGTATTTCCTTATAACGTGGTATTCTTACATATTCTTTCGAGAGAAAACTCTCCTGTGCGTTCTCTTTTGAGGCTATACGCTTTGACATACACGCAACACCAAAGTTTTTCGAGTTACAATGTGTTGTTTAGGAAAAACAAGATAATTTAGCATGATGCGGGATTTCCTTAAAACGTGGTTTTCTGACAAATTTTGACGAAAGAAAATACTCCTGTGGGTTCTCTTTTGAGGCTACACATTTAGACGTGCCCGAGACACTAAATCTTGTCGAGTTACAACGTGTTGTTTAGGAGATACAAGCTAATTTTTTTACGATGCATTATTTCTTCTCATAAAGTTTAAGTGTTTCCATTATGTAAAAATTTGGCTTTACTCTGCAACACTGTATTTCCTTATAACGAGGTATTCTTGCATATTCTTTTGAGAGAAAACTCTCCTGTGCGGTCTCCTTTGAGGCTACATGCTTAGACATACACTCAACTCCAAAGCTTTTCGAGTTACAACATGATGTTTAGGAAAAACAACATAATTTCGCACGATGCGGGATTTCCTTAAAACGTGGTTTTCTGACAAATTTTGACCAAATAAAACTCTCCTGTGTGTACTCTTTTGAGGTTACACGTTTAGACGTACACGCCACACCAAATCTTTTCGAGTTACAACCTGTTGTTTAGGAGATACAAGCTAATTTTTTACGATGCGTTATTTCTTCTCGTAAAGTGTTTCCAATAAGTAAGTATTTGTCTTTACTCTGCAACATGGTATTTCCTTAATACGTGGTATTCTTACATATTCTTTCGAGAGAAAACTCTCCTGTGCGTTCTCTTTTGAGGGTACACGCTTAAACATACACGCAACACCAAAGCTTTTCGAGTTACAATGTGTTGTTTATGAAGAACAAGATAATTTCTCACGATGCGGGATTTCCTTAAAACGTGGTTTTCTGACAAATTTTGACGAACGAAAATTGTCCTGTGGTTCTCTTTTTAGGCTACACCTTTAGACGTACACGCCACACCAAATCTTTTCGAGGTACAACGTGTTGTTTAGGAGATACAAGCTAATTTTGTTCGATGCTTTGTTTCATCTCGTAAAGTTTAAGGGTTTCCAATACGTAAGTATTTGTCTTTATTCTGCAACACTGTACTTCCTTATAACGTGGTATTCTCACATATTCTTTCGAGAGAAAACTCTCCTGTGTGTTCTCTTTTGAGGCTACATGCTTAGACATACACGCATCACCAAAGATTTTCGAGTTACTACGTGTTGTTTAGGAAAACAAGATAATTTCGCAAGATGCGGGATTTCCTTAAAACGTGGTTTTCTGACAAATTTTGACGAAATAAAACTCTCCTGTGGGTACTCTTTTGAGGCTACACGTTTAGACGTGCACCCCACACCAAATCTTTTCGAGTTACAACGAGTTGTTTAGGACATACAAGCTAATTTTGCCAGATGCGTTATTTCTCTCATAAAGTGTTTCCAATACGTACGTATTTGTCTTTACTCTGCAACACTGTATTTCCTTATAACGTGGTATCCTTACATATTCTTTCGAGAGAAAACTCTCCTGTGCGTTCTCTTTTGAGGCTACACGCTTAGACATACACGCAACACCAAAGCTTTCGAGTTACAACGTGTTGTTTAGGAAAAACAAGATAATTTCGCAAGATGCGGGATTTCCTTAAAACGTGGTTTTCTGACAAATTTTGACGAAAGAAAATTATCCTGTGGGTTCTCTTTTGAGGCTACAAGTTTAGACGTACACACCACACCAAATCTTTTCAAGTTATAACGTGTTGTTTAGGAGATACAAACTAATTTTGTAAGATGCCTTATTTCTTCTCGTAAAGTTTTAAGTTTTTCCAATAAGTACGTATTTGTCTTTACTCTGCAACACTGTATTTCCTTATAACGTGGTATTCTTACATATTCTTTCGAGAGAAAACTCTCCTGGGCATTCTCCTTTGAGGTTACAGGCTTAGACATACACGCAACACCAAAGCTTTTCGAGTTAAAACGTTTTGTTTAGGAAAAACAAGATAATTTCGCACGATGCGGAATTTCCTTAATACGTGGTTTTCTGACAAATTTTGACCAAAGAAAATTCGCCTATGGGTTCTCTATTGAGGCTACACGTTTAGACGTACAGGCCACACCAAATCTTTTTAAGTTACAACGTGTTGTTTAGGAGATACAAACTAATTTTTTAAGATGCCTTATTTCTTCTCGTAAGGTTTAAGTTTTTCCAATAAGTACGTATTTGTCTTTACTGTGCAACACTGTATTTCCTTATAACGTGGTATTCTTACATATTCTTTCGAGAGAAAACTCTCCTGTGCGTTCTCTTTTGAGGCTACACGCTTAGACATACACGCAACACCAAAGATTTTCGAGTTAAAACGTTTGGTTTAGAAAAAACAAGATAATTTCGCACTATGCGGGATTTCCTTAATACGTGGTTTTCTGACATATTTTGATCAAAGAAAATTCTCGTATGGGTTCTCTTTTCAGGCTACACGTTTAGACGTACAGGCCACACCAAATCTTTTTAAGTTACAACGTGTTGTTTAGGAGATACAAGCTAATTTCTTACGATGCGTTATTTCTTCTCGTAAAGTTTTTTCCAATATGTAAGTATTTGTCTTTACTCTGCAACACTGTATTTCCTAAAAACGTGGTATTCTTACACATTCTTTCGAGAAAAATCTCTCCTTTGCGTTCTCTTTTGAGGCTACACGCTTAGACATACACGCAACACCAAAGCTTTTCGAGTTACAACGTGTTGTTTAGGAAAAACAAGATAATTTCGCACGATGCGGGATTTCCTTAAAACATGGTTTTCTGACAAATTTTGACGAAAGAAAATACTCCTGTGGGTTCTCTTTTGAGGCTACACATTTAGACGTACATGCCACACCAAATCATTTCGAGTTACAACGTGTTGTTTAGGAGAAACAAGCTAATTTTTTACGATGCGTTATTTCTTCTCATAAAGTTATAGTGTTTCCATTATGTACATATTTGCCTTTACTCTGCAACACTGTATTTCCTTATAACGTGGTATTCTTGCATATTCTTTCGAGAGAAAACTCTCCTGTGCGTTCTCCTTTGAGGCTACATGCTTAAACATTCACGCAACACCAAAGCTTTTCGATTTACAACGTGTTGTTTAGGAAAAACAAGATAAATTCGCAAGATGCGGGATTTCCTTAAAACGTGGTTTTCTGACAAATTTTGACGAAATAAAACTCTCCTGTGGGTACTCTTTTGAGGCTACACGTTTAGACGTGCACCCCACACCAAATCTTTTCGAGTTACAACGAGTTGTTTAGGACATACAAGCTAATTTTGCCAGATGCGTTATTTCTCTCATAAAGTGTTTCCAATATGTACGTATTTGTCTTTACTCTGCAACACTGTATTTCCTTATAACGTGGTATCCTTACGTATTCTTTCGAGAGAAAACTCTCCTGTGCGTTCTCTTTTGAGGCTACACGCTTAGACATACACGCAACACCAAAGCATTTCGAGTTAAAACGTTTTGTTTAGGAAAAACAAGATAATTTCGCAAGATGCGGGATTTCCTTAAAACGTGGTTTTCTGACAAATTTTGACGAAAGAAAATTATCCTGTGGGTTCTCTTTTGAGGCTACAAGTTTAGACGTACACACCACACCAAATCTTTCAAGTTATAACGTGTTGTTTAGGAGATACAAACTAATTTTGTAAGATGCCTTATTTCTTCTCGTAAAGTTTTAAGTTTTTCCAATAAGTACGTATTTGTCTTTACTCTGCAACACTGTATTTCCTTATAACGTGGTATTCTTACATATTCTTTTGAGAGAAAACTCTCCTGGGCATTCTCCTTTGAGGTTACAGGCTTAGACATACACGCAACACCAAAGCTTTTCGAGTTAAAACGTTTTGTTTAGGAAAAACAAGATAATTTCGCACGATGCGGAATTTCCTTAATACGTGGTTTTCTGACAAATTTTGACCAAAGAAAATTCGCCTATGGGTTCTCTTTTGAGGCTACACGTTTAGACGTACAGGCCACACCAAATCTTTTTAAGTTACAACGTGTTGTTTAGGAGATACAAGCTAATTTTGTACGATGCGTTATTTCTTCTCTTAAGTTTAAGTTTTTCCAATAAGTACATATTTGTCTTTACTCTGCAACACTGTATTTCCTTATAACGTGGTATTCTTACATATTCTTTCGAGAGAAAACTCTCCTGTCCGTTCTCTTTTGAGGCTACACGCTTAGACATACACGCAACACCAAAGCTTTTCGAGTTTAAACGTTTTGTTTAAGAAAAACAAGATAATTTCGCAGAATGCGGGATTTCCTTAAAACGTGGTTTTCTGACAAATTTTGATGAAAGAAAATTTTTCTGTGGGTTCTCTTTTGAGGCTACTCGTTTAGACATACACACCACACCAAATCTTTTCGAGTTATAATGTGTTGTTTAGGAGATACAAACTAATTTTGTAAGATGCCTTATTTCTTCTCGTAAGGTTTAAGTTTTTCCAATAAGTACGTATTTGTCTTTACTCTGCAACACTGTATTTCCTTATAACGTGGTATTCTTACATATTCTTTCGAGAGAAAACTCTCCTGTGTGTTCTCTTTTGAGGCTACACGCTTAGACATACACGCAACATGAAAGCTTTTCGAGTTAAACGTTTGGTTTAGGAAAAACAAGATAATGTCGCACTATGCGGGATTTCCTTAATACATGGTTTTCTGACAAATTTTGACCAAAGAAAATTCTCCTATGGGTTCTCTTTTCAGGCTACACGTTTAGACGTACAGGCCACACCAAATCTTTTTATGTTACAACGTGTTGTTTAGGAGATACAAGCTAATTTCTTACGATGCGTTATTTCTTCTCGTAAAGTTTTTCCAAGACGTAAGTATTTGTCTTTACTCTGCAACACTGTATTTTCTAAGAACGTGGTATTCTTACATATTCTTTCGAAAAAAAACTCTCCTTTGCGTTCTCTTTTGAGGCTACACGCTTAGACATACACGCAACACCAAAGCTTTTCGAGTTACAACGTGTTGTTTAGGAAAAACAAGATTTTTTTGCACGATGCGGGATTTCCTTAAAACGTGGTTTTCTGACAAATTTTGACGAAAGAAAATACTCCTGTGGGTTCTCTTTTGAGGCTACACATTTAGACGTACACGCCACACCAAATCTTTTCGAGTTACAACGTGTTGTTTAGGAGAAACAAGCTAATTTTTCTACGATGCATTATTTCTTCTCATAAAGTTTAAGTGTTTCCATTACGTACATATTTGCCTTTACTCTGCAACACTGTATTTCCTTATAACGTGGTATTCTTGCATATTCTTTCGAGAGAAAACTCTCCTGTGCGTTCTCCTTTGAGGCTACATGCTTAGACATTCACGCAACACCAAAGCTTTTCGAGTTACAACGTGTTGTTTAGGAAAAACAAGATAATTTCGCAAGATGCGGGATTTCCTTAAAACGTGGTTTTCTGACATATTTTGACGAAATAAAACTCTCCTGTGGGTACTCTTGTGAGGCTACACGTTTAGATGTACAAGCCACACCAAATCTTTTCAAGTTACAACGTGTTGTTTAGGAGATACAAGCTAATTTTGTACGATGCGTTATTTCTTCTCTTAAGTTTAAGTTTTTCCAATAAGTACATATTTGTCTTTACTCTGCAACACTGTATTTCCTTATAACGTGGTATTCTTACATATTCTTTCGAGAGAAAACTCTCCTGTCCGTTCTCTTTTGAGGCTACACGCTTAGACATACACGCAACACCAAAGCTTTTCGAGTTTAAACGTTTTGTTTAAGAAAAACAAGATAATTTCGCAGAATGCGGGATTTCCTTAAAACGTGGTTTTCTGACAAATTTTGATGAAAGAAAATTTTTCTGTGGGTTCTCTTTTGAGGCTACTCGTTTAGACATACACACCACACCAAATCTTTTCGAGTTATAATGTGTTGTTTAGGAGATACAAACTAATTTTGTAAGATGCCTTATTTCTTCTCGTAAGGTTTAAGTTTTTCCAATAAGTACGTATTTGTCTTTACTCTGCAACACTGTATTTCCTTATAACGTGGTATTCTTACATATTCTTTCGAGAGAAAACTCTCCTGTGTGTTCTCTTTTGAGGCTACACGCTTAGACATACACGCAACATGAAAGCTTTTCGAGTTAAACGTTTGGTTTAGGAAAAACAAGATAATGTCGCACTATGCGGGATTTCCTTAATACATGGTTTTCTGACAAATTTTGACCAAAGAAAATTCTCCTATGGGTTCTCTTTTCAGGCTACACGTTTAGACGTACAGGCCACACCAAATCTTTTTATGTTACAACGTGTTGTTTAGGAGATACAAGCTAATTTCTTACGATGCGTTATTTCTTCTCGTAAAGTTTTTCCAAGACGTAAGTATTTGTCTTTATTCTGCAACACTGTATTTTCTAAGAACGTGGTATTCTTACATATTCTTTCGAAAAAAAACTCTCCTTTGCGTTCTCTTTTGAGGCTACACGCTTAGACATACACGCAACACCAAAGCTTTTCGAGTTACAACGTGTTGTTTAGGAAAAACAAGATTTTTTTGCACGATGCGGGATTTCCTTAAAACGTGGTTTTCTGACAAATTTTGACGAAAGAAAATACTCCTGTGGGTTCTCTTTTGAGGCTACACATTTAGACGTACACGCCACACCAAATCTTTTCGAGTTACAACGTGTTGTTTAGGAGAAACAAGCTAATTTTTCTACGATGCATTATTTCTTCTCATAAAGTTTAAGTGTTTCCATTACGTACATATTTGCCTTTACTCTGCAACACTGTATTTCCTTATAACGTGGTATTCTTGCATATTCTTTCGAGAGAAAACTCTCCTGTGCGTTCTCCTTTGAGGCTACATGCTTAGACATTCACGCAACACCAAAGCTTTTCGAGTTACAACGTGTTGTTTAGGAAAAACAAGATAATTTCGCAAGATGCGGGATTTCCTTAAAACGTGGTTTTCTGACATATTTTGACGAAATAAAACTCTCCTGTGGGTACTCTTGTGAGGCTACACGTTTAGATGTACAAGCCACACCAAATCTTTTCAAGTTACAACGTGTTGTTTAGGAGATACAAGCTAATTTTGTACGATGCGTTATTTCTTCTCGTAAAGTTTTAGTTTTTCCAGTAAGTACGTATTTGTCTTTACTGTGCAACACTGTATTTCCTTATAACGTGGTATTCTTACATATTCTTTCGAGAGAAAACTCTCCTGTGCGTTCTCTTTTGAGGCTACACGCTTAGACATACACGCAACACCAAAGCATTTCGAGTTAAAACGTTTTGTTTAGGAAAAACAAGATAATTTCGCACGATGCGGGATTTCATTAATACGTGGTTTTCTGACAAATTTTGACCAAAGAAAATTCTCCTATGGCTTCTTTCTTCAGGCTACACGTTTAGACGTACAGGCCACACCAAATCTTTTTAAGTTGCAACTTGTTGTTTAGTAGATACAAGCTAATTTTGTACGATGCGTTATTTCTTCTCGTAAAGTTTTTCCAATACATAAGTATTTGTCTTTACTCTGCAACACTGTATTTCCTAATAACGTGGTATTCTTACATATTCTTTCGAGAAAAAACTCTCCTTTGCGTTCTCCTTTGAGGCTACACGCTTACACATACACGCAACACCAAAGCTTTTCGAGTTACAACGTGTTGTTTAGGAGATACAAGCTAATTTCTTACGATGCGTTATTTCTTCTCGTAAAGTTTTTCCAAGACGTAAGTATTTGTCTTTACTCTGCAACATTGTATTTCCTAATAACGTGGTATTCTTACATATTCTTTCGAGAAAAAACTCTCCTTTGCGTTCTCTTTTGAGGCTACACGCTTAGACATACACGCAACACCAAAGCTTTTCGAGTTACAACGTGTTGTTTAGGAAAAACAAGATAATTTCGCACGATGCGGGATTTCCTTAAAACGTGGTTTTCTGACAAATTTTGACGAAAGAAAATACTCCGTGGGTTCTCTTTTGAGGCTACACATTTAGACGTACACGCCACAGCAAATCTTTTCGAGTTACAACGTGTTGTTTAGGAGAAACAAGCTAATTTTTTTACGATGCGTTATTTCTTCTCATAAAGTTTAAGTGTTTCCATTACGTACTTATTTGCCTTTACTCTGCAACACTGTATTTCCTTATAACGTGGTATTCTTGCATATTCTTTCGAGAGAAAACTCTCCTGTGCGTTCTCCTTTGAGGCTACATGCTTAGACATTCACGCAACACCAAATCTTTTCGAGTTACAACGTGTTGTTTAGGAGATACAAGCTAATTTTTTTACGATGCGTTATTTCTTCTCATAAAGTTTAAGTGTTTCCATTACGTACATATTTGCCTTTACTCTGCAACACTGTATTTCCTTATAACGTGGTATTTTTGCATATTCTTTCGAGAGAAAACTCTCCTGTGCGTTCCCCTTTGAGGCTACATGCTTAGACATACACGCAACACCAAAGCTTTTCGAGTTACAACGTGTTTTTTAGGAAAAACAAGATAATTTCACACGATGCGGGATTTCTTTAAAACGTGGTTTTCTGACAAATTTTGACGAAAGAAAATTATCCTGTGGGTTCTCTTTTTAGGCTACACGTTTAGACGTACTCACCACACCAAATCTTTTCGAGTTATAACGTGTTGTTTAGGAGATACAAACTAATTTTGTAAGATGCCTTATTTCTTCTCGTAAAGTTTAAGTTTTTCCAATAAGTACATATTTGTCTTTACTCTGCAACACTGTATTTCCTTATAACGTGGTATTCTTACACATTCTTTCGAGAGAAAACTCTCCTGTGCGTTCTCTTTTGAGGCTATACGCTTTGACATACACGCAACACCAAAGTTTTTCGAGTTACAATGTGTTGTTTAGGAAAAACAAGATAATTTAGCATGATGCGGGATTTCCTTAAAACGTGGTTTTCTGACAAATTTTGACGAAAGAAAATACTCCTGTGGGTTCTCTTTTGAGGCTACACATTTAGACGTGCCCGAGACACTAAATCTTGTCGAGTTACAACGTGTTGTTTAGGAGATACAAGCTAATTTTTTTACGATGCATTATTTCTTCTCATAAAGTTTAAGTGTTTCCATTATGTAAATATTTGGCTTTACTCTGCAACACTGTATTTCCTTATAACGAGGTATTCTTGCATATTCTTTCGAGAGAAAACTCTCCTGTGCGGTCTCCTTTGAGGCTACATTCTTAGACATACACTCAACTCCAAAGCTTTTCGAGTTACAACATGTTGTTTAGGAAAAACAACATAATTTCGCACGATGCGGGATTTCCTTAAAACGTGGTTTTCTGACAAATTTTGACCAAATAAAACTCTCCTGTGTGTACTATTTTGAGGCTACACTTTTAGACGTACACGCCACACCAAATCTTTTTGAGTTACAACCTGTTGTTTAGGAGATACAAGCTAATTTTTTACGATGCGTTATTTCTTCTCGTAAAGTGTTTCCAATAAGTACGTATTTGTCTTTACTCTGCAACACGGTATTTCCTTAATACGTGGATTTCTTACATATTCTTTCGAGAGAAAACTCTCCTGTGTGTTCTCTTTTGAGGGTACACGCTTAAACATACACGCAACACCAAAGCTTTTCGAGTTACAATGTGTTGTTTATGAAGAACAAGATAATTTCTCACGATGCGGGATTTCCTTAAAACGTGGTTTTCTGACAAATTTTGACGAACGAAAATTGTCCTGTGGTTCTCTTTTGAGGCTACACCTTTAGACGTACACGCCACACCAAATCTTTTCGAGTTACAACGTGTTGTTTAGGAGATACAAGCTAATTTTGTACGATGCTTTATTTCATCTCGTAAAGTTTAAGGGTTTCCAATACGTAAGTATTTGTCTTTATTCTGCAACACTGTACTTCCTTATAACGTGGTATTCTCACATATTCTTTCGAGAGAAAACTCTCCTGTGTGTTCTCTTTTGAGGCTACACGCTTAGACATACACGCATCACCAAAGATTTTCGAGTTACTACGTGTTGTTTAGGAGATACAAGCTAATTTTGTACGATGCTTTATTTCATCTCGTAAAGTTTAAGGGTTTCCAATACGTACGTATTTTTCTTTACTCTGCAACACTGTATTTCCTTATAACGTGGTATTCTTACATATTCTTTTGAGAGAAAACTCCCCTGTGTGTTCTCTTTTAAGGCTACACGCTGAGACATACACGCAACACCAAAGGATTTCGAGTTACAATGTGTTGTTTAGGAAAAACAAGATAATTTCGCACGATGTAGGATTTCCTTAATACGTGGTTTTGTGACAAATTTGACCAAAGAAAATTCTCCTGTGTGTTCTCTTATTGAGGCTACACGTTTAGACGTACCTGCCACACCAAACATTTTCGAGTTACAACGTGTTGTTTAGGAGATACAAGCTAATTTTTTATGATGCGTTATTTCTTCACGTAAAGTGTTTCCAATACGTACATATTTGTCTTTACTCTGCAACACTGTATTTCCTTATAACCTGGTATTCTTACTTATTTTTTTGAGTGAAAACTCTCCTGTGTGTTCTCTTTTGAGGCTACACACTGAGACATACACGCAACACCCAAGCTTTTTGAGTTACAACGTGTTGTTTAGGAAAAACAAGATAATTTCGCAGGATGCGGGATTTCGTTAAAACCTTGTTTTCTGACCAATTTTGACGAAAGAAAATTCTCCAGTGGGTTCTCTTTTGAGGCTAAACTTTTAGACATACACGCCAAACTAAATGTTTTCGGGTTTCCACTTGTTGTTTAGGAGATACAAGCTAATATTGTGTGATGCTTAATTTCTTCTCGTAATGTGTTTCCAATATGTACGTATTTGTCTTTACTCTGCAACACTGTATTTCCTTATAACGTTGAATTCTTACATGTTCTAATGAGAGAAAACTCTCCTGTGCATTCTCTTTTGAGGCTACACGCTTAGACATACACGCAACACCAAAGCTTTTCGAGTTACCACTTGTTGTTTAGGAAAAACAAGATAATTTCGCACGATGCGGTATTTCCTTAAAACGTGGTTTTCTGACAAATTTTGACGAAAGAAAATTCTCCTTTGTGTTCTCCTTTGAGGCTACATGTTTAGACATACACGCCAAACCAAATCTTTTCGACTTACCATGTGTTGTTTAGGAGATACAAGCTAATTTTGTTCGATGCGTTATTTCTTCTCGTAAAATATTCCCAATATGTAAATATTTGTCTTTACTCTGAAACACTGTATTTCCTTATAACGTGGTATTCTTACATATTCTTTCAAGAGAAAACTATCTTGTGCGTTCCGTTTTGAGGCTACACACTTAGACATACAGGCAACACCAAAGCTTTTCGAGTTACAACGTGTTGTTAATGAATAAAAAGATAATTTCGCACGATGCGGGATTTATTTAAAACGTGGTTTTCTGAAAAATTTGACAAAGGAAAATTCTTCTGTGGGATTTCCTTTGAGGCTACACGTATAGACGTACACGTCACACCAAATCTTTTCGAGTTACAACGTGTTGTTTAGGAGATACAAGCTAATTTTGTACGATGCATTATTTCTTCTCGTAAAGTGTTTCCAATATGTACTTATTTGCCTTTAGTCTACAAAATTGTATTTCTTTATAACGTGGTATTCTTACATATTCCTTCGAGAGAAAACTCTCCTGTGCCTTCTCTTTTGAGGCTCCATGCTTAGACATACACGCAACACCAAAGCTTTTCGAGTTACAACATGTTATTTAGGAAAAAGAAGATGATTTCGCACGATGCGGGATTTCCTTAAAATGTGGTGTTCTGAAAAATTTTAACGAAAGAAAATTCTTCTCTGGGTTCTTTTTGAGGCTACACGTTTAGACGTACACGCCACACCAAATCTTTTCGAGTTACAACGTGTTGTTTAGGAGATACAAGCTAATTTTGTACGATGCTTTATTTCATCTCGTAAAGTTTAAGGGTTTCCAATACGTAAGTATTTGTCATTATTCTGCAACAGTGGACTTCCTTATAACGTGGTATTCTCACATATTCTTTCGAGAGAAAAGTCTCCTGTGTGTTCTCTTATGAGGCTACACGCTTAGACATACACGCAACACCAAAGCTTTTCGAGTTACAATGCGTTGTTTAGGAAAAACAAGATAATTTCGCACGATGCGGGATTTCCTTAATATGTGGTTTTCTGACAAATTTTGACCAAATAAAACTCTCCTGTGTGTACTCTTTTGAGGCTACACGTTTAGACGTACATGCCACACCAAATCCTTTCGAGTTACCACGTGTTGTTTAGGAGATACACGCTAATTTTGTTCGATGCGTTATGTCTTCTCGTAAAGTGTTTCCAATATGTACGTATTTGTCTTTACTCTGCAACACTGTATTTCTTTATAACGTTGTATTCTTACATGTCTTTCGAGAGAAAACTCTCTTGTGCATTGTCTTTAGAGGAAACATGCTCAGACATACACGCAACAACAAAGCTTTTCGAGTTACAATGTGTTGTTTAGGATAAACAAGATAATTTTGCACGATGCGGGATTTCCTTAAAACGTGGTTTTTTGACAAATTTTGACGAAAGAAAATTCTCCTGTGGTTTCTGTTTTGAGGCTACACGTGTAGACGTACAAGCCACACCAAATATTTTCGAGTTACAACGTGTTCTTTAGGAGATACAAGCAAATATTGTACGATGCGTTATTTCTTCCCTAAAGTGTTTCCAATATGTACTTATTTGTCTTTACTCTGCAACACTGTATTTTCTTATAACGTGGTATTCTTACATATTCTTTCTAGGGAAAACTCTCCTGTGGATTCTCTTTTGAGGCTACACGCTTAGACAAACAAGGAACGCCAAAGCTTTTCGAGTTGCAACGTGTTGTTTAGGAAAAACAAGATAATTTCGCACGATGCAAGATTTCCATAAAACGTGGATTTCTGACAAATTTTGACGAAAGAAAGTACTCCTGTGGGTTCTCTTTTGAGGCTACACGTGTAGAGGTATGAGCCATACCAAATCTTTTCGAGTTAAAACCTGTTGTTTAGGAGATACAAGCTAATTTTGTATTATGCTTTATTTCTTCTCTTAAAGTGTTTCCAATACGTACGTAATTGTCTTTACTCTGCAACACTGTATTTCCTTATAACGTGGTATTCTTACATATTCTTTCGAGAGAAAACTCTCCTGTGCATTCTCTTTTGAGGCTACACACTTAGATATACACGCAACACCAAAGCTTTTCGAGTTACAACTTGTTGTTTAGGAAAAACAAGATAATTTCGCACGATGCGAGATTTCCTTAAAACGTGGTTTCTGACAAATTTTGATGAAAGAATATTCTCCTGTCGGTTCTCGTTTGAGGCTACACTTTTAGACGTACATGTCACACCAAATCTTTTCGAGTTACAACGTGTTGTTTAGGAGATACAAGCTACTTTTTTAAGATGCGTTATTTCTTCTCGTAAAGTGTTTCCAATATGTACTTATTTGTCTTTACTCTGCAAAATTGTATTTCCTTTTAACGTGGTATTCTTACATATTCTTTCGAGAGAAAACTCTCCTGTGCCTTCTTTTTGGAGGCTCCACGCTTACACATACACGCAACACCAAAGCTTTTCGAGTTACAACATGTTGTTTAGGAAAAAGATGATTTCGTACGATGAGGGATTTCCTTAAAACGTGGTTTTCTGAAAAATTTTGAAGGAAGAAAATTCTCCTGTGGGTTCTCTTTTGATGCTACACATTTACACGTACATGCCACACCAAATCTTTTCTAGGTACAACCTTTTTTTTAGGAGATACAAGCTAATTTTCTACGATGTGTTCTTTTCATAAAGTGTCTCCAATACGTACATATTTGTCTTTACTCTGCAACATTGTATTTCCTTATAACGTGGTATTTTTACATATTCTTTCGAGAGAAAACTATCCTGTGCGTTCCCTTTTGAGGCTACACACTGAGACATACAGGCAACACCAAAGCTTTTTGAGTTACAACGTGTTGTTTATGAAAAACAAGATAATTTCGCACGATGCAGGATTTCCTTAAAACGTGGTTTTCTGACAAATTTTGAAGAAAGAAAATTCTCCTGTCGGTTCTCTTTTGAGGCTACACGTTTAGACGTACACGACACGCCAAATCCTTTCGAGTTACCACGTGTTGTTTAGGAGATACACGCTAATTTTGTACGATGCGTTATTTCTTCTCGTAAAGTGTTTCCAATATGTACATATTTGTCTTTACTCTGCAACACTGTATTTCCTTATAACGTTGTATTCTTACATGTTCTTTCGAGAGAAAACTCTCTTGTGCATTGTCTTTAGAGGTAACATGCTCAGACATACACGCAACACCAAAGCTTTTCGAGTTAAAACGTGTTGTTTAGGAAAACAAGATAATTTTGCACGATGCGGGATTTCCTTAAAACGTGTTTTTTTGACAAATTTTGACGAAAGAAAATTCTCCTGTGGTTTCTGTTTTGAGGCTACACGTGTAGACGTACGAGCCACACCAAATATTTTCGAGTTACAACGTGTTGTTTAGGAGATACAAGCAAATATTGTACGATGCGTTATTTCTTCCCTAAAGTGTTTCCAATATGTACTTATTTGTCTTTACTCTGCAACACTGTATTTTCTTATAACGTGGTATTCTTACATATTCTTTCTAGGGAAAACTCTCCTGTGCATTCTCTTTTGAGGCTACACGCTTAGACAAACAAGCAACGCCAAAGCTTTTCGAGTTACAACGTGTTGTTTAGGAAAAACAAGATAATTTCGCAGGATGCGAGATTTCCATAAAACGTGGTTTTCTGACAAATTTTGACGAAAGAAAGTTCTCCTGTGGGTTCTCTTTTGTGGCAACACGTGTAGAGGTACGAGCCACACCAAATCTTTTCGAATTATAACCTGTTGTTTAGGAGATACAAGCTAATTTTGTATTATGCTTTATTTCTTCTCTTAAAGTGTTTCCAATACGTACGTAGTTGTCTTTACTCTGCAACACTGTATTTCCTTATAATGTGGTATTCTTATATATTCTTTCGAGAGAAAACTCTCCTGTGCATTCTCTTTTGAGGCTACACGCTTAGACATACACGCAACACCAAAGCTTTTCGTGTTGCAATGTGTTGTTTAGGAAAAACAAGATAATTTTTCATGATGCGAGATTTCCTTAAAACGTGGTTTCTGACAAATTTTGATGAAAGAAAATTCTCCTGTGGGTTCTCGTTTGAGGCTACACTTTTAGACGTACACGTCACACCGAATCTTTTCGAGTTACAACGTGTTGTTTAGGAGATACAAGCTAATTTTGTAGGATGCATTATTTCTTTTTGTAAAGTGTTTCCAATATGTACTTATTTGTCTTTACTCTGCAACACTGTATTTCCTCATAACGTGGTATTCTTACATATTCTTTCGAGAGAAAACTCTCCTGTGCCTTCTCTTTTGAGGCTCCACGCTTACACATACACGCAACACCAAAGCTTTTCGAGTTACATCATGTTGTTTAGGAAAAAGAAGATGATTTTGCATGATGCGGGATTTCCTTAAAACGTGGTTTTCTGAAAAATTTTAGAGAAAGAAAATTCTCCTGTGGGTTTTCTTTTTTAGGCTACACGTTGAGACGTACATGCCATACCAAATCTTTTCGAGTTACAACGTGTTGTTTAGGAGATACAAGCTAATTTTTTAAGATGCCTTAATTCTTCTCGTAAAGTGTTTCCAATAAGTATGTATTTGTCTTTATTCTGCAACATTGTATTTCCTTATAACGTGGTATTCTTACATATTCTTTCGAGAGAAAACTTCCTGTGCATTCTCTTTTGAGGTTACACGCTTAGACATACAGGCAACACCAAAGCTTTTCGAGTTACAACGTGTTGTTTAGGAAAAACAAGATAATTTCGCACGATACGAGATTTCCTTAAAACGTGGTTTCTGACAAATTTTGATGAAAGAAAATTCTCCTGTGGGTTCTCTTTTGAGGTTACACGTTTAGACGTACACGTCACACCAAATCTTTTCGAGTTACAACGTGTTGTTTATGAGATACAAGTTAATATTTCACGATGCGTTATTTCTTCTCGTAAAGTGTTTCCAATATGTACTTATTTGTCTTTACTCTGCAAAATTGTATTTCCTTAACGTGGTATTCTTACATAATCTTTCAAGAGAAAACTCTCCTGTGCCTTCTCTTCTGAGGCTACACACTTAGACATACACGCAACACCAAAGCTTTTCGAGTTACAACATGTTGTTTAGGAAAAAGAAGATGATTTCGCATGATGCGGGATTTCCTTATAACGTGGTTTTCTGAAAAATTTTGAAGAAATAAAATTCTCCTGTGGGTTCTCTTTTGAGGCTACACGTTTAGACGTACACGCCACACCAAGTCTTTTCGAGTTACAACGTGTTGTTTCGGAGATACAAGCTAATTTTTTTAGGATGTGTTACTTCTTCTTGTAAAGTGTGTCCAATACGTACATATTTGTCTTTACTCTGCAACACTGTATTTCCTTATAACGTGGTATTCTTACATATTCTTTCGAGAGAAAACTATCCCGTGCTTTCCCGTTTTAGGCTACACACTTAGACATACAGGCAACACCAAAGCTTTTCGAATTACAACATGTTGTTTATGAAAAACAAGATAATTTCGCACGATGCGGGATTTCCTTAAAACGTGGTTTTCTGAAACATTTTGACGAAAGAAAATTCTTCAGTGTGTTTTCTTTTGAGGCTACACATTTAGACGTACACGCCACACCAAATCCTTTCGAGTTACCACGTGTTGTTTAGGAGATACAAGCTAATTTTGTACGATGCATTATTTCTTCTCATAAAGTGTTTCCAATACGTACGTATTTGTCTTTACTCTGCAACACTGTATTTCCTTATAAAGTTGTATTCTTACATATTCTTTCGAGAGAAAACTCTCCTGTGCGTTCTCTTTAGAGGCTACACGCTTAGACATACACGCAACGCCAAAGCATTTCGAGTTACAATGTGTTGTTTAGGAAAAACAAGATAATTTCGCACGATGCGAGATTTCCATAAAACGTGGTTTTCTGAAAAATTTTGAGGGAAGAAAGTTATCCTGTGGGTTCTCTTTTGAGGTTACACATGTAGAGGTACGAGCCACACCAAATCTTTTCGAGTTACAACATGTTGTTTAGGAGATACAAGCTAATTTTTTACGATGCGTTACTTCTTCTCTTAAAGTGTTTCCAATAGTATTTGTCTTTACTCTGCAACCCTGTATTTCCTTATAACGTGGTATTCTTACATATTCTTTCGAGAAAAAAGTCTCCTGTGCCTTCTTTTTTGAGGCTACACGCTTAGACATACACGCAACACCAAAGCTTTCGAGTTACAACGTGTTGTTTAGGAAAAACAAGATAATTTCGCACGATGCGAGATTTCCTTAAAACGTGGTTTCTGACAAATTTTGATGAAAGAAAATTCTCCTGTGGGTTCTCGTTTGAGGCTACACTTTTAGACGTATACGTCACACCAAATCTTTTCGAGTTACAACGTGTTGTTTAGGAGATACAAGGTAATTTTGAACGATGCATTATTTCTTCTCGTAAAGTGTTTCCAATATGTACTTATTTGTCTTTACTCTGCAAAATTGTATTTCCTTATAACATGGTATTCTTACATATTCTTTTGAGAGAAAACTCTCCTGTGCCTTCTCTTTTCAGGCTACACACTTACACATACACGGAACACCAATGCTTTTCGAGTTACAACATGTTGTTTAGGAAAAAGAAGATGATTTCGCACGATGCGGGATTTCCTTAAAACGTGGTGTTCTGAAAAAATTTGAAAAAAGAAAATTCTCCTGTGTGTTCTCTTTTGAGGCTACACGTTTAGACGTACATGCCACACCAAATCCTTTCGAGTTACCTCGTAAAGTTTAGGAGATACAAGCTAATTTTGTACGATGCGTTATTTCTTCTGGTAAAGTGTTTCCAATATGTACTTATTTTTCTTTACTCTGCAAAATTGTATTTCCTTATAACGTGGTATTCTTACATATTCTTTCGAGAGAAAACTCTCCTGTGCCTTCTCTTTTGAGGCTCCACGCTTACACATACACGCAACACCAAAGCTTTTTGAGTTACAACATGTTGTTTAGAAAAAGAAGATGATTTCCCACGATGCAGGATTTCCTTAAAACGTGGTTTTCTGAAAAATTTTGAAGAAAGAAAATTCTCCTGTAGGTTCTCTTTTGAGGCTACACGTTTAGACGTGCATGCCACACCAAATCTTTTCGAGTTACAACGTGTTGTTTAGGAGATAAAACCTAATTTTTTACGATGCGTTAATTCTTCTCGTAATGTGTTTCCAATACATACGTATTTGTCTTTACTCTGCAACATTGTATTTCCTTATAACGTGGTATTCTTACATATTCTTTCGAGAGAAAACTATCCTGTGCGTTCTCTTTTGAGGTTACACACTTAGACATTGACGCAACACCAAACCTTTTCGAGTAAGAACGTGTTATTTAGGAAAAACAATATAATTTCGCACGATGCGAGATTTCCTTAAAATGTGGTTTCTGACAAATTTTGATGAAAGAAAATTCACCTGTGGGTTCTCTTTTGAGGCTATACATTTAGACGTACACGTCACACCAAATCCTTTTGAGTTACAACGTGTTGTTTAGGAGATACAAGCTAATTTTGTATGATGCGTTATTTCTTCTTGTAAAGAGTTTCCAATATGTACTTATTTGTCTTTATTCTGAAAAATTGTATTTCCTTATAACGTGGTATTCTTACATATTCTTTCGAGAGAAAACTCTCCTGTGCCTTCTCTTTTGAGGCTCCATGCTTAGACATACACGCAACACTAAAGCTTTTCGAGTTACAACATGTTTTTTAGGAAAAAGAAGGTGATTTCGCACGATGCGGGTTTTCCTTAAAACGTGGCTTTCTGAAAAATTTTAACGAAAGAAAATTCTCCTGTGGGTTCTCTTTTGAGGCTACACGTTTAGACGTACAAGCCACACCAAATCTTTTCCAGTTACAACGTGTTGTTTAGGAGATACAAGCTAATTTTGTACGATGCGTTACTTCTTCTCGTAATGTGTTTCCAATATGTACGTATTTGTCTTTACTCTGCAACACTGTATTTCCTTATAACATGGTATTCTTACATATTCTTTCGAGAAAAAACTCTCCTTTACATTCTCTTTTGAGGCTACATGTTTAGACATACACGCAACACCAAAGCTTTTCAAGTTACAACGTGATGTTTAGGAAAAACAAGTTAATTTCGCATGATGCGAGATTTCCTTAAAACGTGGTTTCTGACAAATTTTGATGAAAGAAAATTCACCTGTGGGTTCTCTTTTGAGGCTATACATTTAGACGTACACGTCACACCAAATCCTATTGAGTTACAACGTGTTGTTTAGGAGATACAAGCTAATTTTCTATGATGCGTTATTTCTTCTTGTAAAGTGTTTCCAATATGTGCTTATTAGTCTTTATTCTGAAAAATTGTATTTCCTTATAACGTGTTATTCTTATATATTCTTTCGAGAGAAAACTCTCCTGTGCCTTCTCTTTTGAGGCTCCTTGCTTAGACATACACGCAACACTAAAGCTTTTCGAGTTACAACATGTTTTTTAGGAAAAAGAAGGTGATTTCGCACGATGCGGGATTTCCTTAAAATGTGGCTTTCAGAAAAATTTTAACGAAAGAATATTCTCCTGTGGGTTCTCTTTTGAGGCTACACGTTTAGACGTACAAGCCACACCAAATCTTTTCCAGTTACAACGTGTTGTTTAGGAGATACAAGCTAAATTTGTAAGATGCGTTATTTCTTCTCGTAATGTGTTTCCAATATGTACGTATTTGTCTTTACTCTGCAACACTGTATTTCCTTATAACGTGGTATTCTTACATATTCTTTCGAGAAAAAACTCTCCTTTACATTCTGTTTTGAGGCTACATGCTTAGACATACAAGCAACACCAAAGCTTTTCGAGTTACAACGTGTTGTTTAGGAAAAACAAGATAATTTCGCATGATGCGAGATTTCCTTAAAACGTGGTTTCTGACAAATTTTGATGAAAGAAAATTCTTTTGTGGGTTCCCTTTTGATGCTACACGCTTAGACGTACACGTCACACCAAATCTTTTCGAGTTACAACGTGTTGTTTAGGAGACACAAGCTAATTTTGTACGATGCGTTATTTCTTCTTGTAAAGTGTTTCCAATATGTACTTATTGGTCTTTACTCTGCAAAATTGTATTTCCTTATAACGTGGTATTCTTACATAATCTTTCGAGAGAAAACTCTCCTGTGCCTTCTCTTTTGAGGCTCCACGCTTACACATACACGCAACACCAAAGCTTTTCGAGTTACAACATGTTGTTTAGGAAAAAGAAGATGATTTCGCACGATGCGGGATTTCCTTAAAACGTGGCTTTCTGAAAAATTTTGACCAAAGAAAATTCTCCTGTGGGTTCTCTTTTGAGGCTACACGTTTAGACGTACACGGCACACCAAATCTTTTCGAGTTACAACGTGTTGTTACGGAGATACAAGGTAATTTTGTAAGATGAGTTACTTCTTCTCTTAAAGTGTTTCCAATACGTTCTTATTTGTCTTTACTCTGCAACACTGTATTTCCTTATAACGTGGTATTCTTACATATTCGTTCGAGAGAAAACTATCCTGTGTGTTCCCTTTTTAGTCTACACACTTAGACATACAGGCAACACCACAGCTTTCTGAGTTACAACGTGTTGTTTATGAAAAACAAGATAATTTCGCACGATGCGGGATTTCCTTAAAACGTAGTTTTCTGAAAAATTTTGACGAAAGAAAATTCTTCAGTGGGTTCTCTTTTGAGGCTACACGTTTAGACGTACACGCCACACCAAATCCTTTCGAGTTACCACGTGTGGTTTAGGAGATACAAGCTAATATTTTAAGATACGTTATTTCTTCTCATTAAGTGTTTCCAACATGTACGTATTTGTCTTTACTCTGCAACACTGTATTTCCTTATAACTTTGTATTCTTACATATTCTTTCGAGAGAAAACTCTCCTGTGCGTTCTCTTTAGAGGCTACACGCTTAGACATACAAGCAACGCCAAAGCTTTTCGAGTTACAATGTGTTGTTTAGGAAAAACAAGATAATTACGCACGATGCGAGATTTCCATAAAACGTGGATTTCTGAAAAATTTTGAGGGAAGAAAGTTCTCCTGTGGGTTCTCTTTTGAGGCTACACATGTAGAGGTACGAGACACACCAAATCTATTCGAGTTACAACGTGTTGTTTAGGAGATACAAGCTAATTTTGCACGATGCGTTATTTCTTCTCTTAAAGTGTTTCCAGTAGTATTTGTCTTTACTCTGCAACAATGTATTTCCTTATAACATGGTATTCTTACATATTCTTTCGAGAGAAAACTCGCCTGTGCGTTCTCTTTTGAGGCTACACGCTTAGACAAACACGCAACGCCAAAGCTTTTCGAGTTACAACGTGTTGTTTAGGAAAACAAGATAATTTCGCACGATGCAGGATTTCCATAAAACGTGGTTTTCTGAAAAATTTTGACGAAAGAAATGTCTCCTGTCTGTTCTCTTTTGAGGCTACACGTGTAGAAGTACGAGCCACACCAAATCTTTTCGAGTTACCACGTGTTGTTTAGGAGATACAAGCTAATTTTGTACGATGTGTTATTTCTTCTCTTAAAGTGTTTCCAATACTTACGTAGTTGTCTTTACTCTGCAACACTGTATTCCCTTATAACGTGGTATTCTTAC
This sequence comes from Apodemus sylvaticus, assembly GCF_947179515.1. Taxonomy (NCBI): domain Eukaryota; kingdom Metazoa; phylum Chordata; class Mammalia; order Rodentia; family Muridae; genus Apodemus; species Apodemus sylvaticus. Next base: position 297,474 of record NW_026263422.1, read on the forward strand.
ATATTCTTTGGAGAGAAAACTCTCCTGTGCGTTCTCTTTTGAGGCTACACGCTTAGACATACACGAAACGCCAAAGCATTTCGAGTTACAATGTGTTGTTTAGGAAAAACAAGATAATTCCGCACTATGCGAGATTTCCATAAAACGTGGTTTTCTGAAAAATTTTGACCAAAGAAAGTTCTCCTATGGGTTATCTTTTGAGGCTACACGTGTAGAGGTACGAGCCACACCAAATCTACTCGAGTTACAAAGTGTTGTTTAGGAGATACAAGCTAATTTTTTATGATGCTTTATTTCTTCTCTTAAAGTGTTTCCAGTAGTATTTGTCTTTAATCTGCAACACTGTATTTCCTTATAACATGGTATTCTTACATATTCTTTCGAGAGAAAACTTGCCTGTGCGTTCTCTTTTGAGGCTACACACTTAGACAAATATGCAACGCCAAAGCTTTTCGAGTAACAACGTGTTGTTTAGGAAAACAAGATAATTTCGCACGATGCGAGATTTCCATAAAACGTGGTTTTCTGAAAAATTTTGATGAAAGAAAATTCTCCTGTGGGTTCTCGTTTGAGGCTACACTTTTAGACGTACACGTCACACCAAATATTTTCGAGTTACAACGTGTTGTTTAGGAGAAACAAGCTAATATTGTAAGATGCGTTATTTCTTCTCATAAAGTGTTTCCAATATGTACTTATTTGTCTTTACTCTGCAAAATTGTATTTCCTTATAACGTGGTATTCTTACATATTCTTTCGAGAGAAAACTCTCCAGTGCCTTCTCTTTTGAGGCTCCACGCTTACACATACACGCAACACCAAAGCTTTTTGAGTTACAACATGTTATTTAGGAAAAAGAAGATGATTTCGCACAATGCGGGATTTCCTTAAAAAGTGGTTTTCTGAAAAATATTGAAGAAAGAAAATTCTCCTGTGGGTTCTCTTTTGAGGCTACACGTTTAGACGTACACGCCACACCAAATCCTTTCAAGTTACCACGTGTTGTTTAGGAGATACAAGCTAATTTTGTACGATGCATTATTTCTTCTCATAAAGTGTTTTCAATACGTACTTATTTGTCTTTAATCTGCAACACTGTATTTCCTTATAACGTGGTATTCTTACGTATTATTTCTAGGGAAAACTCTCATGTGCGTTCTCTTTGAGGCGACACGCTTAGACAAACACGCAATGCCAAAGCTTTTCGAGTTACAATGTGTTGTTCAGGAAAAACGAGATAATTTAGCACGATGCGAGATTTCCATAGAAGGTGGTTTTCTGAAAAATTTTGACGAATGAAAGTTCTCCTGTGGGTTCTCTTTTGAGGCTACACGTGTAGAGGTACGAGCCACACCAAATCTTTTCGAATTACAATGTGTTATTTAGGACATACAAGCTAATTTTTTACGATGTGTTAATTATTCTCATAAAGTGTTTCCAATAAGTACCTATTTGTCTTTGCAACATTATATTTCCTTATAACGTGGTATTCTTACATATTCCTCCGAGAGAAAACGATCCTGTGCGTTCCATTTTGAGGCTACACACTTAGACATACAGGCAACACCAAAGCTTTTCGAGTTACAACGTGTTGTTTATGGAAAACAAGATAATTTCGCACGATGCAGGATTTCCTTAAAACGTGGTTTTCTGACAAATTTTGACGAAGGAAAATTCTCCTGTGGCTTCTCTTTTGAGGCTACACGTTTAGACGTGCATGCCACACCAAATCATTTCGAGTTACCACGTGTTGTTTAGGAGATACAAGCTAATTTTGTATGATGCGTTATTTCTTTTCGTAAAGTGTTTCCAATACGTACATATTTGTCTTTACTCTGCAACACTGTATTTCCTTATAACGTTGTATTCTTACATGTTCTTTCGAGAGAAAACTCTCCTGTGCATTCCCTTTAGAGGCTATATGCTCAGACATACACGCAACACTAAAGCTTTTCGAATTACAATGTGTTGTTTAGGAAAAACAAAATAATTTTGTACGATGCGGGATTTCCTTAAAACGTGGTTTTCTGACAAATTTTGACGAAAGAAAGTTCTCCTGTGGGTTCTCTTTTGAGGCTACACGTGTAGACGTACGAGCCACACCAACTATTTTTGAGTTACAACGTGTTGTTTAGGAGATACAAGCAAATATTGTACGATGTGTTATTTCTTCTCGTAAAGTGTTTCCAAAACGTACATATTTGTCATTACTCTGCAACACTGTATTTCCTTAAAACATGGTATTCTTACATATTCTTTCGAGGGAAAACTCTCCTGTGCATTCTCTTTTGAGGCTACATGGTTAGACAAACACGCAACACCAAAGCTTTTCGAGTTAAAACATGTTGTTTAGGAAAAAGAAGATTATTTCGCACGATGCGGTATTTCCTTAAAACCTGGTTTTCTGAAAATTTTTTACGAAAGAAAATTCTCCTGTGGGTTCTCTTTTGAGGCTACATATTTAAACGTACATGCCACCAAATCTTTTCGAGTTACAACATGTTGTTTAGGAGAGACAAGCTAATATTTTATAATGCGTTAATTCTTCTCGTAACGTGTTTCCAATATGTACGTATTTGTCTTTACTCTGCAACATTGTATTTCCTTATAACGTGATATTCTTACATATTCTTTCGAGAGAAAACTATCCTGTGCGTTCCCTTTTGAGGCTAAACACTTAGACATAGAGGCAACACCATAGCTTTTCGAGTTACAACGAGTTGTTTATAAAAAACAAGATAATTTCGCACGATGCCTGATTTCCTTAAAACATGATTTTCTGACAAATTTTGATGAAAGAAAATTACTCTGTGGGTTCTCTTTTGAGGCTTCACGTTTAGACATGCACGCCACACCTAATCCTTTCGAGTTAACACGTGTTGTTTAGGAGATACATGCTAATTTTGTACGATGCGTTATTTCTTCTCGTAAAGTGTTTCCAATACGTACGTATTTGTCTTTACTCTGCAACACTGTATTTCCTTATAACGTGGTATTCTTGCATATTCTTTTGAGAGAAAACTATCCTGTGTGTTCCCTTTTGAGGCTACACACTGAGACATACAGGCAACACCAAAGCTTTTCGAGTTACAACGTGTTGTTTATGAAAAACAAGATAATTTCGCACGATGCGGGATTTCCTTAAAACTTGGTGTTCAGACAAATTTTGACGAAAGAAAATTCTCCTGTGTCTTCTCTTTTGAGGCTACACATTTAGGCGTACGAGCCACATCAAATATTTCGAGTTACAACTTGTTGTTTAGGAGATAATAGCAAATTTTGTACGATGCGTTATTTCTTCTTGTAAAGTGTTTCCAATAAGTACTTATCTGTCTTTACTCTGCAACACTGTATTTCCTTATAACGTGGTATTCTTACATATTCTTTCGAGGGAAAACTCTCCTGTGCGTTCTCTTTTGAGGCTACATTCTTAGACATACACGCAACGCCAAATCTTTTCGAGTTACAAAGTGTTGTTTAGGAAAAACAAGATAATTTCGCACGATGCGAGATTTCCATAAAACGTGGTTTTCTGAAAAATTTTGACCACAGAAAGTTCTCCTGTGGGTTCTCTTTTGTGGCTACATGTTTAGACGTACACGTCACACCAAATCTTTTCGAGTTACAACGTGTTGTTTAGGAGATACAAGCTAAACTTGTACGATGAGTTATTTCTTCTCATAAAGTGTTTCCAATAAGTACTTATTTGTCGTTACTCTGCAAAATTGTATTTCCTTATAACGTGGTATTCTTACATATTCTTTCGAGAGAAAACTCTCCTGTGCCTTCTCTTTTGAGGCTCCACGCTTACACATACAAGCTACAGCAAAGCTTTTCGAGTTACAACATGTTGTTTAGGAAAAAGAAGATGATTTCGCATAATGCGGGATTTCCTTAAAACGAGGTTTTCTGAAAAATTTTGACGAAAGAAAATTCTCCTGTGGGTTCTCTTTTGAGGCTACACATTTAGACATACAGGACACACCAAATCATGTCGAGTTACAACGTGTTGTTTAGGAGATACAAGCTAATTTTTTACGATGTGTTAATTATTCTCGTAAAATGTTTCTAATACATACACATTTGTCTTTACTCTGCAACATTGTATTTCCTTATAACGTGGTATTCTTACATATTCTTTCGATAGAAAACTATCCTGTGTGTTCCCCTTTGAGGCTACACACTTAGACATACAGGCAACACCAAAGCTTTTCGAGTTACAACGTGTTGTTTATGAAAAACTAGATAATTTCGCACGATGCGGGATTTCCATAAACGTGGTGTTCTGACACATTTTGACGAAAGAAAATTCTCCTGTGGGTTCTCTTTTGAGGCTACACGTTTAGAGGTACATGCCACACCAAATCCTTTCGAGTTACCACGTGTTGTTTAGGAGATACAAGCTAATTTTGAACGATGCGTTATTTCTTCTCGTAAAGTGTTTCCAAACGTACGTATTTGTCTTTACACTGCAACACTGTATTTCCTTATAATGTTGAATTCTTACATGTTCTTTCGAGAGAAAACTCTCCTGTGCATTCTCTTTAGAGGCTACATGCTCACTCATACACGCAACACCAAAGCTTTTCGAGTTACAACGTGTTGTTCAGGAAAAACAAGATAATTTTGCACTATGCGGGATTTCCTTAAAACGTGGTTTTCTGACAAATTTTGACGAAAGAAAGTTCTCCTGTGGGTTGTCTTTTGAGGCTACAGGTTTAGACGTACATGCCACACCAAATCTTTTCGAGTTACAACTTGTTGTTTAGGAGATACAAGCAAATTTTGTACGATGCGTTATTTCTTCTTGTAAAGTGTTTCTGATACGTACTTAATTGTCTTTACTCTGCAACACTGTATTTCCATATAACGTGGTATTCTTACATATTCTTTTGAGGGAAAACTCTCCTGTGCTTTCTCTTTTGAGGCTACATGCTTAGACATATAGGCAACGCCAAAGCTTTTCGAGTTACAACATGTTGTTTATGAAAAACAAGATAATTTCGCACGATGCGGGATTTCCTTAAAACGTGGTTTTCTGACAAATTTTGACGAAAGAAAATTCTCCTGTGGGTTCTCTTTTGAGGCTACACGTTTAGAGGTACACGCCACACAAAATCCTTTCGAGTTACCACGTGTTGTTTAGGAGATACAGCTAATTTTGTATGATGCATTATTTCTTCTCGTAAAGTGTTTCCAATACGTACGTATTTGTCTTTACTCTGCAACACTGTATTTCCTTATAATGTTGTATTCTTACATGTTCTTTCGAGAGAAAACTCTCCTGTGCATTGTCTTTAGAGGCTACATGCTCACACATACACGCAATACCAAAGCTTTTCGAGTTACAACGTGTTGTTAGGAAAAACAAGATAATTTTTAAAGATGCGGGATTTCCTTAAAACTTGGTTTCTGACAAATTTTGACGAAAGAAAGTTCAGTTCTCTCTCTTTTGAGGCTACACGTTTAGACATACATGCCACACCAAATCTTTTCGAGTTACAACTTCTTGTTTAGGAGATACAAGCAAATTTTGTACGATGCGTTATTTCTTCTTGGAAAGTTTTTCCAATACGTTCTTATTTGTCTTTAATCTGCAACACTGTATTTCCTTATAACGTGGTATTCTTACATATTCTTTCGAGGGAAAACTCTCCTGTGCGTTCTCTTTTGAGGCTACATGCTTAGACATACACGCAACGCCAAAGCTTTTCGACTTACAACGTGTTGTTTAGGAAAAACAAGATAATTTCCCACGATGCGAGATTTCCTTAAAACGTGGTTTCTGACAAATTTTGATGAAAGAAAATTCTCCTGTGGGTTCTCTTTTGAGGCTACACGTTTAGACATACACGTCACACCAAATCTTTTCGAGATACAACGTGTTGTTTAGGAGATACAAGTTAATTTTGTATGATGCGTTATTTCTTCTCGTAAAGTGTTTCCAATATGTACTTATTTGTCTTTACTCTGCAAAATTGTATTACCTTATAACATGGTATTCTTACATATTCTTTCGAGAGAAAATGCTCCTGTGCCTTCTCTTTTGAGGCTCCACGCTTAGACATACACGCAACACTAAAGCTTTTCGAGTTGCAACATGTTTTTTAGGAAAAAGAAGATGATTTCGCACGATGCAGGATTTCCTTAAAACGTGGTTTTCTGAAAAATTATAACGAAAGAAAATTCTCCTGTGGGTTCTCTTTTGAGGCTACACGTTTAGACGTACACGCCACACCAAATCTTTTCGAGTTACAACGTGTTGTTTAAGAGATACAAGCTAATTTTTTACGATGTGTTATTTCTTCTTGTAAAGTGTTTCCAATAAGTACTTATCTGTCTTTAATCTGCAACACTGTATTTCCTTATAACGTGGTATTCTTACATATTGTTTCGAGGGAAAACTCTCCTGTGCATTCTCTTTTGAGGCTACATGCTTAGACATACACGCAACGCCAAAGCTTTTCGAGTTACAAAGTGTTGTTTAGGAAAAACAAGATAATTTCGCACGATGCGAGATTTCCATAAAACGTGGTTTTCTGAAAAATTTTGACGAAAGAAAGTTCTCCTGTGGGTTCTCTTTTTAGGCTACATGTTTAGACGTACACGTCACACCAAATCTTTTCGAATTACAACGTGTTGTTTAGGAGATACAAGCCAATTTTGTACGATGCGTTATTTCTTCTCATAAAGTGTTTCCAATAAGTTCTTATTTGTCTTTACTCTGCAAAATTGTATTTCCTTATAACGTAGTATTCTTACATATTCTTCCGAGAGAAAACTCTCCTGTGCCTTTTCTTTTGAGGCTACACGCTTACACATACACGCACCACCAAAGCTTTTTGAGTTACAACGTGTTGTTTATTAAAAAGAAGATGATTTCGCATGATGCGGGATTTCCTTAAAACGAGGTTTTCTGAAAAATTTTGACGAAAGAAAATTCTCCTGTGGGTTCTCTTTTGAGGCTACACATTTAGACGTACAGGCCACACCAAATCTTGTCGAGTTACAACGTGTTGTTTAGGAGATACAAGCTAATTTTTTACGATGTGTTAATTATTCTCATAAAGTGGTTCCAATACATACGTATTTGTCTTTACTCTGCAACATTTTATTTCGTTATAACGTGGTATTCTTACATATTCTTTCGATAGAAAACTATCCTGTGCGTTCCCCTTTGAGGCTACACACTTAGACAGACAGACAACACCAAAGCTTTTCGAGTTACAACGTGTTGTTTATGAAAAACAAGATAATTTCCCACGATGCGGGATTTCCTTAAAACGTGGTGTTCTGACAAATTTTGACGAAAGAAAATTCTCCTGTGGGTTCTCTTTTGAGGCTACACGTTTAGAGGTACACGCCACACCAAATCCTTTCGAGTTACCACGTGTTGTTTAGGAGATACAAGCTAATTTTTGTACGATGCGTTATTTCTTCTCGTAAAGTGTTTCCAAACGTACGTATTTGTCTTTACACTGCAACACTGTATTTTCTTATAATGTTGAATTCTTACATGTTCTTTCAAAAGAAAACTCTCCTGTGAATTCTCTTTAGAGGCTACATGCTCACACATACACGCAACACCAAAGCTTTTCGAGTTACAACGTGTTGTTCAGGAAAAACAAGATAATTTTGCACTATGCGGGATTTCCTTAAAACGTGGTTTTCTGACAAATTTTGACGAAAGAAAGTTCTCCTGTGGGTTGTCTTTTGAGGCTACAAGTTTAGACCTACGAGCCACACCAAATCTTTTCGAGGTACAACTTGTTGTTTAGGAGATACAAGCAAATTTTGTACGATGCGTTATTTCTTCTTGTAAAGTGTTTCCAATACGTACTTAATTGTCTTTACTCTGCAACACTGTATTTCCATATAACGTGGTATTCTTACATATTCTTTCGAGGGAAAACTCTCCTGTGCGTTCTCTTTTGAGGCTACACGCGTAGACATATAGGCAACGCCAAAGCTTTTCGAGTTACAACGTGTTGTTTATGAAAAACAAGATAATTTCGCACGATGCGGGATTTCCTTAAAACGTGGTTTTCTGACAAATTTTGACGAAAGAAAATTCTCCTGTGGGTTCTCTTTTGAGGCTACACGTTTAGAGGTACACGCCACACCAAATCCTTTCGAGTTACCACGTGTTGTTTAGGAGATACAGCTAATTTTGTACGATGCGTTATTTCTTCTCGTAAAGTGTTTCCAATACGTACGTATTTGTCTTTACTCTGCAACACTGTATTTCCTTATAATGTTGTATTCTTACATGTTCTTTCGAGAGAAAACTCTCCTGTGCATTGTCTTTAGAGGCTACATGCTCACACATACACGCAATACCAAAGCTTTTCGAGTTACAACGTGTTGTTCAGGAAAAACAAGATAATTTTTCACGATGCGGCTTACAAAATTAGCTTGTATCTCCTAAACAACACGTTGTAACTCGAAATGAATTGGTGTGGCGTGTACGTCTAAACGTGTAGCCACAAAGGAGAACCCATAGGAGAATTTTCTTTCGTCAAAATTTTTCAGAAAATCACGTTTTAAGGAAATCCCGCATCGTGCAAAATTATCTTTTTTTTCCTAAACAACACGTTGTAACTCGAAAAGCTTTCGTGTTGCGTGTATGTCTAAGTGTGTAGCCTCCAAAGAGAAGGCACAGGAGAGTTTTCTCTCGAAATAATATGTAAGAATACCATGTTATAAGGATATAAAGTGTTGCAGAGTAAAGACAAATATGTACGTATTGGAAACACTTTAGGAGAAGAAATAATGCATCGTACAAAATTTGCTTGAATCTCCTAAACAACACGCTGTAACTTGAAGACATTTGGTGTGGCGTGTACATCTTAACGTGTAGCCTCAAAAGAGAACCCACAGGAGAATTTTGGTTCGTCAAAATTTGTCAGAAAACCACGTTTTAAGGAAATCCTGCATAGTGCGAAATATTCTTGTTTTTCCTAAACAACACGTCGTAACTCGAAAAGCTTTGGTGTTGCGTGTATGTCTAAGCGTGTAGCCTCAAAAGAGAACGCAGAGGAGAGTTTTCTCTCGAATGAATAAGTAAGAATACCATGTTATAAGGAATTACAGTGTTGTAGAATAAAGACAAATATGTACATATTGGAAACACTTAAACTTTACGAGAAGAAATAACGCATCGTACAAAATTAGCTTGTATCTCTTAAACAACACTTTGTAACTCGAAAAGCTTTGGTGTTGCGTGCATTTCAAAGCGTGTAGCCTCAAAAGAGAAGGCACAGGAGAGTTTTCTCTGGAAAGAATATATAAGAATACCACGTTATAAGGAAATACAGTGTTGCAGAGTAAAGACAAATACATACATATTGGAAACACTTTATGAGAAGAAATAACGCATCGCAAAAATTAGCTTGTATCTCCTAAACAACATTTTGTAACTCGAAAAGATTTGGTGTGGCGTGTACGTCTAAACGTCTAGCCTCAAACGGGAACTCACAGGAAAATTTTCTTTTGTCAACATTTTTCAGAAAACCACGTTTTAAGGAAATCCCGCATTGTGCGAAATTATCTTGTTTTTCCTAAACAACACGTTGTAACTCGAAAAGCTTTGGTGTTGCGTGTATGTCTAAGTGTGTAGCCTCAAAAGAGAACGCACAGGAGAGTTTTCTCTCGAAAGAATATGTAAGAAAACCACGTTATAAGGAATTACAGTGTTTCAGAGTAAAGACAAACATGTACGTATTGGAAACACTATACGAGAAGAAATAACGCATCATAAAAAATTAGCTTGTATCTCCTAAACAACACGTTGTAACCGAAAAGATTTGGTGTGGCATGTACGTCTAAACGTGTAGCCTCAAAAGAGAACCCACAGGAGAATTTTCTTAGGTCAAAATTTGTCAGAAAACCATGTTTTAAGGAAATCCCGCACATTATAAGGAAATACAGTGTTGCAGAGTAAAGACAAATATGTACCTATTGGAAACACTTTACAAGAAGAAATAACGCATCGTACAAAATTAGCTTGTGTCTCCTAAACAACACTTTGTAATTCGAAAAGATTTGGTTTGGCATGTACGTCTAAACGTGTAGCCTCAAAAGAGAAGCCACAGGAGAATTTTCTTTCGTTAAAATTTGTCAGAAAAGAGAACGCACAGGAGAGTTTTCTCTCGAAAGAATATATAAGAATAACACGTTATAAGAAAATACAGTGCTGCAAAGTAAAGACAAATACGTACCTTTTGGAAACACTTAAACTTTACGAGAAGTAAAGCATAGTACAAAATTAGCTTGTATCTCTTAAACAACACGTTGTAACTCGAAAAGCTTTGGTGTTGCGCGCATTTATGAGCATGTAGCCTCAAAAGAGAAGGCACAGGAAGAAAGAATACATCGCAAAAAATTAGCTCGTATCTCCTAAACAACATGTTGTTACTCGAAAAGATTTGGTGTGGCGTGTACGTCTAAACGTGTAGCCTCAAAAGAGAACACACAGGAGAATTTTCTTTGGTCAAAATTTGTCAGAAAGCCTCGTTTTAAGGAAATCCCGCATCGTGCGAAATTATCTTGTTTTTCCTAAACAACACGTTGTAACTCGAAAACTTTGGTGTTGCGTGTATGTCTAATCATGTAGCCTCAAAAGAGAACGCACAGGAGACTTTTCTCTCGAAAGAATATGTAAGAATACCACGTTATAAGGAAATACAGTGATGCAGAGTAAAGACAAATTAGTACGTATTGGAAACACTTTACGAGAAGAAATAATGCATCGTACAAAATTAGCTTGTATCTCCTAAACAACATGTTGTAACTCGAAAAGATTTGGTGTGGCGTGTACGTCTAAACGTGTAGCCTCAAAAAGAACCCACAGGAGAATTGTTTTTCGTTAAAATTTGTCAGAAAACCATGTTTTAAGGAAATCACTCATCGTGAGAAATTATCATGTTTTTCCTAAACAACACGTTTTAACTCGAAAAGCTTTGATGTTGCGTGTATGTCTAAGCGTGTAGCCTCAAAAGAGAACTCACAGGAGAGTTTTCTCTCGAAAGAACATGTAAGAATACCACATTATAAGGAAATACAATTTTGCAGAGTAAAGACAAATACATATGTATTTGAAACACTTTACGAGAAGAAATAACGCATCGTAAAATTTAGTTTGTATCTCCTAAACAACACATTGTAACTCGAAAAGAGTTGGTGTGGCGTGTACGTCTAAACGTGTAGCCTCAAAGGAGAACCCACAGGAGAATTTTCTTTCGTCAAAATTTGTCAGAAAACCACTTATTAAGGAAATCTCGCATCGTGCGAAACTATCTTGTTTTTCCTAAACAACACATTGTAACTCGAAAATTTTTGATGTTGCATGTATGTCTAAGCATGTAGCCTCAAAAGAGAATGCACAGGAGAGATTTCTCTCGAACGAGTATGTAAGAATACCACGTTATAAGGAAATACAGTGTGGCAAATTAAAGATAAATATGTAGCTTTTGGAAACACTTAAACTTTACGAGAAGATATAAAGCATCGTAAAAAATTAGCTTGTATCTCCTAAACAACACGTTGTAACTCGAAAAGATTTGGTGTGGCGTGTACGTCTAAATGTGTAGCCTCAAATGAAAACCCACAGGAGAATTTTCTTTCGTCAAAATTTGTCAGAAAACTACGTTTTAAAGAATTCCCGCATCTTGCGAAATTATCTTGTTTTTCCTAAACAACATGCTCTAACTCGAAATGCTTTGGTGTTGCGTGTATGTCTAAGCGTCTAGCCTCAAAAGAGAACGCACAGGAGAGTTTTCTCATGAAAGAATATGTACAAATACCATGTTATAAGGAAATACAATGTTGTAGAGTAAAGACAAATACGTACGTATTGGAAACACTTTAGGAGAAGAAATAACGCATCGTACAAAATTAGCTTGTATCTCCTAAACAACACGTTGTAACTCGAAAAGATTTGGTGTGGCGTGTACGTCTAAGCGTGTAGCCTCAAATGAAAACCCACAGGAGAATTTTCTTTCGTCAAAATTTTTCAGAAAACCACGTTTTAAGGAATTCCCGCATCTTGCGAAATTATCTTGTTTTTCATAAACAACACGATCTAACTCGAAATGCATTGGTGTTGCGTGTATGTCTAAGCGTGTAGCCTCAAAAGAGAATGCACAGGAGAGTTTTGTCTCGAAAGAATATGTACGAATACCATGTTATAAGGAAATACAGTGTTGTAGAGGAAAGACAAATACGTACGTTTTGGAAACACTTTAGGATAAGAAATAACGCATCGTTCAAAATTAGCTTGTATCTCCTAAACAGCACGTTGTAACTCGAAAATCTTTGGTGTAGCGTGTATGTCTAAGCGTGTAGCCTCAAAAGAGAACGCACAGGAGAGTTTTCTCTCGAAAAAATATGTAAGAATACCACGTCATAAGGATATACAGTGTTGCAAAGTAAAGAAAAATACGTACCTTTTGGAAACACTTAAACGTTACGAGAAGAAATAATGCATCATTGAAAATTAGCTTGTATCTCCTAAACAATACGTTGTAACTCGAGAAGATTTGGTGTTGCGTGTATGACTAAGCATGTAGCCTCAAAAGAGAGCGCACAGGAGAGTTTTCTCTCGAAAGAATATGTAAGAATACCACGATATAAGGAAATACAGTGTTGCAGAGTAAAGAAAAATACGTGCATATTGGAAAAACTTTACGAGAAGAAATAACGCATCCTAAAAAATTAGCTTGTATCTCCTAAACAACACCTTGTAACTCGAAAGGATTTGGTGTGGCGTGTACGTCAAACGTGTAGCCTCAAAAGAGAACCCACAAGAGAATTTTCTTTGGTCAAAATTTGTCAGAAAACCACGTTTTAAGGAAATCCCGCATTATGCGAAATTATCTGGTTTTTCCTAAACAACACGTTTTAACTCGAAAAGCTTTGGTGTTGCGTGTATGTCTAAGTGTTTATCCTAAAAAGAGAACGCACAGGAGAGTTTTCTCTCGAAAGAATATGTAAGAATTCCACGTTATAAGGAAATACAGTGTTGCAGAGTAAAGAAAAATACGTACGTATTGGAAAAACTTTAAGAGAAGAAATAACGCATCCTACAAAATTAGCTTGTATCTCCTAAACAACACCTTGTAACTCGAAAGGATTTGGTGTGGCGTGTACGTCAAACGTGTAGCCTCAAAAGAGAACCCACAGGAGAATTTTCTTTGGTCAAAATTTGTCAGAAAATCACGTTTTAAGGAAATCCCTCATCGTGCGAAATTATATTGTTTTTCCTAAACAATACTTGGTAACTCGTAAAGCTTTGGTGTTGCGTGTATGTCTAAGAGTGTAGCTTCAAAAGAGAACGCACAGGAGAGTTTTCTCTCGAAAGAATACCATGTTATAAGGAAATACAGTGTTGCAGAGTAAAGATCAATAGGTAGTTATTGTAAATACTTTACGAGAAAAAATAACGCATGGTACAAAATTAGCTTGTATCTCTTAAACAACACGTTGTAATTCGAAAATATTTGGTGTGGCGTGTATGTCTAAATGTGTAGCCTTAAAAGAGAACCCACAGGAGAATTTTCTTTCGTCAAAATTTTTCAGAAAACCACGTTTTAAGGTAATCCCTCATCGTGCGAAATTATCTTGTTTTTCCTAAACAGCACAATGTAACTCGAAAAGCTTTGGTGTTGCGTGTATGTCTAAGCATGTAGCATCAAAAGAGAGCGCACAGGAGAGTATTCTCTCGAAAGAATATGTAAGAATACCACGTTATAAGGAAATACAGTGTTGCAGAGTAAAGAAAAATACGTACGTATTGGAAAAACTTTATGAGAAGAAATAACGCATCGTACAAAATTAGCTAGTATCTCGTAAACAACACCTTGTAACTCGAAAGGATTTGGTGTGGCGTGTACGTCTAAATGTGTAGCCTCAAAAGAGAACCCAAAGGAGAATTTTCTTTGGTCAAAATTTGACAGAAAACCATGTTTTAAGGAAATCCCGCATCGTGCGAAATTATCTTGTTTTTCCTAAACAACACGTTGTAACTCGAAAAGCTTTGGTGTTGCGTGTATGTCTAAGCGTGTAGCCTCAAAAGAGAACGCACAGGAGAGTTTTCTCTCGAAAGAATATGTAAGAATACCACGTTATAAGGAAATACCGTGTTGAAGAGTAAAGATAAATAGGTAGTTATTGTAAATACTTTACGAGAAGAAATGACGCATGGTACAAAATTAGATTGTATCTCCTAAACAACACGTTGGAATTCGAAAATATTTGGTGTGGCATGTACGTCTAAACGTGTAGCCTCAAAAGAGGACCGACAGGAGAATTTTCTTTCGTCAAAATTTTTCAGAAATCACGTTTTAATGAAATCCCTCATTGTGCGAAATTATCTTGTTTTTCCTAAACAACACGTTGTAACTCGAAAAGCTTTGGTGTTGCCTGTATGTCTATGCGTGTAGCCTCAAAAGACAATGCACAGGAGAGTTTTCTCTCGAAAGAATATGTAAGAATACAATGTTATAAGGAAATACAGTGTTGCAGAGTAAAGACAAATATGTACGTATTGGAAACACTTTATGAGAAGAAATAAAGCATCGTAAAAATTAAGCTTTTATCTCCTAAACAACACTTTGTAACTCGAAAGATTTGGTGTGGCGTGTACGTCTAAACGTGTAGCCTCAAAAGAGAACCCACAGGAGAATTTTCTTTCGTCAAAATTTGTCAGAAAACCATGTATTAAGGAAATCCCGTATCGTGCAAAATTATCTTGTTTTTCCTAAACAACACATTGTAACTCGAAAAGCTTTGGTGTTGCGTGTACGTCTATGCGTGTAGCCTCAAAAGAGAATGCACAGGAGAGTTTTCTCTCGAAAGAATATGTAAGAATACCACGTTATAAGTAAATACAGTGTTGCAGAGTAAAGATAAATAGGTAGTTATTGTAAATACTTTACGAGAAGAAATAACGCATATTACAAAAGAGTTTTCTCTCGAAAGAATATGTAAGACTACCAAGTTATAAGGAAATACAGTGTTGCAGAATAAAGACAAATATGTACGCATAGAAAACACTTTATGAGAAGAAATAACGCATCGTACAAAATTAGCTTGCATCTCCTAAACAACACGTTGTAACTCGAAAATATTTGGTGTGGTGTGTACGTCTAAACGTGTAGCCTCAAAAAAGAACCCACAGGAGAATTTTCTTCCGTCAAAATTTGTCTGAAAAACATTTTCTAAGGAAATCACGCATCGTGCGAAATTATCTTGTTTTTCCTAAACTACACGTTGCAACTTGAAAAGCTTTGGTGTTGCGTGTATGTCTAAGCATGTAGCCTCAAAAGAGAGCGCACAGGAGAGTTTTCTCTCGAAAGAATATGTAAGAAAACCACATTATAAGGAAATACAGTGTTGCAGAGTAAAGAAAAATACGTACGTATTGGAAAAACTTTACGAGAAGAAATAACGCATTTGTACAAAATTAGCTTGTATCTCCTAAACAACACCTTGTAACTCGAAAAGATTTTCTTTGGCATGTAAGTCTAAAGGTGTAGCCTCAAAAGAGAAGCCACCGGAGAATTTTCTTTGGTCAAAATTTGTCAGCAAGCCACGTTTTAAGGAAATCCCGCATCGTGCGAAATTATCTTGTTTTTCCTAAACAACACGTTGTAACTCGAAAAGCTTTGGTGTTGCGTGTATGTCTAAGCATGTAGCCTCAAAAGAGAATGCACAGGAGAGTTTTCTCTCGAAAGAATATGTAAGAATACCACGGTATAAGGAAATACAGTGTTGCAGAGTAATGACAAATACTTACGTATTGGAAACACGTTACGAGAAGAAATAACGCATGGCACAAAATTAGCTTGTACCTCCTAAACAACTCGTTGTAACTCGAAAAGGTTTGATGTGACGTTTGCATCTAAACGTGTAGCCTCAAAAGGGAACCCACAGGAGAATTTTCTTTCTTCAAAATTTTTCAGAATACCATGTTTTACGGAAATCCCACATCATGCGAAATTATCTTGTTTTTCCTAAACAACACGTTGTAACTCGAAAAGCTTTGGTGTTGCGTGTATGTCTAAGCTTGTAGCCTCAAAGGAGAACGCACAGGACAGTTTCCTGCGAAAGAATATGTAAGAATACCACGTTATGAGGAAATACAGTGTTGCAGAGTAAAGAGAAATACCTACGCATTGGAAACACTTTACAATAAGAAATAGTGCATTGTAAAAATTAGCTTGTATCTCCTAAACAACACGTTGTAACTCAAAAAGATTTGGTGTGGCGTGCATTTCTAAACGTGTAGCCTCAAAAGAGAACCCACAGGAGAATTTTCTTTGGTCAAAATTTGTCAGAAAACCAGGTTTTATGGAAATCCTGAAAAATTTTGACGAAAGAAAATTCTCCTATGGGTTCTCTTATGAGGCTACACGTTTAGACGTACACGCCACACCAATTCCTTTCGAGTTACAACGTGTTGTTTAGGAGATAGAAGCTAATTTTGTATGATGCGTTATTTCTTCTCGTAAAGTGTTTCCAATACGTATGTATTTGTCTTTACTCTGCAACATTGTATTTCCTTATAATTTGGTGTTCTTACATATTCTTTCAAGAGAAAACTATCCTGTGCCTTCTTTTTTGAGGCTACACACTTAAACATATGCGCAACACCAAAGTTTTTTGAGTTGCAACGTGTGGTTTAGGAAAAACCAGATAATTTCGCAAGATGTGGGATTTCCTTAAAACGTGATTGTCTGAAAAATTTTGAGGAAAGAAAATTCTCCTATGGGTTCTCTTTTGAGGCTACACGTTTAGACGTACACGCCACACCAAATCTTTCCGAGTTACAACGTGTTGTTTAGGAGATACAAGATAATTTTGTACGATGCGCTATTTCTTCTCGTAAAGTGTTTCCAATACATATGTATTTGTCTTTACTCCGCCAAACTGTATTTCCTTATAATGTGGTATTCTTATATATTCGTTCGAGAGAAAACTCTCCTGTGCCTTCTCTTTTGAGGCTACACACTTAGGCATACAGGCAACACGAAAGCTTTTCGAGTAACAACGTGTTGTTTAGGAAAAACAAGATAATTTCGCACGATGCGGGATTTCCTTAAAACGTGATTTTCTGAAAAATTTTGACGATAGAAAATTCTCCTATGGGTTCTCTTTTGAGGCTACATGTTTAGACGTACACGCCACACCAAATCTTTTCGAGTTACAACGTGTTGTTTAGGAGATACAAGCTAATTTTGTACGATGCGTTATTTCTTCTCGTAAAGTGTTTCCAATAGGTACGTATTTGTCTTTACTCTGCAACACTGTATTTCCTATTAACGTGGTATTCTTACATATTCTTTCGAGAGAAAACTCTCCTGTGCCTTCTCTTTTGAGGTTACACACTTAGACATACACGCAACACGAAAGCTTTTTGAGTTACAAGGTGTTGTTTAGGAAAATCAAGATAATTTCGCACGATGCGGGATTTCCTTAAAATGTGATTTTCTGAAAAATTTTGACGAAAGAAAATTCTCCTATAAGTTCTCTTTTGAGGCTACACGTTTAGACGTACACGCCACACCAAATCTTTTCGAGTTACAACGTGTTGTTTAGGAGATAGAAGCAAATATTTTATGATGCGTTATTTCTTCTCGTAAACTGTTTCCAATACGTACGTATTTGTCTTTACTCTGCAACACTGTATTTCCTTATAACGTGGTATTCTTACATATTCTTTCGAGAGAAAACTCTCCTGTGTGTTCTCTTTGAGGCTACATGCTTAGACATACACGCAACACCAAAGATTTTCGAGTTACAACGTGTTGTTTAGGAAAAACAAGATAATTTCGCACGATATGGGATTTCGTTAAAACCTGGTTTTCTGACAAATTTTGACCAAAGAAAATTCTCCTGTGGGTTCTCTTTTGAGGCTACACGTTTAGAGGAATATGCCACACCAAATCTTTTCGAGTTACAACGTGTTGTTTTGGAGATACAAGCTAATTTTGTTAGATACGTTATTTCTTCTCCTAAAGTGTTTCCAATACATACGTATTTGTCTTTATTCTGCAACATTGTATTTCCTTATAACGTGGTATTCTTGCATATTATTTTGAGAGAAAACTCTCCTGTGCCTTCTCTTTTGAGGCTACATGCTTAGACATACACGAAACACCAAAGCTTTTCGAGTTACAACGTGTTGTTTAGGAAAAACAAGATAATTTCGCATGATGCGGGATTTCCTTAAAACGTGGTTTTCTGACAAATTTTGACGAAAGAAATTTCTCCTGTGGGTTCTCTTTTGAGGCTACATGTTTAGACGTACACACCACGCCAAATATTTTCGAGTTACAACGTGTTCTTTAGGAGAAACAAGCTAATTTTGTACGATGCATTATTTCTTCTCGTAAAGTGTTTCCAATACGTACGTATTTGTCTTTATTTTGCAACACTGTATTTCCTTATAACGTGGTATTCTTATATATTCTTTCGAGAGAAAACTCTCCTGTGCATTCTCTTTTGAGGCTACATGCTTAGACATACACGAACACCAAAGCTTTTTGAGTTACAACGTGTTGTTTAGGAAAAACAAGATAAGTTCGCACGATGAGGGATTTCCTTAAAACGTGGTTTTCTGACAAATTTTGAAGAAAGAAAATTCTCCTGTGGGTTCTCTTTTGAGGCTACACTTTTAAACGCACACGCCACACCAAATATTATCGAATTACAACGTGTTGTTTAGGAGATACAAGCTAATTTTGTACCATGCGTCATTTCTTCTCGTATAGTATTTACAATTACTACCTATTTATCTTTACTCTGCAACACTGTATTTCCTTATAACGTGGTATTCCTACATATTCTTTCGAGAGAAAACTCTCCTGTGTCCTCTTTTGAGGCTACATGCTTAGACATACACGCAACACCAAAGCTTTTCGAGTTACAACGTGTAGTTTAGGAAAAACAAGGTAATTTCTCACGATGAGGTATTTCCTTAGAACATGGTTTTCTGACAAATTTTGACGAAAGAAAATTCTCTTGTGGGTTCTCTTTTGAGGCTACACGTTTAGACGTACACGCCACACAAAATCTTTTCGAATTACAACGTGTTAGTTAGGAGATACAAGCTAATTTTGTACGATGCGTTATTTCTTCTCGTAAAGTGTTTCCAATACGTACGTATTTGTCTTTATGCTGCAACACTGTATTTCCTTATAACGTGGTATTCTTACATATTCTTTCGACAGAAACTCTCCTGTGAATTCTCTTTAGAGGCCACGCGCATAGACATACATGCAATACCAAAGCTTTTCGAATTACAACGTGTTGTTTAGGAGAAACAAGATAATTTCGCAGGATGCAGGATTTCCTTAAAACGTGGTTTTCTCACAAATTTTGACGAAAGAAAATTCTCCTGTTCGCTGTCTTTGAGGCTACACTTTTAGACGTACACGCCAAACCAAATCTTTTCGAGTTACCACTTGTTGTTTAGGAGATACAAGTTAATAATTTATGATGCGTTATTTCTTCTCGTAAAGTGTTTCCAATATGTACGTTTTTGTCTTTACTCTGCAACACTGTATTTCCTTATAACGTGGTATTCTTACATGTTCTTCCGAGAGAAAACTCTCCTGTGCATTCTCTTTTGAGGCTACACGCTTAGACATACACGCAACACCAAAGCTTTTCGAGTTACAACGTGTTGTTTAGGAAAAACAAATAATTTCGCACGATGCGGGATTTCCTTAAAACGTGGTTTTCTGACAAATTTTGACGAAAGAAAATTCTCCTGTTGGTTCTCTTCTGAGGCTACAAGTTTAGACTTACATGCCAAACCAAATCTTTTCGAGTTACAACGTGTTGTTTAGGAGATAAAAGCTAATTTTTAATAATGCATTATTTCTTCTCGTAAAGTGTTCCCAATATGTATGTATTTGTCTTTACTCTGCAAAATTGTATTTCCTAATAGCGTGGTGTTCTTACATATTCTTTCGAGAGAAAACTCTCCTGTGCCTTCTCTTTTAAGGCTCCACGTTTAGACATACACGCAACACTAAAGTTTTTCGAGTTACAACATGTTGTTTAGGAAAAAGAAGATGATTTCGCACGATGCAGGATTTCCTTAAAACGTGGTTTTCTCAAAAATTTTGAAGAAAGAAAATTCTCCTGTGGGTTCTCTTTTGAGGCTACACGTTTAGACATACACGCCACACCAGATCTTTTTGAGTTACAACGTGTTGTTTAGGAGATACATGTTAATTTTTTACTATGCGTTAATTCTTCTAGTAAAGTGTTTCCAATACGTACGTGTTTATCTTTACTCTGCAACACTGTATTTCCTTATAACGTGGTATTCTTACATATTCTTTCGAGAGAAAACTCTCCTTTGCGTTCTCTGTTGAGGCTACACGCTTAGACATACATGCAACACCAAAGCTTTTCGAGTTACAACGTGTTGTTTAGGAAAAACAAGATAATTTCGCACGATGCGAGATTTCCTTAAAACGTGGTTTCTGACAAATTTTGATGAAAGAAAACTCTCCTGTGGGTTCTCTTTTGAGGGTACACGTTTAGACATACACGTCACACCAAATGTTTTCGAGTAACAACGTGTTGTTTAGGAGATACAAGCTAATTTTGTAAGATGCGTTATTTCTTCTCGTAAAGTGTTTCCAATATGTACTTATTTGTCTTTACTCATCAAAATTTTATTTCCTTATAACGTGGTATTCTTACATATTCTTTCAAGAGAAAACTCTCCTGTGCCTTCTCTTTTGAGGCTCCACGCTTAGACATACACGCAACACCAAAGCTTTTCGAGTTACAACTTGTTGTTTAGGAAAAAGAAGATGATTTCGCACGATGCGGGATTTCCTTAAAACGTGGTTTTCTGAAAAATTTTAACGAAAGAAAATTCTCCTGTGGGTTCTCTTTTGAAGCTACACATTTAGACGTACACGCCGCACCAAATCTTTTCGAGTTGCAACGTGTTGTTTAGGAGATACAAGCTAATTTTGTACGATGCGTTATTTCTTCTCCTAAAGTTTTCCAATACGTACATATTTTTCTTTACTCTGCAACACTGTATTTCCTTATAACTTTGTATTCTTACATATTCTTTTGAGAGAAAACTATCCTGTGCGTTCCCTTTGAGGCTACACACTTAGACATACAGGCATCACCAAAGCTTTTCGAGTTACAACGTGTTGTTTCTGAAAATCAAGATTATTTCGCACGATGCGTGATTTCCTTAAAATGTGGTTTTCTCACAAATTTTGACGAAAGAAAATTATCCTGTGGGTTCTCTTTTGAGGCTACACGTTTAGACGTACATGCCACACCAAATCCTTTCGAGTTACCACGTGTTGTTTAGGAGATACAAGCTAAATTTTTATGATGCGTTATTTCTTCTCGTAAAGTGTTTCCAATACGTACTTATTTCTCTTTACTCTGCAACATTGTATTTCCCTATAACGTGGTATTCTTACATATTCTTTCGAGGGAAAACTCTCCTGTGTGTTCTCTTTTGAGGCTACATGCTTAGGCATACACGCAACGCCAAAGCTTTTCGAGTTACAACGTTTTGTTTAGGAAAAACAAGATAATTTCGCACGATGCGAGATTTCCATAAAACGTGGTTTTCTGAAAAATTTTGACCAAAGAAAGTTCTCCTATGCATTCTCTTTTGAGGCTACACGTGTAGTCGTACGAGCCAAAACAAATCTTTTCGACTTACAACGTGTTGTTTAGAAGATACAAGCTAATTTTTTACGATGCATTATTTCTTCTCTTAAAGTGTTTCCAATACGTACGTATTTGTCTTTACTCTGCAACACTGTATTTCCTTATAACGTGGTATTCTTACATATTCTTTCGAGAGAAAACTCTCCTGTGCGTTCTCTTGTGAGGCGACACGCTTAGACATACACGCAACAGCAAAGCTTTTCGAGATACAACATGTTGTTTAGGAAAAACAAGATAATTTCGCACGATGCAAGATTTCCTTAAAACGTGGTTTCTGACAAATTTTGATGAAAGAAAATTCTCCTGTGTGTTCTCTTTTGAGGCTACACGTTTAGACGCACACGCCACACCAAATATTTTCGAGTTACAACGTGTTGTTTAGGAGATACAAGCTAATTTTTTATGATGCGTTGTTTCTTCTCCTAAAGTGTTTCCAATACATACGTACTTGTCTTTACTCTGCAACACTGTAGTTCCTATTTACGTGGTATTCTTACATATCCTTTTGAGAGAAAACTCTCCGTTGCCTTCTCTTTTGAGGTTACACGCTAAGTCTTACACGAAACACCAAAGGTTTTCGAGTTACAACGTGTTGTTTAGGAATAACCAGATAATTTCGCATGATGCGGGATTTCCTTAAACCGTGGTTTTCTGACAAATTTTGACGCAAGAAAATTCTCCTGTGGGTTCTCTTTTGAGGCTACACGTTTAGAAGTACACGCCACACCAAATCATTTCTAGTTACAACGTGCTGTTAAGAGATACAAGCTAATTTTGTACGATGCATTATTTCTTCTCGTAAAGTTTAAGTGTTTCCAATATGTATGGATTTGTCTTTATTCTGCAACACTGTATTTCCTTATAACGTGGTGTTGTTACATATTGTTTCCAGAGAAAACTCTCCTGTGCCTTCTCTTTTGAGGCTACACGCATAGACATACACGAACACCAAAGCTTTTCGAGTTACAACGTGTTGTTTAAGAAAAACAAGATTTTTCGCACGATGCGTGATTTCCTTAAAACGTGGTTTTGTGACAAATTTTGACAAAAGAAAATTTTCCTGTGGGTACTCTTATGAGGCTACACCTTTAGACGTACACGCCACACCAAATGTTTTCGAGTTACAATGTGTTGTTTAGGAGATACAAGCTAATTTTTTTACTATGCGTTATTTCTCCTCGTAAAATGTTTCCAATAAGTACATATTTGTCTTTACTCTGCAACACTATATTTCCTTATATTGTGGTATTCTTACATATTCTTTCGAGAGAAAACTCTCCAGTGCATTCTCTTTTGAGGCTACATGCTTAGACATACACGCAACACCAAAGCTTTTCTAGTAACGACGTGTTGTTTAGGAAAAACAAGATAATTTCGCACGATGCGGGATTTCCTTAAAACGTGGTTTTCTGAAAAATTTTGACGAAAGAAAATTCTCCTGGGGGTTCTCTTTTAAGGCTACCCATTTAGACGTACACGCCACACCAAATCTTTTCGAGTTACAACGTGCTGTTTAGGAGATACAAGCTAATTTTGTATGATAAGTTATTTCTTCTCGTAAAGTTTAAGTGTTTCCAATACGTACGTATTTGTCTTTAGTCTGCAACACTGTATTTCATTATAACGTGGTATTCTTACCTATTCTTTTGAGAGAAAACTCTCCTGTGCCTTCTCTTTTGAGGGTACACGCTTAGACATACACGCAACATCAAAGCTTTTCGAGTTACGATGTGTTGTTTTGGAAACACAAGATAATTTCGCACGATGCGGGATTTTTTTAAAAAATTGTTTTCTGACAAATTTTGACGAAAGAAAATTCTCCTGTGGGTTCTCTTTTGAGGCTACACGTTTAGACATACACGCCATGCCAAATCATTTCGAGTTACAACGTGTTGTTTAGGAGATACAAGCTAATTTTGTTTGATGCGTTATTTCTTCTCGTAAAGTGTTTCCAATACGTACATATTTTTCTTGACTCTGCAACACTGTATTTCCTAATAACGTGGTATGCTTACATATTCTTTCGAGAGAAAACACTCCTGTGCGTTCTCTTTTGAGGCTACACGCTTAGACATACACTAAACACCAAAGCTTTTCGAGTTACAACGTGTTCTTTAGGAAAAACAAGATAATTTCGCACGATGCGGGATTTCCTTAAAACGTGGTTTTCTGAAAAAAATTTGACGAAAGAAAATTCTCCTGTGGGTTCTCTTTTCAGGCTACATGCTTAGACGTACACGCCATATGAAATCTTTTCGAGTTACAACGTGTAATTTAGGAGATACAACGTAATTTTGT
Source organism: Apodemus sylvaticus (assembly GCF_947179515.1). NCBI lineage: Eukaryota > Metazoa > Chordata > Mammalia > Rodentia > Muridae > Apodemus > Apodemus sylvaticus. Next base: position 321,501 of record NW_026263422.1, read on the forward strand.
ACGATGCGTTCTTCTTGTAAAGTGTTTCGAATACGTACGTATTTGTCTTTACTCTGCAACACTGTATTTCCATATAACGTGATATTCTTACGTATTCTTTCGAGAGAAAACTCTCCTGTGCCTTCTCTTTTGAGGCTACACGCTTAGACATACATGCAACACCAAAGCTTTTCGAGTTACAAAGTGTTCTTTAGGAAAAACAAGATAATTTCGCACAATGCGGGATTTCCTTAAAACGTGGTTTTCTGACCAATTTTGACTAAAGAATATTCTCCTGTGGGTTCTCCTTTGAGGCTACACGTTTAGACATACAAGCCACATCAAATCTTTCTGAATTACAATGTGTTGTTTAGGAGATACAAGCTAATTTTGTATGATACGTTATTTCTTCTTGTAAAGTGTTTCCAATACGTATGTATTTGCTTTATTCTGCAACACTGTATTTCCTTATAACGTGGTATTCTTACATATTCTTTCGAGAGAAAACTCTCCTGTGCGTTCTCTTTGGGGCTACAAGCTTAGACATACACGCAACACCAAAGCTTTTCGAGTGACAACGTGTTGTTTACGAAAAACAAGATAATTTAGCACGATGCGGGATTTCCTTAAAACGTGGTTTTCTGAAAAAAAAATTTGACGAAAGAAAACTCTCCTGTGGGTTCTCTTTTGAGGCTACACGTTTAGATGTACACGCCACACCAAATCTTTTCGAGTTACAACGTGTAGCTTAGGAGAAACAAGCTAATTTTGTACGATGCGTTATTTCTTCTTGTAAAGTGTTTCCAATAATTACATATTTGTCTTTACTCTGCAACACTGTATTTCCTTATAACTTGGTATTCTTACATATTCTTTCAAGAGAAAACTCTCCTGTGCCTTCTCTTTTGAGGCTTCGCGCTTAGACATTCACGCAACAGCAAAGCTTTTCGAGTTACAACGTGTTCTTTAGGAAAACCAAGATAATTTCGCACGATGCGTGATTTCCTTAAAACGTGGTTTTCTGACTAATTTTGACTAAAGAATATTATCCTGTGGGTTCTCCTTTGAGGCCACACGTTTAGACGTACAAACCACATCAAATCTTTCCGAGTTACAACGTATTGTTTAGGGGATACAAGCTAATTTTGTATGATGCGTTATTTCTTCTTGTAAAGTGTTTCCAATACGTATGTATTTGCTTTACTCTGCAACACTGTAATTCCTTATAACGTGGTATTCTTACATATTATTTCGAGAGAAAACTCTCCTGTGCCTTCTCTTTTGAGGCTATACGCTTAGACATACACGCAACACCAAAGCTTTTCGAGTGACAACGTGTTGTTTAGGAAAAACAAGGTAATTTCCAACTATGCGGGATTTCCTTAAAACATGGTTTTCAGACAAATTTTGACGAAAGAAAATTCTCCTGTGTGGTTCTCTTTTGAGGCTACACGTTTAGAAGTACACGCCACACCAAATCTTTTCGAGTTACAACGTGCTGTTAGGAGATACAAGCTAATTTTGTATGATGCATTATTTCTTCTCATAAAGTTTAAGTATTTCCAATATGTATGTATTTGTCTTTACTCTGCAACACTGTATTTCCTTAAAACGTGGTATTCTTACATATTCTTTCGAGAGAAAACTCTCCTGTGCATTCCCTTTTGTGGCTACATGCTTAGACATACATGCAACACCAAAGCTTTTCGAGTTACAACGTGTTGTTTAGGAAAAACAAGATAATTTCGCACGATGCGGGATTTCCTTAAAACGTGGTTTTCTGAAAAAATTTTGATGAAAGAAAATACTCCTGTGGGTTCTCTTTTGAGGCTACACGTGTATACGTACACCCCACACCAAATCTTTTCGAGTTATAACGTGTAGTTTAGGAGATACAAGCTAATTTTGTACGATGCATTATTTCTTCTTCTAAAGTGTTTCCAATACGTAGGTATTTGTCTTTACTCTGCAACACTGTATTTCCTTATAACGTGGTATTCTTACATATTCTTTAGAGAGAAAACTCTCCTGTGCCTTCTCTTTTGAGGCTACATGCTTAGACATACACGCAACACCAAAGCTTTTCGAGTTACGACGTGTTGTTTAGGAAAAACAAGATAATTTCGCATGATGTGGGATTTCCTTAAAACGTGGTTTACTGACCAATTTTGACGAGAGAAAATTCTCCTGTGTGGTTCTCTTTTGAGGCTACACGTTTAGAAGTACACGCCACACCAAATCTTTTCGAGTTACAACGTGCTGTTAGGAGATACAAGCTAATTTTGTATGATGCATTATTTCTTCTCATAAAGTTTAAGTGTTTCCAATATGTATGTATTTGTCTTTACTCTGCAACACTGTATTTCCTTATAACGTGGTATTCTTACATATTCTTTCGAGAGAAAACTCTCCTGTGCATTCCCTTTTGTGGCTACATGCTTAGACATACATGCAACACCAAAGCTTTTCGAGTTACAACGTGTTGTTTAGGAAAAACAAGATAATTTCGCACGATGCGGGATTTCCTTAAAACGTGGTTTTCTGAAAAAATTTTGATGAAAGAAAATACTCCTGTGGGTTCTCTTTTGAGGCTACACGTTTATACGTACACCCCACACCAAATCTTTTCCTTTATAACGTGTAGTTTAGGAGATACAAGCTAATTTTGTACGATGCATTATTTCTTCTTCTAAAGTGTTTCCAATACGTAGGTATTTGTCTTTACTCTGCAACACTGTATTTCCTTATAACGTGGTATTCTTACATATTCTTTAGAGAGAAAACTCTCCTGTGCCTTCTCTTTTGAGGCTACATGCTTAGACATACACGCAACACCAAAGCTTTTCGAGTTACGACGTGTTGTTTAGGAAAAACAAGATAATTTCGCATGATGTGGGATTTCCTTAAAACGTGGTTTACTGACCAATTTTGACGAAAGAAAATTCTCCTGTGTGGTTCTCTTTTGAGGCTACACGTTTAGAAGTACATGCCACACCAAATCTTTTCGAGTTACAACGTGCTGTTAGGAGATACAAGCTAATTTTGTATGATGCATTATTTCTTCTCATAAAGTTTAAGTGTTTCCAATATGTATGTATTTGTCTTTACTCTGCAACACTGTATTTCCTTATAACGTGGTATTCTTACATATTCTTTCGAGAGAAAACTCTCCTGTGCATTCCCTTTTGTGGCTACATGCTTAGACATACATGCAACACCAAAGCTTTTCGAGTTACAACGTGTTGTTTAGGAAAAACAAGATAATTTCGCACGATGCGGGATTTCCTTAAAACGTGGTTTTCTGAAAAAATTTTGACGAAAGAAAATACTCCTGTGGGTTCTCTTTTGAGGCTACACGTTTATACGTACACCCCACACCAAATCTTTTCGAGTTATAACGTGTAGTTTAGGAGATACAAGCTAATTTTGTACGATGCATTATTTCTTCTTCTAAAGTGTTTCCAATACATAGGTATTTGTCTTTACTCTGCAACACTGTATTTCCTTATAACGTGGTATTCTTACATATTCTTTAGAGAGAAAACTCTCCTGTGCCTTCTCTTTTGAGGCTACATGCTTAGACATACACGCAACACCAAAGCTTTTCGAGTTACGACGTGTTGTTTAGGAAAAACAAGATAATTTCGCATGATGTGGGATTTCCTTAAAACGTGGTTTACTGACCAATTTTGACGAAAGAAAATTCTCCTGTGGGTTCTCATTTGAGGTTACACGTTTAGACGTACACGCCACACCAAATCTTTTCGAGTTAATGCGTGTTGTTTTGGAGATACAAGCTAATTTTGTACGATGCGTTATTTCTTCTCGTAAAGTGTTTCCAATATGTACTTTTTGTCTTTACTCTGCAACACTGTATTTCCTTATAACGTGGTATTCTTACATATTCTTTGGAGAGAAAACTCTCCTGTGCATTCCCTTTTGTGGCTACATGCTTAGACATACATGCAACACCAAAGCTTTTGGAGTTACAACGTGTTGTTTAGGAAAAACAAGATAATTTCGCACGATGCGGGATTTCCTTAAAACGTGGTTTTCTGACAAATTTTGACCTAAGAATATTCTCCTGTGGCATCTTTTTTGAGGCTACACTTTTAGACGTACAAGCCACATCAAATCTTTCCGAGTTACAACGTGTTGTTTAGGAGGTACAAGCTAATTTTGTACGATGCATTATTTCTTCTCGTAAAGTTTAAGTGTTTCCAATATGTACGTATTTGTCTTTTCTCTGCAACACTGTATATCCTTATAAGGTGGTATTCTTACATATTCGTTCGAGAGAAAACTCTCCTGTGCCTTCTCCTTTGAGGCTACATGATTAGACATACACACAAAACCAAAGCTTTTCGAGTTACGAAGTGTTGTTTAGGAAAAACAAGATAATTTCGCACGATGCAGTATTTCCTTAAAATGTGGTTTTCTAACAAATTTTGACGAAAGAAAATTCTCCTGTGGGTTCTCTTTTGAGGCTACACGTTTAGACGTACACGCCACACCAAATCATTTTGAGTTAAAACGTGTTGTTTAGGAGATACAAGCTTGTACGAAGCATTATTTCTTCTCGTAAAATGTTTCCAATATATACGTATTTGTCTTTAATCTGCAACACTGTATTTCCTTATAACATGGTATTCTTACATATTCTTTCGAGAGAAAACTCTCCTGTGCCTTCTCTTTTGAGGCTACACGCTTAGACATACACGCAACACCAAAGATTTTCGAGTCAGGACGTTTTGTTTAGGAAAAAATAGATAATTTCGCACAATGCCGGATTTCCTTAAAATGTGGTTGTCTGAAAAATTTTGACGAAAGAAAATTCTACTGTGGGTTCTCTTTTGAGGCTACACGTTTAGACGCACATGCCACACCAAATCTTTTCGAGTTACAACGTGTTGTTTAGGAGATACAAGCTAATTTTGTACGATAAGTTATTTCTTCTCGTAAAGTTTAAGTGTTTCCAATATGTACGTATTTGTCTTTACTCTGCAACACTGTATTTCCTTATAACGTGGTATTCTTACATATCCTTTCGAGAGAAATCTCTCCTGTGCCTTCTCTTTTGATGCTACACGCTTAGAAATACACGCAACACCAAAGCTTTTCAAGTTACAACGTGTTGTTTAGGAAAAACAAGATAATTTCGCACGATGCGGGATTTCCTTAAAATGTGGTTTTCTGACAAATATTGACGAAAGAAAATTCTCCTATGGGTTCTCTTTTGAGGCTACACGTTTTGTCATATATGCCGCACCAAATCCTTTCGAGTTACAACGTGTTGTTTAGGAGATACAAGCTATTTTTTACGATGTGTTATTATTTCTCATAAAGTTTAAGTTTTTCCATTACGTACTTATTTGTCTTTACTCTGCAACACTTTATTTCCTTATAACGTTGTATTCTTACATATTCTTTCGAGAGAAAACTCTCCATTGCCGTCTCTTTTGAGGCTACACGCTAAGACTTACACGCAACACCAAAGCTTTTCGAGTTACAACGTGTTGTTTAGGAAAAACAAGATAATTGCACACGATGCGGGATTTCCTTAAAACGTGGTTTTCTGACAAATTTTGAGGAAAGAAAATTCTCTTGTGGGTTCTCTTTTGAGGCTACACGTTTAGATATACACGCCACACCAAATCTTTTCAAGTTACAACGTGCTGTTTAGGAGATACAAGCTAATTTTGTATGATGCATCATTTCTTCTCGTAAAGTTTAAGTGTTTCCAATAAGTGCTTATTTGTCTTTACTCTGCAACACTGTATTTCCTTATAACGTGGTATTCTTACATATTCTTTCGAGAGAAAACTCTCCATTGCCGTCTCTTTTGAGGCTACACGCCTAGACATACACGCAACACCAAAGCTTTTCGAGTTACGATGTGTTGTTTAGAAAAAACAAGATATTTTCGAACGATGCGGGATTTCCTTAAAACATGGTTTTCTGACAAATTTTGACGAAGAAAATTCTCCTGTGGGTTCTCTTTTAAGGCTACATGTTTAGTTGTAAACGCCACACCAAATCATTTCGAGTTACAACGTGTTGTTTAGGAGATATAAGCTAATTTTGTATGATGCTTTATTTCTGATCTAATGTTTAAGTGTTTCCAATACGTACGTAATTGTCTTTACTCTGCAACACTGTATTTCCTTATAACGTGGTATTCTTACATATTGTTTCGAGAGAAAACTCTCCTGTGCCTTCTCTTTTGAGGCTACACGCTTAGACATACACGCAACACCAAAGCTTTATGCGTTAAGATGAGTTGTTTAGGAAAAAGATAATTTTGCAAGATGCGGGATTTCCTTAAAACATGGTTTTCTGACATTTTCACAAAGAAAATTCTCCTGTGGGTTCTCTTTTGAGGCTACACGTTTAGACTTACACGCCACACCAAATCTTTTCGAGTTACAACGTGTTGTTTAGGAGATACAAGCTAATTTTTTACGATAAGTTATTTCTTCTCGTAAAGTTTAAGTGTTTCCAATACGTATGTATTTGTCTTTATCTGCAACACTGTATTTCCTTATAACGTGGTATTCTTACATATTCTTTCGAGAGAAAACTCTCCTGTGCCTTCTCTTTTGAGGCTAAACGGTTAGACATACACTCAACACCAAAGCTTTTCGAATTACAACGTGTTGTTTAGGCAAAACAAGATAATTTTTCACGATGCAGGATTTCCTTAAAACGTGGTTTTCTGACAAATTTTGACGAATGAAAATTCTCCTGTGGGTTCTCTTTTGAGGCTACGTGTTTAGACATACACGCCATACCAAATATTTTTGAGTTACAACGTGTTGTTTAGGAGATACAAGCTAATTCTGTACGATGCGTTATTTCTACTCCTAAAGTTTCTCCAATGCATACATATTTGTCTTTACTCTGCAAAACTGTATTTCTTTATAACGTGGTATTCTTACATATTCTTTCGAGAGAAAACTCTCCTGTGCCTTCTCTTTTGAGGCTACACGCTTAGACATACACGCAACACCAAAGCTTTTCGAGTTACAACATGTTGATTAGGAAAAACAAGATAATTTCGCACGATGCGGGATTACCTTAAAACATGGTTTTCTGACAAATTTTGACGAAAGAAAATTATCCTGTGGGTTCTCTTTTGAGGCTACACGTTTAGACGTACACGCCCCACCAAATGTTTTCGAGTTACAACGTGTTGTTTAGGAGATACAAGCTAATTTTTACGATGCGTTATTTCTTTTCGGAACGTGTTTCCAATAAGTATGTATTTGTCTTTACTCTGCAACATTCGATTTCCTTATAACGTGGTATTCTTACATATTTTTTCGAGACAAAACTCTCCTGTGCGTTCTCCTTTGAGGATACATGCTAAGACATACTCACAAGACCAATGCTTTTCATGTTACAACATGTTGTTTAGGAAAAATAAGATAATTTCGCACGATATGGGATTTCCTTAAAACGTGGTTTTCTGACAAATTTTGACGAAAGAAAATTCTCCTGTAGGTTCTCTTTTGAGGCTACACGTTTAGATGTACACGCCACACCAAGTCTTTTCGAGTTACAATGTGTTGTTTAGGAGATACAAGCTAATTTTTTAAGATGCGTTATTTCTTCTCATAAACTTTAAGTGTTTCCAATAGGTACGTATTTGTCTTTATTCTGCAAAACTGTATTTCCTTATAACGTGGTATTCTTACATATTCTTTCGTGAGAAAACTCTCCTGTGCCTTCTCTTTTGAGGCTACACGCTTAGACATACACGCAACACCAAAGCTTTTGAGTTACAACATGTTGTTTAGGAAAAACAAGATAATTTCGCACGATGCGGGATTTCCTTAAAACTTGGTTTTCTGACAAATTTTGATGAAAGAAAATTCTCCTGTGGGTTCTCTTTTGAGGGTACACGTTTAGACATACACGCCACACCAAATCTTTTCGAGTTACAACGTGCTGTTTTTGAGATACAAGCTAATTTTTTACGATGCATTTTTTATTCTCGTAAAGTTTAAGTGTTTCCAATAGGTACGTATTTGTCTTTACTCTGCAACACTGTATTTCCTTATAACGTGGTATTCCTACATATTCTTTCGAGAGAAAACTCTCCTGTGCTTTTTCTTTTGAGGCTACGTGCTTAGACATACACGCAAAACCAAAGCATTTTGTGTTACAACGTGTTGATTAGGAAAAACAAGATAAATTCGCACGATGCCGGATTTCCTTGAAACGTGGTTTTCTGACAAATTTTGACGAAAGGAAATTCTTCTGTGGGTTCTCTTTTGAGGCTACACGTTTAGACGTACAAGCCACTCCAAATCTTTTCGAGATACAACGTGTTGTTTAGGAGATACAAACTAATTTTGTACGAGGCGTTAATTCTTCTCGTAAAGTTTTTCCAAAATGTACGTATTTGTCTTTACTTTGCAACACTGTATTTCCTTATAACGTGGTATTCTTACATATTCTTTCGAGAGAAAACTCTCCTTTGCCTTCTCTTTTGAGGCTACAAGCTTAGACATACACGCAACACCAAAGCTTTTCGAGTTACAACGTGTTCTTTAGGAAAAACAAGATAATTTCACACGATGCGGGATTCCCTTAAACGTGGTTTTCTGACAAATTTTGATGAAAGAAAATTCTCCTGTGGGTTCTCCTTTGAGGCTACACGTTTAGATGTACACGCCACACCAAATCTTTTCGAGTTACAAAGTGCTGTTTAAGAGATACAACCTAATTTTGTACGATGCGTTATTTCTTCTTGTAAAATGTTTCCACTATGTATGTATTTGTCTTTACTCTGCCACACTGTATTTCCTTATAATGTGGTATTCTTATGTATTCTTTCGAGAGAATACTCTCCTGTGCCTCTTCTTTTTTGATGCTACTCGCTTAGACATACACGCAACAACAAAGCTTTTCGAGTTAAAATTTGTTGTTTAGGAAAAACAAGATAATTTCACACGATGCGTGATTTCCTTAAAACGTGGTTTTCTAAAAAAAATTTGAAGAACGAAAATTCTCCAGTGGGTTCTCATTTGAGGCTACACGTTTAGACGTACACGCCACACCAAATCTTTTCGAGTTACAACGTGTAGTTTAGGAGATACAAGCTAATTTTGTACGATGGGTTATTTCTTCTTGTAAAGTGTTTCCAATATGTACGTATTTGTCTTTACTCTGCAACACAGTATTTCCTTATAACGTGGTATTCTTACATATTCTTTCGAGAAAACTCTCCTGTGCCTTCTCTTTTGAGGCTACAAGCTTAGACATACACGCAACACCAAAGCTTTTCGATTTATAACATGTTGTTTAGGAAAAATAAGATAATTTCGCACAATGCGGGATTTCTTTAAAACGTGGTTTCTGACAAATTTTGATGAATGAAAAATTTCCTGTGCGTTCTCTTTGAGGCTACACGTTTAGACGTACACGCCACACCAAATCTTTTCGAGTTACAACGTGCTGTTTAGGAGATACAAACTAATTTTGTACGATGCATTATTTCTTCTCGTATAGTTTAAGTGTTTCCAATATGTACGTATTTGTCTTTTCTCTACAACATTGTATTTCCTTATAACGTGTTATTCTTACATATTCTTTTGAGAGAAAACTCTCCTGTGCCTTCCCTTTTGAGGCTACACGCTTAGACATACACGCAATACGAAAGCTTTTCGAGTTACAACATGTTGTTTAGGAAAAACAAGATAATTTCGCCCGATGCTGGATTTCCTTAAAACGTGGTTTTCTGACAAATATTGACAAAAGAAAATTCTCCTGTGGGCTCTCTTTTGAGGCTACACGTTTAGACATACACGCCACACCAAATCTTTTCGAGTTACAACGTGTTGTTTAGGAGATACAACCTAATTTTGTAAGATGCGTTATTTCTTCTCGTAAAGTGTTTCCAGTACATACGTACTTCTCTTTACTCTGCAACACTGTATTTCCTTATAATGTGGTATTCTTACATATTCTTTTGAGAGAAAACTCTCCTGTGCCTTCTCTTTTGAAGCTACATGCTTAGACATACACGCAACACCAAAGCGTTTCGGGTTACAACGTGTTGTTTAGGAAAAACAAGATAATTTCGCGCGAAGCTGGATTTCCTTAAAACGTGGTTTTCAGACAAATTTTGACAAAAGAAAATTCTCCTGTGGGTTCTCTTTTGAAGGCTACACGTTTAGACGTACATGCCACACGAAATCTTTTCGAGTTACAACGTGTTGTTTAGGAGATATCAGCTAATTTTTTAAGATGCGTTATTTCTTCTCTTAAAGTGTTTCCAATACATAAGAATTTGTCTTTACTCTGCAACACTGTATTTCCTTATAACGTGGTATTCTTACATATTCTTTCGAGAGAAAACTCTCCTGTGCCTTCTCTTTTGAGGCTACACGCTTAGACATACACGCAACACCAAAGATTTTCGAGTTACAACGTGTTGTTTAGGAAAAACAAGATAATTTCGCACAATGCGGGATTTCCTTATAACGTGGTTTTCTGACAAATTTTGACGAAAGAAAATTCTCCTGTGGGTTCTCTTTTGAGGCTACACGTTTAGACGTACACGCCACACCAAATCTTTTCGAGTTACAACGTGTTGTTTATGAGATACAAGCTAATTTTTTACGATGCATTTTTTATTCTCGTAAAGTCTAAGTGTTTCCAATAGGTACGTATTTGTCTTTACTCTGCAACACTGTATTTCCTTATAACGTGGTATTCTTACGTATTCTTTCAAGAGAAAACTCTCCTGTGCCTTCTCTTTTGAGGCTACATGCTTAGACATACACGCAACACCAAAGCTTTTCGAGTTACAACTTGTTGATTAGGAAAAACAAGATAATTTCTCACGATGCGGGATTTCATCAAAACTTTGTTTTGTGACAAATTTTGACGAAAGAAACTTCTCCTGTGTGTTCTCTTTTGAGGCTACACGTTTAGACGTACATGCCACACCAAATATTTTCGAGTAAAACGTGTTGTTTAGGAGTTACAAGCTAATTTTGTACGATGCGTTATTTCTTCTCGTAAAGTGTTTCCAATATATACATATTTGTCTTTACTCTGCAGCACTGTATTTAATAATAATGTGGTATTCTTACATATTCTTTCGAGAGAAAACTCTCCTGTGTGTTCTCTTTTGAAGCTACACGCTTAAATATACACGCAACACCAAAGCTTTTCGAGTTACAACGTGTTGTTTAGGAGATACAAGCTAATTTTTTACGATGCGTTATTTCTTCTCATAAAGTGTTTCCAACATGTACCTATATGTCTTTACTCTGCAACACTGTATTTCCATATAACGTGGTATTCTTACATATTCTTTCGAGAGAAAACTCTCCTGTGACTTCTCTTTTGAGGCTGCACGCTTAGACATAGACAGAACACCAAAGCTTTTCGAGTTACAACGTGTTGTTTAGGAAAACAAGATAATTTCGCATGTTGCGGGATTTCCTTAAAACGTGGTTTTCTGAAAAAAAATTGACGAAAGAAAATTCTCCTGTGGGTTCTCTTTTGAGGCTACACGTTTAGACATACAAGCTACACCAAATCTTTTCAAGTTACAACGTGTAGTTTAGGAGATACAAGCTAATTTTTATGATGCGTTATTTCTTCTTGTAAAGTCTTTCCAATACGTACATGTTTGTCTTTACTCTGCAACACTGTATTTCCTTATAATGTGGTATTCTTACATATTCTTTCGAGAGAAAACTCTCCTGCGCCTTCTGTTTTGAGGCTACACGCTTAGACATACACGCAACACCAAAGCTTTTCGAGATACGATGTGTTGTTTAGGAAAAACAAGATAATTTCGCACGATTTGGGATTTCCTTAAAACGTGGTTTTCTGACAAATTTTGATGAAAGAAAATTCTCCTGTGATTTCTCCTTTGAGGCTACATATTTAAACGTACAGGCCACACCAAATCTTTTCGAGTTACAACGTGTTGTTTAGGAGATGCAAGCTAATTTTGTAAGATGCGTTATTTCTTCTAGTAAAGTGTTTCCAATACGTATTTGTCTTTACTCTGCAATACTGTATATCCTTATAACGTGGAATTGTTACATATTCTTTCAAGAGAAAACTCTCATGTGCGATCTCTTTTGAGGCTACATGCTTAGATATACTCGCAACAGCAAAGCTTTTCCTGTTAAAACGTGTTGTTTAGGAAAAATAAGTTAATTTCGCACGATGCGGGATTTCCTTAAAACGTGGTTTTCTGACAAATTTTGACGAAAAAAAACAAAATTAGCTTGTATCTCCTAAACAAAACGTTGTAACTCGAAAAGATTTGGTGTGGCGTGTACGTCTAAACGTGTAGCCTATAAAGAGAACCCACAGGAGAATTTTCTTTCGTCAAAATTGTCAGAAAACCACGTTTTAAGGAAATCCCCCATCCTGCGAAATTATCTTGTTTCTCCTAATCAACACGTTGTAATGCGAAAAGCTTTGGTGTTGCATGTATGTCAAAGCGTGTAGCCTCAAAGGAGAACGCAAAGGTCAGTTTTCTATGGAAAGAATATGTAAGAATACCACTTTATTAGGAAACACAGTGTCTCAGAGCAAAGACAAATACGTACTCTATTGGATACACTTTACGAAAAGAAATAACGCATCATACAAAATTAGCTTGTATCTCCTAAACAGCACGTTGTAACTCGAAAGGATTTGGTGGGGCGTGTACGTGTACACGTGTAGCCTCAAAACAGAACCCACAGGAGAATTTTCTTTCGTCAAAATTTTTCAAAAAACCACGTTTTAAGGAAAGTATCTTTTTTTTTCCTAATCAACATGTTGTAACGCTAAATGCTTTGGTGTTGCGTGTATGACTAAGTTTGTAGCCTCAAAAGAGAATGCACAAGAGAGTTTTCTATCGAAAGAATATGTAAGAATACCACCTTATAAGGAAATACAGTGGTGCAGAGTAAAGACAAATACGTACGTATTGGAAACACTTTATGAGAAGAAATAACGCATCGTACAAAATTAACTTGTATCTCCTAAACTACACGTTGTAACTCGAAAAGCTTCGGTGTTGCGTGTATGTCTAAGCATGTAGCTTCAAAATAGAAGGTACAGGAGAGTTTCTCTCGAAAGAATATGTAAGAATACCACGTTATAAGGAAATACAGTGTTGCAGAGTGAAGAAAAATACATACGTATTGGAAACACTTTACGAGAAGAAATAACGCTTCTAACAAAATTAGCTTGTATCTCCTATACAACACGTTGTAACTCGAAAAGATTTGGTGTGTCGTGTACGTCTAAACGTGTAGCCTCAAAAGAGAACCAACAGGAGAATTTTCTTCCCTCAAAATTTGTCAGAGAACCACGTTTTATGGAAATCCCGCATCATGAGAAATTATCTTATTTTTCCTAATCAACATGTTGTAACACGAAATGCTTTGGTTTTGCCTGTATGCCTAAGCGTGTACCCTCAAAAGAGAAGGCACAGGAGAGTTTTCTCTCGAAAGAATATGTAAGAATACCACGTTATAAGAAAATACAATGTTGCAGAATAAAGACAAATACGTACGTATTGGAAACACTTTACGAGAAGAAATAAAGCATCATACAAAATTAGCTTGTATCTCCTAAACAACACGTTGCAACTCGAAAGGTTTTGGTGTGGCGTGTATGTCTAAATGTGTAGCTTCAAAAGAGAACCAACAGCAGAATTTTCTTTCGTCAAACTTTTTCAGAAAACCACGTTTTAAGGAAATCCCGCATCGTGCAAAATTATCTTATTTTTCCTTATCAACACGTTGTAACACGAAATGCTTTGGTTTTGCCTGTATGTCTAAGCATGTATCCTCAAAAGAGAAGGCACAGGAGAGTTTTCTCTCGAAAGAATATGTAAGAATACCACGTTATAAGGAAATACAGTGTTGCAGAGTAAAGACAAATACATACGTATTGGAAACACTTTACGAGAAGAAATAAAGCATCCTACAAAATTAGCTTTTATCTCCTAAACAACAAGTTTTAACTCGAAAAGTTTTGGTGTGGCGTGTACGTCTAAACGTGTAGCCTCAAAAGAGAACCCACAGGAGAATTTTCTCTCGTCAAAATTTTTCAGAAAAGCACGTTTTAAGGAAATCCAGCATCGTGTGAAACGATCTTGTTTTTCCGAAACAACACGTCGAAACTCGAAAAGCCTTGGTATTGCGTGTATGGGTAAGCGTGTAGCCTCAAAAGAGTAGGCACAGGAGAATTATCTCTCGAAAGAATATGTAAGCATACCACGTTAAAAGGAATTACAGTGTTGCAGAGTAAAGACAAATATGTACTTATTGGAAACACTTTAAGAGAAGAAATAACGCATCGTACAAAATTAGCTTGTATCTCCTAATCAACACGTTGTAACTCGAAAAGATTTGGTGTGGCGTGTACGTCTAAACGTGTAGCCTCAAAAGAGAACCCACAGGAGAATTTTCTTTCGTCAAAATTTGTCAGAAAACCAAGTTTGGAGAAAATCCCGCATCGTGGGAAATTATCCTGTTTTTCCTAAACAACACGTCGTAACTCGAAAAGCGTTCGTGTTGCGTGTCTGTCTAAGTGTGTAGCCTCAAAAGAGAAGGCACAGGAGAGTTTTCTCTCGAAAGAATATGAAAGAATACTACGTTATAAGGAAATACAGTGTTGCAGAGTAAAGACAAATACGTACTTATTGGAAACACTTTACGAGAAGAAATAGCGCATCGCAAAAATTAGATTGTATCTCCTAAACAACACGTTGTAACTCGAAAATATTTGGTGTGACGTGTACTTCTAAACGTGTAGCCTCAAAAGAGAAGCCAAGGAGAATTTTCTTTAGTCAAAATTTGTCAGAAATCCACATTTTAAGGAAATCCCGCATAGTGCGAAATTATCTTGTTTTTCCTAAACAACATGTTGTAACTCGAAAAGCTGTGGTGTTGCGTGTATGTCTAAGCGTGTAGCCTCAAAATAGAACACTCAGGAGAGTTTTCTCTCGAAAGAATATGTAAGAATACCACCTTATAAGGAAATACAGTGTTGCAGAGTAAAGACAAATACGTACCTATTGGAAACACTTTACGAAGTGAAATAACACATCTTACAAAATTAGCTTGTATCTCCTAAACAGCACGTTGTAACTCGAAAAGCTTTGGTGTTGCATGTAGCTTTTCGAGTTACAACGTGTTGTTTAGGAAAAACAAGATAATTTCGCACGATGCGGGATTTCCTTAATACGTGGTTTTCTGACAAATTTTGACCAAAGAAAATTCTCCTATGACTTCTCTTTTCAGGCTACACGTTTAGACGTACAGGCCACACCAAATCTTTTTAAGTTACAACGTGTTGTTTAGGAGATACAAACTAATTTTGTATGATGCGTTATTTCTTCTCGTAAAGTTTTTCCAATACATAAGTGTTTGTCTTTACTCTGCAACACTGTATTTCCTAATAACGTGGTATTCTTACATATTCTTTCGAGAAAAAACTCTCCTTTGCGTTCTCCTTTGAGGCTACACGCTTACACATACACGCAACACCAAAGCTTTTCGAGTTACAACGATTTGTTTAGGAGATACAAGCTAATTTCTTACGATGCGTTATTTCTTCTCGTAAAGTTTTTCCAAGACGTAAGTATTTGTCTTTACTCTGCAACACTGTATTTCCTAATAACGTGGTATTCTTACATATTCTTTCGAGAAAAAACTCTCCTTTGCGTTCTCTTTTGAGGCTATACGCTTAGACATAGACGCAGCACCAAAGCTTTTCAAGTTACAATGTGTTGTTTAGGAAAAACAAGATAATTTCGCACAATGCGGGATTTCCTTAAAACGTGGTTTTCTGAAAAAATTTAACGAACAAAAATTCTCCTGTGGGTTCTCTTTTGAGGCTACATGTTTAGACATACACACCACACCAAATCTTTCCGAGTTATATCGTGTTGTTTAGGAGATACATACTAATTTTGTACGATGCCTTATTTCTTCTCGTAAGGTTTAAGTTTTTCCAATAAGTACGTATTTGTCTTTACTCTGCAACACTGTAGTTCCTTATAACGTGGTATTCTTACATATTCTTTCGAGAGAAAACTCTCCTGTGCGTTCTCTTTTGAGGCTACACGCTTAGACATACACGCAACACCAAAGCTTTTCGAGTTAAAACGTTTGGTTTAGAAAAAACAAGATAATTTCGCACTATGCGGGATTTCCTTAATACGTGGTTTTCTGACATATTTTGACCAAAGAAAATTCTCCTATGGGTTCTCTTTTCAGGCTACACGTTTAGACGTACAGGCCACACCAAATCTTTTTAAGTTACAACGTGTTGTTTAGGAGATACAAGCTAATTTCTTACAATGCGTTATTTCTTCTCGTAAAGTTTTTTCCAATACGTAAGTATTTGTCTTTACTCTGCAACACTGTATTTCCTAATAACGTGGTATTCTTACACATTCTTTCGAGAAAAAACTCTCCTTTGCGTTCTCTTTTGAGGCTACATGCTTAGACATACACGCAACACCAAAGCTTTTCGAGTTACAACGTGTTGTTTAGGAAAAACAAGATAATTTCGCACGATGCGGGATTTCCTTAAAACGTGGTTTTCTGACAAATTTTGACGAAAGAAAATACTCCTGTGGGTTCTCTTTTGAGGCTACACATTTAGACGTACATGCCACACCAAATCATTTCGAGTTACAACGTGTTGTTTAGGAGAAACAAGCTAATTTTTTACGATGCGTTATTTCTTCTCATAAAGTTTTAGTGTTTCCATTACGTACATATTTGCCTTTACTCTGCAACACTGTATTTCCTTATAACGTGGTATTCTTGCATATTCTTTCGAGAGAAAACTCTCCTGTGCGTTCTCCTTTGAGCCTACATGCTTAGACATTCACGCAACACCAAAGCTTTTCGATTTACAACGTGTTGTTTAGGAAAAACAAGATAATTTCGCAAGATGCGGGCTTTCCTTAAAACGTGGTTTTCTGACAAATTTTGACGAAATAAAACTCTCCTGTGGGTACTCTTTTGAGGCTACACGTTTAGACGTGCACCCCACACCAAATCTTTTCGAGTTACACGAGTTGTTTAGGACATAAAAGCTAATTTTGCCAGATGCCTTATTTCTCTCATAAAGTGTTTCCAATACGTACGTATTTGTCTTTACTCTGCAACACTGTATTTCCTTATAACGTGGTATCCTTACATATTCTTTCGAGAGAAAACTCTCCTGTGCGTTCTCTTTTGAGGCTACACGCTTAGACATACACGCAACACCCAAGCTTTCGAGTTACAACGTGTTCTTTAGGAAAAACAAGATAATTTCGCAAGATGCGGGATTTCCTTAAAACGTGGTTTTCTGACAAATTTTGACGAAAGAAAATTATCCTGTGGGTTCTCTTTTGAGGCTACAAGTTTAGACGTACACACCACAACAAGTCTTTTCAAGTTATAACATGTTGTTTAGGAGATACAAACTAATTTTGTAAGATGCCTTATTTCTTCTCGTAAAGTTTAAGTTTTTCCAATAAGTACGTATTTGTCTTTACTCTGCAACACTGTATTTCCTTATAACGTGGTATTCTTACATATTCTTTCGAGAGAAAACTCTCCTGGGCATTCTCCTTTGAGGTTACAGGCTTAGACATACATGCAACACCAAAGCTTTTCGAGTTAAAATGTTTTGTTTAGGAAAAACAAGATAATTTCGCACGATGCGGAATTTCCTTAATACGTGGTTTTCTGAAAAATTTTGAACAAAGAAAATTCTCCTATGGGTTCTCTTTTGAGGCTACACGTTTAGACGTACAGGCCACACCAAATCTTTTTAAGTTACAACGTGTTGTTTAGGATATACAAGCTAATTTTGTACGATGCGTTATTTCTTCTCTTCAGTTTAAGTTTTTCCAATAAGTACGTATTTGTCTTTACTCTGCAACACTGTAGTTCCTTATAACGTGGTATTCTTACATATTCATTCGAGAGAAAACTCTCCTGTGCGTTCTCTTTTGAGGCTACACGCTTAGACATACACGCAACACCAAAGCTTTTCGAGTTAAAACGTTTGGTTTAGGAAAAACAAGATAATTTCGCACGATGCGGAATTTCCTTAATACGTGGTTTTCTGACAAATTTTGACCAAAGAAAATTCTCCTATGGGTTCTCTTTTGAGGCTACACGTTTAGACGTACAGGCCACACCAAATCTTTTTAAGTTACAACGTGTTGTTTAGGAGATACAAGCTAATTTTGTACGATGCTTTATTTCTTCTCTTAAGTTTCAGTTTTTCCAATAAGTACGTATTTGTCTTTACTCTGCAACACTGTATTTCCTTATAACATGGTATTCTTACATATTCTTTCGAGAGAAAACTCTCCTGTGCGTTCTCTTTTGAGGCTACACGCTTAGACATACATGCAACACCAAAGATTTTCGAGTTAAAATGTTTTAAGAAAAACAAGATAATTTCGCAGAATGCGGGATTTCCTTAAAACGTGGTTTTCTGACAAATTTTGACGAAAGAAAATTTTCCTGTGGGTTCTCTTTTGAGGCTACACGTTTAGACATACACAACACACCAAATCTTTTCGAGTTATAATGTGTTGTTTAGGAGATACAAACTAATTTTGTAAGATGCCTTATTTCTTCTCGTAAGGTTTAAGTTTTTCCAATAAGTACGTATTTGTCTTTACTCCGCAACACTGTATTTCCTTATAACGTGGTATTATTACATATTCTTTCGAGAGAAAACTCTCCTGTGTGTTCTCTTTTGAGGCTACACGCTTAGACATACACGCAACACGAAAGCTTTTCGAGTTAAAACGTTTGGTTTAGGAAAAACAAGATAATGTCGCACTATGCGGGATTTCCTTAATACATGGTTTTCTGACAAATTTTGACCAAAGAAAATTCTCCTATGGGTTCTCTTTTCAGGCTACACGTTTAGACGTACAGGCCACACCAAATCTTTTTATGTTACAACGTGTTGTATAGGAGATACAAGCTAATTTCTTACGATGCGTTATTTCTTCTCGTAAAGTTTTTCCAAGACGTAAGTATTTGTCTTTACTCTGCAACACTGTATTTCCTAATAACGTGGTATTCTTACATATTCTTTCGAGAAAAAACTATCCTTTGCGTTCTCTTTTGAGGCTACATGCTTAGACATACACGCAGCACCAAAGCTTTTTGAGTTACAACGTGTTGTTTAGGAAAAACAAGATAATTTCGCACAATGCGGGATTTCCTTAAAACGTGGTTTTCTGACAAAATTTAACGAACAAAAATTCTCCTGTGGGTTCTCTTTTGAGGCTACATGTTTAGACATACACACCACACCAAATCTTTCCGAGTTATATCGTGTTGTTTAGGAGATACATACTAATTTTGTACGATGCCTTATTTCTTCTCGTAAAGTTTAAGTGTTTCCAATAAGTACGTATTTGTCTTTACTCTGCAACACTGTATTTCCTTATAACGTGGTATTCTTACATATTCTTTCGAGAGAAAACTCTCCTGTGCGTTCTCTTTTGAGGCTACATGCTTAGACATACACGCAAAACCAAAGCTTTTCAAGTTACAACGTGTTGTTTAGGAAAAACAAGATATTTTTGCACGATGCGGGATTTCCTTAAAACGTGGTTTTCTGACAAATTTTGACGAAATAAAACGCTCCTGTGGGTACTCTTTTGAGGCTACACTTTTAGACATACAAGCCACACCAAATCTTTTCAAGTTACAACGTGTTGTTTAGGAGATACAAGCTAATTTTGTACGATGCGTTATTTCTTCTCGTAAAGTTTAAGTTTTTCCAATAAGTACGTATTTGTCTTTACTCTGCAACACTGTATTTCCTTATAACGTGGTATTCTTACATATTCTTTCGAGAGAAAACTCTCCTGTGCGTTCTCTTTTGAGGCTACACGCTTAGACATACACGCAACACCAAAGCATTTCGAGTTAAAACGTTTTGTTTAGGAAAAACAAGATAATTTCGCACGATGCGGGATTTCCTTAATACGTGGTTTTCTGACAAATTTTGACCAAAGAAAATTCTCCTATGGCTTCTCTTTTCAGGCTACACGTTTAGACGTACAGGCCACACCAAATCATTTTAAGTTGCAACGTGTTGTTTAGTAGATACAAGCTAATTTTGTACGATGCGTTATTTCTTCTCGTAAAGTTTTTCCAATACATAAGTATTTGTCTTTACTCTGCAACACTGTATTTCCTAATAACGTGGTATTCTTACATATTCTTTCGAGAAAAAACTCTCCTTTGCATTCTCCTTTGAGGCTACACGCTTACACATACACGCAACACCAAAGCTTTTCGAGTTACAACGTGTTGTTTAGGAGATACAAGCTAATTTCTTACGATGCGTTATTTCTTCTCGTAAAGTTTTTCCAAGACGTAAGTATTTGTCTTTACTCTGCAACACTGTATTTCCTAATAACGTGGTATTCTTACATATTCTTTCGAGAAAAAACTCTCCTTTGCGTTCTCTTTTGAGGCTATACACTTAGACATACACGCAGCACCAAAGCTTTTCGAGTTACAACGTGTTGTTTAGGAAAAACAAGATAATTTTGCACAATGCGGGATTTCCTTAAAACGTGGTTTTCTGACAAAATTTAACGAACAAAAATTCTCCTGTGGGTTCTCTTTTGAGGCTACATGTTTAGACATACACACCACACCAAATCTTTCCGAGTTATATCGTGTTGTTTAGGAGATACATACTAATTTTGTACGATGCCTTATTTCTTCTCGTAAAGTTTAAGTGTTTCCAATAAGTACGTATTTGTCTTTACTCTGCAACACTGTATTTCCTTATAACGTGGTATTCTTACATATTCTTTCGAGAGAAAACTCTCCTGTGCGTTCTCTTTTGAGGCTACACGCTTAGACATACACGCAACACCAAAGCTTTTCGAGTTACAACGTGTTGTTTAGGAAAAACAAGATATTTTTGCACGATGCGGGATTTCCTTAAAACGTGGTTTTCTGACAAATTTTGACGAAAGAAAATACTCCTGTCGGTTCTCTTTTGAGGCTACACATTTAGACGTACACGCCACACCAAATCTTTTCGAGTTACAACGTGTTGTTTAGGAGAAACAAGCTAATTTTTCTACGATGCGTTATTTCTTCTCATAAAGTTTAAGTGTTTCCATTACGTACATATTTGCCTTTACTCTGCAACACTGTATTTCCTTATAACGTGGTATTCTTGCATATTCTTTCGAGAGAAAACTCTCCTGTGCGTTCTCCTTTGAGGCTATATGCTTAGACATTCACGCAACACCAAAGCTTTTCGAGTTACAATGTGTTGTTTAGGAAAAACAAGATAATTTCGCACGATGCGGGATTTCCTTAAAACGTGGTTTTCTGACAAATTTTGACGAAATAAAACTCTCCTGTGGGTACTCTTTTGAGGCTACACTTTTAGACATACAAGCCACACCAAATCTTTTCAAGTTACAACGTGTTGTTTAGGAGATACAAGCTAATTTTGTACGATGCGTTATTTCTTCTCGTAAAGTTTAAGTTTTTCCAATAAGTACGTATTTGTCTTTACTCTGCAACACTGTATTTCCTTATAACGTGGTATTCTTACATATTCTTTCGAGAGAAAACTCTCCTGTGCGTTCTCTTTTGAGGCTACACGCTTAGACATACACGCAACACCAAAGCATTTCGAGTTAAAACGTTTTGTTTAGGAAAAACAAGATAATTTCGCACGATGCGGGATTTCCTTAATACGTGGTTTTCTGACAAATTTTGACCAAAGAAAATTCTCCTATGGCTTCTCTTTTCAGGCTACACGTTTAGACGTACAGGCCACACCAAATCTTTTTAAGTTGCAACGTGTTGTTTAGTAGATACAAGCTAATTTTGTACGATGCGTTATTTCTTCTCGTAAAGTTTTTCCAATACATAAGTATTTGTCTTTACTCTGCAACACTGTATTTCCTAATAACGTGGGATTCTTACATATTCTTTCGAGAAAAAACTCTCCTTTGCGTTCTCCTTTGAGGCTACACGCTTACACATAGACGCAACACCAAAGCTTTTCGAGTTACAACGTGTTGTTTAGGAGATACAAGCTAATTTCTTATGATGCGTTATTTCTTCTCGTAAAGTTTTTCCAAGACGTAAGTATTTGTCTTTACTCTGCAACACTGTATTTCCTAATAACGTGGTATTCTTACATATTCTTTCGAGAAAAAACTCTCCTTTGCGTTCTCTTTTGAGGCTATACGCTTAGACATACACGCAGCACCAAAGCTTTTCGAGTTACAACGTGTTGTTTAGGAAAAACAAGATAATTTTGCACAATGCGGGATTTCCTTAAAAGGTGGTTTTCTGACAAAATTTAACGAACAAAAATTCTCCTGTGGGTTCTCTTTTGAGGCTACATGTTTAGACATACACACCACACCAAATCTTTCCGAGTTATATCGTGTTGTTTAGGAGATACATACTAATTTTGTACGATGCCTTATTTCTTCTCGTAAAGTTTAAGTGTTTCCAATAAGTACGTATTTGTCTTTACTCTGCAACACTGTATTTCCTTATAACGTGGTATTCTTACATATTCTTTCGAGAGAAAACTCTCCTGTGCGTTCTCTTTTGAGGCTACACGCTTAGACATACACGCAACACCAAAGCTTTTCGAGTTAAAACGTTTGGTTTAGAAAAAACAAGATAATTTCTCCTAAACAACACATGGTAAGTCGAAAAGATTTGGTTTGGCGTGTATGTCTAAACGTGTAGCCTCAAAGGAGAACACAAAGGAGAATTTTCTTTCATCAAAATTTGTCAGAAAACCACGTTTTAAGGAAATACCGCATCGTGGGAAATTATCTTGTTTTTCCTAAACAACAAGTGGTAACTCGAAAAGCTTTGGTGTTGCGTGTATGTCTAAGCGTGTAGCCTCAAAAGAGAATGCACAGGAGAGTTTTCTCTCATTAGAACATGTAAGAATTCAACGTTATAAGGAAATACAGTGTTGCAAAGTAAAGACAAATACGTACATATTGGAAACATATTACGAGAAGAAATTAAGCATCACACAATATTAGCTTGTATCTCCTAAACAACAAGTGGAAACTCGAAAACATTTAGTTTGGCGTGTATGTCTAAAAGTTTAGCCTCAAAAGAGAACCGACTGAAGAATTTCCTTTCGTCAAAATTGGTCAGAAAACAAGGTATTAACGAAATCCCGCATCCTGCGAAATTATCTTGTTTTTCCTAAACAACACGTTGTAACTCACAAAGTTTGGGTGTTGCGTGTATGTCTCAGTGTGTAGCCTCAAAAGAGAACACACAGGAGAGTTTTCACTCAAAAGAATAAGTAAGAATACCAGGTTATAAGGAAATACAGTGTTGCAGAGTAAAGACAAATACGTACGTATTGGAAACACTTTACGTGAAGAAATAACGCATCATAAAAAATTAGCTTGTATCTCCTAAACAACACGTTGTAACTCGAAAATGTTTGGTGTGGCAGGTACGTCTAAACGTGTAGCCTCAAAAAGAGAACACACAGGAGAATTTTCTTTGGTCAAATTTGTCACAAAACCACGTATTAAGGAAATCCTACATCGTGCGATATTATCTTGTTTTTCCTAAACAACACGTTGTAACTCGAAAACCTTTGGTGTTGCGTGTATGTCTCAGCGTGTAGCCTTAAAAGAGAACACACAGGGGAGTTTTCTCTCAAAAGAATATGTAAGAATACCACGTTATAAGGAAATACAGTGTTGCAGAGTAAAGAAAAATACGTACTTATTGGAAACCCTTAAACTTTACGAGATGAAATAAAGCATCGTACAAAATTAGCTCGTATCTCCTAAACAACACTTTGTAACTCGAAAAGATTTGGTGTGGCGTGTACGTCTAAACTTGTAGCCTCAAAAGAGAACCCATAGGAGAATTTTCTTTCGTCAAAGTTTCAGAAAACCACGTTTTAAGGAAATCCAGCATCGTGCGAAATTATCTTGTTTTTCCTAAACAACACGTAGTAACTCGAAAATCTTTGGTGATGCGTGTATGTCTAAGCGTGTAGCCTCAAAAGAGAACACACAGGAGAGTTTTCTCTCGAAAGAATATGTGAGAATACCACGTTATAAGGAAGTACAGTGTTGCAGAATAAAGACAAATACTTACGTATTGGAAACCCTTAAACTTTACTAGATGAAATAAAGCATCGTACAAAATTAGCTTGTATCTCCTAAACAACACGTTGTAACTCGAAAAGATTTGGTGTGGCGTGTACGTCTAAAGGTGTAGCCTCAAAAGAGAACCACAGGACAATTTTCGTTCGTCAAAATTTGTCAGAAAACCACGTTTTAAGGAAATCCCGCATCGTGAGAAATTATCTTGTTCTTCATAAACAACACATTGTAACTCGAAAAGCTTTGGTGTTGCGTGTATGTTTAAGCGTGTACCCTCAAAAGAGAACGCACAGGAGAGTTTTCTCTCGAAAGAATATGTAAGAATACCACGTATTAAGGAAATGCCGTGTTGCAGAGTAAAGACAAATACGTACTTATTGGAAACACTTTACGAGAAGAAATAACGCATCTTAAAAAATTAGCTTGTATCTCCTAAACAACAGGTTGTAACTCGAAAAGATTTGGTGTGGCGTGTACGTCTAAACGTGTAGCCTCAAAAGAGTACACACAGGAGAGTTTTATTTGGTCAAAATTTGTCAGAAAACCACGTTTTAAGGAAATCCCGCATCGTGCGAAATTATGTTGTTTTTCCTAAACAACATGTTGTAACTCGAAAAGCTTTGGAGTTGAGTGTATGTCTAAGCATGTAGCCTCAAAGGAGACCGCACAGGAGAGTTTTCTCTCAAAAGAATATGCAAGAATACCTCGTTATAAGGAAATACAGTGTTGCAGAGTAAAGCCAAATTTTTACATAATGGAAACACTTTAACTTTATGAGAAGAAATAATGCATTGTAAAAAAATTAGCTTGTATCTCCTAAACAACACGTTGTAACTCGACAAGATTTAGTGTCTCGGGCACGTCTAAATGTGTAGCCTCAAAAGAGAACCCACAGGAGTATTTTCTTTCGTCAAAATTTGTCAGAAAACCACGTTTTAAGGAAATCCCGCATCATGCTAAATTATCTTGTTTTTCCTGAACAACACATTGTAACTCGAAAAACTTTGGTGTTGCGTGTATGTCAAAGCGTATAGCCTCAAAAGAGAACGCACAGGAGAGTTTTCTCTCGAAAGAATATGTAAGAATACCACGTTATAAGGAAATACAGTGTTGCAGAGTAAAGACAAATACGTACTTATTGGAAAAACTTAAACTTTACGAGAAGAAATAAGGCATCTTACAAAATTAGCTTGTATCTCCTAAACAACACGTTATAACTCGAAAAGATTTGGTGAGGTGTGTACGTCTAAACGTGTAGCCTAAAAAGAGAACCCACAGGATAATTTTCTTTCGTCAAAATTTGTCAGAAAACCACGTTTTAAGGAAATCCCGCATCGTGTGAAATTATCTTGTTTTTCCTAAAAAACACGTTGTAACTCGAAATGCTTTGGTGTTGCGTGTATGTCTAAGCACGTAGCCTCAAAGGGGAACGCACAGGAGAGTTTTCTCTCGAAAGAATATGCAAGAATACCACGTTATAAGGAAATACAGTGTTGCAGAGTAAAGGCAAATATGTACGTAATGGAAACACTTAAACTTTATGAGAAGAAATAACGCATCGTAAAAAATTAGCTTGTTTCTCCTAAACAACACGTTGTAACTCGAAAAGATTTGGTGTGGCGTGTACGTCTAAATGTGTAGCCTCAAAAGAGAACCCACAGGAGTATTTTCTTTCGTCAAAATTTGTCAGAAAACCACGTTTTAAGGAAATCCCGCATCGTGCGAAATTATCTTGTTTTTCCGAAACAACACGTTGTAACTCGAAAAGCTTTGGTGTTGCGTGTATGTCTAAGCATGTAGCCTCAAAAGAGAACGCAAAGGAGAGTTTTTTCTCGAAAGAATATGTAAGAATACCACGTTATTAGGAAATACAGTGTTGCAGAGTAAAGACAAATACTTACGTCTTGGAAAAACTTTACGAGAAGAAATAACGCATCGTAAGAAATTAGCTTGTATCTCCTATACAACACGTTGTAAAATAAAAAGATTTGGTGTGGCCTGTACGTTTAAACGTGTAGCCTGAAAAGAGAACCCATAGGAGAATTTTCTTTGGTCAAAATTTGTCAGAAAACCATGTATTAAGGAAATCCCGCACAGTGCGACATTATCTTGTTTTTCCTAAACCAAACGTTTTAACTCGAAAAGCTTTCGTGTTGCGTGTATGTCTAAGCGTGTAGCCTCAAAAGAGAACACACAGGAGAGTTTTCTCTCGAAAGAATATGTCAGAATACCACGTTATAAGGAAATACAGTGTTGCAGAGTAAAGACAAATATGTACTTATTGGAAAAACTTAAACCTTACGAGAAGAAATAAGGCATCTTAAAAAATTAGTTTGTAT
Source organism: Apodemus sylvaticus (assembly GCF_947179515.1). Lineage (NCBI taxonomy): Eukaryota > Metazoa > Chordata > Mammalia > Rodentia > Muridae > Apodemus > Apodemus sylvaticus. The sequence continues at coordinate 347,985 of NW_026263422.1, forward strand.
CTCCTAAACAACACATTATAACTCGAAAAGATTTGGTGTGGTGTGTATGTCTAAACGTGTAGCCTCAAAAGAGAACCCACAGGAAAATTTTCTTTCGTCAAAATTTGTCAGAAAACCACGTTTTAAGGAAATCCCGCATTCTGCGAAATTATCTTGTTTTTCTTAAACAAAACGTTTCAACTCGAAAAGCTTTGGTGTTGCGTGTATGTCTAAGCGTGTAGCCTCAAAAGAGAACGCACAGGAGAGTTTTCTCTCGAAAGAATATGTAAGAATACCACGTTATAAGGTAATACAGTGTTGCAGAGTAAAGACAAATACGTACTTATTGGAAAAACTTAAACTTAAGAGAAGAAATAACGCATCGTACAAAATTAGCTTGTATCTCCTAAACAACACGTTGTAACTTAAAAAGATTTGGTGTGGCCTGTACGTCTAAACGTGTAGCCTCAAAAGAGAACCCATAGGAGAATTTTCTTTGGTCAAAATTTGTCAGAAAACCACGTATTAAGGAAATTCCGCATCGTGCGAAATTATCTTGTTTTTCCTAAACAAAACGTTTTAACTCGAAAAGCTTTGGTGTTGCGTGTATGTCTAAGCCTGTAACCTCAAAGGAGAATGCCCAGGAGAGTTTTCTCTCGAAAGAATATGTAAGAATACCACGTTATAAGGAAATACAGTGTTGCAGAGTAAAGACAAATACGTACTTATTGGAAAAACTTAAACTTTACGAGAAGAAATAAGGCATCTTACAAAATTAGTTTGTATCTCCTAAACAACACGTTATAACTTGAAAAGATTTGGTGTGGTGTGTACGTCTAAACTTGTAGCCTCAAAAGAGAACCCACAGGATAATTTTCTTTCGTCAAAATTTGTCAGAAAACCACGTTTTAAGGAAATCCCGCATCTTGCGAAATTATCTTGTTTTTCCTAAACAACACGTTGTAACTCGAAAGCTTTGGTGTTGCGTGTATGTCTAAGCTTGTAGCCTCAATAGAGAACGCACAGGAGAGTTTTCTCTCGAAAGAATATGTAAGGATACCACGTTATAAGGAAATACAGTGTTGCAGAGTAAAGACAAATACGTACGTATTGGAAACACTTTATGAGAGAAATAACGCATCTGGCAAAATTAGCTTGTATGTCCTAAACAACTCGTTGTAACTCGAAAAGATTTGGTGTGGGGTGAACGTCTAAACGTGTAGCCTCAAAAGAGTACCCACAGGAGAGTTTTATTTCGTCAAAATTTGTCAGAAAACCACGTTTTAAGGAAATCCCGCATCTTGCGAAATTATCTTGTTTTTCCTAAACAACACGTTGTAAATCGAAAAGCTTTAGTGTTGCGTGAATGTCTAAGCATGTAGACTCAAAGGAGAACGCACAGGAGAGTTTTCTCTCGAAAGAATATGCAAGAATACCACGTTATAAGGAAATACAGTGTTGCAGAGTAAAGGCAAATATGTACGTAATGGAAACACTAAAACTTTATGAGAAGAAATAACGCATCGTAAAAAATTAGCTTGTTTCTCCTAAACAACACGTTGTAACTCGAAATGATTTGGTGTGGCATGTACGTCTAAATGTGTAGCCTCAAAAGAGAACCCACAGGAGTATTTTCTTTCGTCAAAATTTGTCAGAAAACCACGTTTTAAGGAAATCCCGCATCGTGCGAAATTATCTTGTTTTTCCTAAACAACACGTTGTAACTCGAAAAGCTTTGGTGTTGCGTGTATGTCTAAGCGTGTAGCCTCAAAAGAGAACGCAAAGGAGAGTTTTTTCTCGAAAGAATGTGTAAGAATACCACGTTATTAGGAAATACAGTGTTGCAGAGTAAAGACAAATACTTATGTATTGGAAAAAACTTTACGAGAAGAAATAACGCATCGTAGGAAATTAGCTTGTATCTCCTAAACAACACGTTGTAACTTAAAAAGATTTGGTGTGGCCTGTACGTCTAAACGTGTAGCCTGAAAAGAGAACCCATAGGAGAATTTTCTTTGGTCAAAATATGTCAGAAAAGCACGTATTAAGGAAATCCCGCATAGTGCGAAATTATCTTGTTTTTTCTAAACCAAACGTTTTAACTCGAAAAGCTTTGGTGTTGCGTGTATGTCTAAGCGTGTAGCCTCAAAAGAGAATGCACAGGAGAGTTTTCTCTCGAAAGAATATGTAAGAATACCACGTTATAAGGAAATACAGTGTTGCAGAGTAAAGACAAATACGTACTTATTGGAAAAACTTAAACCTTACGAGAAGAAATAAGGCATCGTACAAAATTAGTATGTATCTCCTAAACAACACGATGTAACTCGGAAAGATTTGGTGTGGTGTGTATGTCTAAACATGTAGCCTCAAAAGAGAACCCACAGGAGAATTTTTGTTCGTTAAATTTTGTCAGAAAACCACGTTTTAAGGAAATCCCGCATTGTGCGAAATTATCTTGTTTTTCCTAAACAACACGTTGTAACTCAAAAAGCTTTGGTGCTGCGTGTATGTCTAAGCGTATAGCCTCAAAAGAGAACGCAAAGGAGAGTTTTTTCTCGAAAGAATATGTAAGAATACCACGTTATTAGGAAATACAGTGTTGCAGAGTAAAGACAAATACTTACGTCTTGGAAAAACTTTACGAGAAGAAATAACGCATCGTAAGAAATTAGCTTGTATCTCCTAAACAACACGTTGTAACTCGAAAAGCTTTGGTGTTGCGTGTATGTGTAAGCGTGTAGCCTCAAAGGAGAATGCAAAGGAGAGTTTTTTCTCGAAAGAATATGTAAGAATACCACGTTATTAGGAAATACAGTGTTGCAGAGTAAAGACAAATACTTATGTACTGGAAAAACTTTACGAGAAGAAATAACGCATCGTACAAAATTAGCTTGTATCTCCTAAACAACACGTTGTAACTTAAAAAGATTTGGTGTGGCCTGTACGTCTAAACGTGTAGCCTGAAAAGAGAAGTCATAGGAGAATTTTCTTTGGTCAAAATTTGTCAGAAAACCACGTTTTAAGGAAATCCCGCATCGTGCGAAATTATCTTGTTTTTCCTAAACAACACGTTGTAACTCGAAAAGCTTTGGTGTTGCGTGTATGTCTAAGCGTGTAGCCTCAAAAGAGGACGCACAGGAGAGTTTTCTCTCGAAAGAATATGTAAGAATACCACATTATAAGGAAATACAGTGTTGCAGAGTAAAGACAAACATGTACGTATTGGAAAGACTTTACAAGAAGAAATAACGCATCATAAAAATTAGCTTGTATCTCCTAAACTACACGTTGTAACTTGAAAAGATTTGGTGTAGCTTGTATGTCTAAACGTGTAGCCTCAAAAGAGAACCCACAGGAGAATTTTCTTTCGTCAATTTTTTTTCAGAAAACCACGTTTTAAGGAAATCCCGCAACATGCGAAATTATCTTGTTTTTCCTAAACAACACGTTGTAACTCGAAAAGCTTTGGTGTTCTGTCTATGTCTAAGCGTGCAGCCTCAAAAGAGAAGTCACAGGAGAGTTTTCTCTCGAAAGAATATGTAAGAATACCACGTTATATGGAAATACAGTGTTGCAGAGTAAAGACATATAGGTACATGTTGGAAACACTTTATGAGAAGAAATAACGCATCGTAAAAAATTAGCTTGTATCTCCTAAACAACACGTTGTAACTCGAAAAGCTTTGGTGTTGCGTGTATATTTAAGCGTGTAGCTTCAAAAGAGAACACACAGGAGAGTTTTCTCTCGAAAGAATATGTAAGAATACCACATTATTATTAAATACAGTGCTGCAGAGTAAAGACAAATATGTATATATTGGAAACACTTTACGAGAAGAAATAACGCATCGTACAAAATTAGCTTGTAACTCCTAAACAACACGTTGTACTCGAAAATATTTGGTGTGGCATGTACGTCTAAACGTGTAGCCTCAAAAGAGAACACACAGGAGAAGTTTCTTTCGTCAAAATTTGTCACAAAACAAAGTTTTGATGAAATCCCGCATCGTGAGATATTATCTTGTTTTTCCTAATCAACAAGTTGTAACTCGAAAAGCTTTGGTGTTGCGTGTATGTCTAAGCATGTAGCCTCAAAAGAGAAGGCACAGGAGAGTTTTCTCTTGAAAGAATACGTAAGAATACCACGTTATAAGGAAATACAGTGTTGCAGAGTAAAGACAAATACGTACCTATTGGAAACACTTAAACTTTACGAGAATAAAAAATGCATCGTAAAAAATTAGCTTGTATCTCATAAACAACACGTTGTAACTCGAAAAGATTTGGTGTGGCGTGTACGTCTAAACGTGTAGCCTCAAAAGAGAACCCACAGGAGAATTTTCTTTCGTCAAAATTTGTCAGAAAACCACGTTATAAGGAAATCCCGCATTGTGCGAAATTATCTTGTTTTTCCTAAACAACACGTTGTAACTCGAAAATCTTTGGTGTTGCGTGTATGTCTAAGCGTGTAGCCTCAAAAGAGAAGGCACAGGAGAGTTTTCTCTCGAAAGAATATGTAAGAATACGTTATAAGGAAATACAGTGTTGCAGAGTAAAGACAAATACTTACATATTGGAAACACTTTAAGAGAAGAAATAACGCATCTTAAAAAATTAGCTGATATCTCCTAAACAACACGTTGTAACTCGAAAAGATTTCGTGTGGCATGTACGTCTAAACGTGTAGCCTTCAAAAGAGAACCCACAGGAGAATTTTCTTTTGTCAAAATTTGTCTGAAAACCACGTTTTAAGGAAATCCAGCTTCGCGCGAAATTATCTTGTTTTTCCTAAACAACACGTTGTAACCCGAAACGCTTTGGTGTTGCGTGTATGTCTAAGCATGTAGCTTCAAAAGAGAAGGCACAGGAGAGTTTTCTCTCAAAAGAATATGTAAGAATACCACGTTATAAGGAAATACAGTGTTGCAGAGTAAAGAGAAGTACGTATGTACTGGAAACACTTTACGAGAAGAAATAACGCATCTTACAAAATTAGGTTGTATCTCCTAAACAACACGTGGTAACTCGAAAAGATTTGGTGTGGCGTGTATGTCTAAACGTGTAGCCTCAAAGGAGAGCCCAGAGGAGAATTTTCTTTTGTCAATATTTGTCAGAAAACCACGTTTTAAGGAAATCCCGCATCGGGCGAAATTATCTTGTTTTTCCTAAACAACATGTTGTAACTCGAAAAGCTTTCGTATTGCGTGTATGTCTAAGCGTGTAGCCTCAAAAGAGAAGGCACAGGAGAGTTTTCTCTCAAAAGAATATGTAAGAATAACACGTTATAAGGAAATACAATGTTGTAGAGAAAAGACAAATACGTACATATTGGAAACACTTAAACTATACGAGAAGAAATAATGCATCGTACAAAATTAGTTTGTATCTCCTAAACAGCACGTTGTAACTCGAAAAGATTTGGTGTGGCGTGTACGTCTAAACGTGTAGCCTCAAAGAGAACGCACAGGAAAATTTTCATTCATCAAAATTTGTCAGAAACCACGTTTTAAAGAAATCCCGCATTGTGCAAAATTATCTTATTTTTCCTAAACAACATGTTATAAATCGAAAAGCTTTGGTGTTGCGTGTATGTCTAAGCTTGTAGCCTCAAAAGAGAAGGCACAGGAGAGTTTTCTCGAAAGAATATGTAAGAATACCACGTTATAAGGAAATACTGTGTTGCAGAGTAAAGACAAATACGTACATATTGGAAACACTTTACAAGAAGAAATAACCCATCGTTCAAAATTAGCTTGTATCTCCTAAACTACACGTTGTAACTCGAAAAGATTTGGTGTGGCGTGTACGTCTAAACGTGTAGCCTCAAATGAGAACCCACTGGAGAATTTTCGTTCTTCAAATTTTTTTAGAAAACCACGTTTTAAGGAAATCACGCATCGTGTGAAATTATCTTGTTTTTCCTAAACAACAAATTTTAACTCGAAAAGCTTTGTTGTTGCGTGTATGTCTAAGCGAGTAGCATCAAAAAAGAAGAGGCACAGGAGAGTATTCTCTCGAAAGAATACATAAGAATACCACATTATAAGGAAATACAGTGTGGCAGAGTAAAGACAAATACATACATAGTGGAAACACTTTACAAGAAGAAATAACGCATAGTACAAAATTAGGTTGTATCTCTTAAACAGCACTTTGTAACTCGAAAAGATTTGGTGTGGCGTGTACATCTAAACGTGTAGCCTCAAAGGAGAACCCACAGGAGAATTTTCTTTCATCAAAATTTGTCAGAAAACCACGTTTAAGGAAATCCCGCATCGTGTGAAATTATCTTGTTTTTCCTAAAGAACACGTTGTAACTCGAAAAGCTTTGGTGTTGCGTGTATGTCTAAGCTTGTAGCCTCAAAAGAGAAGGCAAAGGAGAGTTTTCTCTCAAAAGAATATGTAAGAATACCACGTTATAAGGAAATACAGTGTTGCAAAGTAAAGACAAATACGTACATTTTGGAAACACTTTACGAGAAGAATTAACGCCTCGTACAAAATTAGTTTGTATCTCCTAAACAACACGTTGTAACTCGAAAAGATTTGGAGTGGCTTGTACGTCTAAACGTGTAGCCTCAAAAGAGAACCCACAGGAGAATTTTCTTTCGTCAAAATTTGTCGGAAAACCACGTTTTAAGGAAATCCGGCATCGTGCGAATTTATCTTGTTTTTCCTAATCAACACGTTGTAACACAAAATGCTTTGGTTTTGCGTGTATGTCTAAGCGTGTAGCCTCAAAAGAAAAAGCACAGGAGAGTTTTCTCTCGAAAGAATATGTAGGAAAACCACGTTATAAGGAAATACAGTGTTGCAGAGTAAAGACAAATACGTACCTATTGGAAACACTTAAACTTTACGAGAATAAAAAATGCATCGTAAAAAATTAGCTTGTATCTCATAAACAGCACGTTGTAACTCGAAAAGATTTGGTGTGGCGTGTATGTCTAAACGTGTAGCCTCAAAAGAGAACCCACAGGAGAATTTTCTTTCATCAAAATTTGTCAGAAAACCAAGTTTTAAGGAAATCCCGCATCGTGCGAAATTATCTTGTTTTTCCTAAACAACATGTTGTAACTCAAAAGCTTTGGTGTTGCGTGTATGTCTAAGCGTGTAGCCTCAAAAGAGAAGGCACAGGAGAGTTTTCTCACGAAAGAATATGTAAGAATACCACGTTATAAGGAAATACAGTTTTGCAGAATAAAGACAAATACGTACCTATTGGAAACACTTAAAGTTTATGAGAAGAAATAACGCATCTTAAAAAATTAGCTTGTATCTCCTAAATAACACATTGTAACTCGAAAAGACTTGGTGTGGCGTGTACATCTAAACGTGTAGCCTCAAAAGAGAACCTACAGGAGAATTTTCTTTCGTCAAAATTTGTCAGAAAACCACGTTTTAAGGAAATCCCATATCGTGCGAAATTATCTTATTTTTCCTAAACAACATGTTGTAACATGAAAAGCATTGGTCTTGTGAGTATGTCTTAGCATGTAGCCTCAAAGGAGAACACACAGGAGAGTTTTGTCTCGAAAAAATATGTAAGAATACCACGTTATAAGGAAATCGAATGTTACAGAGTAAAGACAAATACATACTTATTGGAAACACGTTCCGAAAAGAAATAACGCATCGTAAAAATTAGCTTGTATCTCCTAAACAACACGTTGTAACTCGAAAAGATTTGGTGGGGCGTGTACGTCTAAACGTGTAGCCTCAAAAGAGAAACCACAGGATAATTTTCTTTCGTCAAAATTTGTCAGAAAACCATGTTTTAAGGTAATCCCGCATCGTGCGAAATTATCTTGTTTTTCCTAATCAACATGTTGTAACTCGAAAAGCTTTGGTGTTGCGTGTATGTCTAAGCGTGTAGCCTCAAAAGAGAAGGCACAGGAGAGTTTTCTCTCGAAAGAATATGTAAGAATACCACGTTATAAAGAAATACAGTTTTGCAGAGTAAAGACAAATATGTATGCATTGGAGAAACTTTAGTAGAAATAACGCATCGTACAAAATTAGCTTGTATCTCCTAAACAACACGTTGTAACTCGAAAATATTTGGTATGGCGTGTATGTCTAAACATGTAGCCTCAAAAGAGAACCCACAGGAGAATTTTCATTCGTCAAAATTTGTCAGAAAACCACGTTTTAAGGAAATCCTGCATCGTGAAAAATTATCTTGTTTTGCCTAAACAACACGTTGTAATTCGAAAAGCTTTGGTGTTGCGTGTATGTCTAACCGTTTAGCCTCAAAAGAGAAGGCACAGGAGAGTTTTCTCTCGAAAGAATATGTAAGAATACCACGTTATAAGGAAATACAGTGTTGCAGATAAAGACAAATACATACGTATTGGAAACACTTAAACTTTACGAGAAGAAATAACTTATCGTAAAAAATTAGCTTGTATCTCCTAAACAACACGTTGTAACTCGAAAAGATTTGGTGTGGCGTGTAAGTCTAAACGTGTAGCCTCAAAAGAGAACCCACAGGAGAATTTTCTTTGTCAAAATTTGTCAGAAAACCATGTTTTAAGGAAATCCCGCATCTTGCAAAATTATCTTTTTCCTAAACAACTCATCTTAACGCATAAAGCTTTGGTGTTGCGTGTATGTCTAAGCGTGTAGCCTCAAAAGAGAAGGCACAGGAGAGTTTTCTCTCGAAACAATATGTAAGAATACCACGTTATAAGGAAATACAGTGTTGCAGAGTAAAGACAATTACGTACGTATTGGAAACACTTAAACATTAGAGAAGAAATAAAGCATCATACAAAATTAGCTTATATCTCCTAAACAACACGTTGTAACTCGAAACGATTTGGTGTGGCGTTTACAACTAAACATGTAGCCTTAAAAGAGAACCCACAGGAGAATTTTCTTCGTCAAAATTTGTCAGAAAACCATGTTTTAAGGAAATCCCGCATCGTTCGAAAATGTCTTGTTTTTTCTAAACAACACATCGTAACTCGAAAAGCTTTGGTGTTGCGTGTATGTCTAGGCGTGTAGCCTCAAAAGAGACGGCAATGGAGAGTTTTCTCTCGAAAGAATATGTAAGAATACCACGTTATAAGGAAATACAGTGTTGCAGAGTAAAGACAAATAAGCACTTATTGGAAACACTTAAACTTTACGAGAAGAAATGATGCATCATACAAAATTAGCTTGTATCTCCGAAACAGCACGTTGTAACTTGAAAAGATTTGGTGTGGCGTGTATATCTAAACGTGTAGCCTCAAAAGAGAACCCACAAGAGAATTTTCTTTCCTCAAAATTTGTCAGAAAACCACGTTTTAAGGAAATCCCGCATCGTGTGTAATTATCTTGTTTTTCCTAAACAACACGTTGTAACTCGAAAAGCTTTGGTGTTGCGTGTAAGTCTTAGCGTGTAGCCTCAAAAGAGACGGCAATGGAGAGTTTTCTCTCGAAAGAATATGTAAGAATACAACGTTATAAGGAAATAAAGTGTTGCAGAGTAAAGACAAATAAGTACGTAATGGAAAAACTTAAACTTTATGAGAAATAATAACACATCGTAAAAAATAGCTTGTATCTCCTAAACAACACGTTGTAACTCGAAAGGATTTGGTGCGGCATATATGACAAAACGTGTAGCCTCAAAAGAGAACCCATAGGAGAATTTTCTTTCGTCAATATTTGTCAGAAAACCACATTTTAAGGAAATCCCGCATCGTGCGAAATTATCTTGTTTTTCCTAAACAACACGTTGTAACTTGAAAAGCTTTGGTGTTGCGTGTATTTCTAAGCGTGTAGCATCAAAAGAGAAGGCACAGGAGAGTTTTCTCTCGAAAGGATATGTAAGAATACCACGTTATAAGGAAATACAGTGTTGCAGAGTAAAGACAAATACGTACATATTGGAAACACTTAAACTTTACGAGAAGAAATAACTTATCGTACAAAATTAGCTTGTATCTCCTAAACAACACGTTGTAACTCGAAAAGATTTGGTGTGGCATGTGCGTCTAAACGTGTAGCCTCAAAAGAGAACCCACAGTAGAATTTTCTTTCGTCAAAATTTTTCAGACAACCACATTTTAAGGAAATCCGGCATTGTGCGAAATTATCTATTTTTTCCTAAACAAAACGTCCTGACTCGAAAATCTTTGGTGTTGCGTGTATGTCTAAGCGTGTAGCCTCAAAAGAGAAGGCACAGGAGAGTTTTCTCTCGAAAGAATATGTAAGAATACCATGTTATAAGGAAATACAGTGTTGCAGATTAAAGACAAATACGTATATATTGGAAACATTTTACGAGAAGAAATAATGCTTCGTACAAGCTTGTATCTCCTAAACAACACGTTTTAACTCAAAATGATTTGGTGTGGCGTGTACGTCTAAACGTGTAGCCTCAAAAGAGAAACCACAGGAGAATTTTCTTTCATCAAAATTTGTTAGAAAACCACATTTTAAGGAAATACTGCATCGTGCGAAATTATCTTGTTTTTCCTAAACAACACTTCGTAACTCGAAAAGCTTTGGTTTTGTGTGTATGTCTAATCATGTAGCCTCAAAGAAGAAGGCACAGGAGAGTTTTCTCTCGAACGAATATGTAAGAATACCACCTTATAAGGATATACAGTGTTGCAGAGAAAAGACAAATACGTACATATTGGAAACACTTAAACTTTACGAGAAGAAATAATGCATCGTACAAAATTAGCTTGTACCTCCTAAACAACACGTTGTAACTCGAAAAGATTTGATGTGGCTTGTACGTCTAAAAGTGTAGCCTCAAAAAAGAACCCACAGGAGAATATTCTTAGGTCAAAATTTGTCAGAAAACCACGTTTTAAGGAAATCCCGCATCGTGCGAAATTATCTTGTTTTTCCTAAACAACACGTTGTAACTCCAAAAGCTTTGGTGTTGCATGTATGTCTAAGCATGTAGCCACAAAAGGGAATGCGCAGGAGAGTTTTCTCTCCAAAGAATATGTAAGAATACCACGTTATAAGGAAATACAGTGTTGCAGAGTAAAGACAAATACATATATATTGGAAACACTTAAACTTTATGAGAAGAAATAATGCATCATACAAAATTAGCTTGTATCTCCTAACAGCACGTTGTAACTCGAAAAGATTTGGTGTGGCGTGTACTTCTAAACGTGTAGCCTCAAAAGAGAATCACACAGGAGAATTTTCTTTCGTCAAAATTGGTCAGTAAACCACGTGTTAAGGAAATCCCACATCTAGCGAAATTATCTTGTTTTTCCTAAACAACACGTCGTAACTCGAAAAGCTTTGGTGTTGCGTGTATGTCTAAGCGTGTAGCCTCAAAAGAGAAGGCACAGGAGAGTTTTCTCTCTAAAGAATATGTAAGAATACCACGTTATAAGGAAATACAGTGTTGCAGAGTAAAGACAAATACCTACGTATTGGAAACACTTTAGAAGAAGAAATAATGCATCGTACAAAATTAGCTTGTATCTCCTAAACTACACGTTATAACTCGAAAAGATTTGGTGTGGGGTGTACGTATAAACGTGTAGCCTCAAAAGAGAACCCACAGGAGTATTTTCTTTCATCAAAATTTTTTCAGAAAACCACGTTTTAAGGAAATCCCGCATCGTGCGAAATTATCTTGTTTTTCCTAAACAACACGTTGTAACTCGAAAAGCTTTGGTGTTGCATGTATGTCTAAGCATGTAGCCACAAAAGGGAATGCACAGGAGAGTTTTCTCTCCAAAGAATATGTAAGAATACCACGTTATAAGGAAACACAGTGTTGCAGAGTAAAGACAAATACATACATATTGGAAATACTTAAACTTTATGAGAAGAAATAATGCATCATACAAAATTAGCTTGTATCTCCTAACAGCACGTTGTAACTCGAAAAGATTTGGTGTGGCGTGTACTTCTAAACGTGTAGCCTCAAAAGAGAACCACACAGGAGAATTTTCTTTTGTCAAAATTTGTCTGAAAACCATGTTTTAAGGAAATCCCGCATAGTTGGAAATTACCTTGTTTTTCCTAAACAACACGTAGTCACTCGAAAAGCTTTGGTGTTGCGTGTATGTCTAAGCGTATAGCCTCAAAAGAGAAGGCACAGGAGAGTTTTCTCTCGAAATAATATGTAAGAATACCACGTTATAAGGAATTACAGTGTTGCAGAGTAAAGCAAATACATACGTATTGGAAACACTGTACAAGAAGAAATAACGCATCATACAAAATTAGCTTGTATCTCCTAAACAATACGTTGTAACTCGGAAAGATTTGATGTGGCTTGTACGTCTAAATGTGTGGCCTCAAAGGAGAACCCACAGGATAATATTCTTTAGTCAAAATTAGTAAGAAAACAACGTTTTAAGGAAATCCCGCATCGTGCGAAATTATCTTGGTTTTCCTAAAGAACACGTTGTAACTCGAAAAGCTTTGCTGTTGCGTGAATGTCTAAGCGCGAAGCCTCAAAAGAGAAGGCACAGGAGAGTTTTCTCTTGAAAGAATATGTAAGAATACCAAGTTATAAGGAAATACAGTGTTGCAGAGTAAAGACAAGTACGTAATTATTGGAAACACTTTACAAGAAGAAATAACGCATCATAAAAAATTAGCTTGTTTCTCCTAAGCTACACGTTGTAACTCGAAAAAATTTGGTGTGGCGTGTACATCTAAACGTGTAGCCTCAAAAGAGAACCCACAGGAGAGTTTTCTTTCGTCAAATTTTTTTCAGAAAACCACGTTTTAAGGAAATCCCGCATCGTGCTAAATTATCTTGTTTTTCGTAAACAACACGTTGTCACTCGAAAAGCTTTGGTGTTGCGTGTATGTCTAAGCTTGTATCCCCAAAGAGAACGCACAGGAGAGTTTTCTCTCGAAAGAATATGTAAGAATACCACGTTATAAGGAAGGACAGTGTTGCAGAGTAAAGCAAATACATATGTATTGGAAACACTTTAGAAGAAGAAATAACGCATCATACAAAATTAGCTTGTATCTCCTAAACAACACATTGTAACTCAGAAAGATTTGATGTGGCTTGTATGTCTAAACGTGTAGCCTCAAAGGAGAACCCACAGGAGAATATTCTTTAGTCAAAATTGGTCAGAAAACCACGTTTTAAGGAAATCCCGCATTGTGCGAAATTATCTTGTTTTTCCTAAAGAACACTTTGTAACTCGAAAAGCTTTGGTGTTGTATGTATGTCTAAGCGTGTAGCCTCAAAAGAGAAGGCACAGGAGAGTTTTTTCTCGAAAGAATACGTAAGAATATCACGTTATATGGAAATACAGTGTTGCAGAGTAAAGACAAATACGTACGTATTCGAAACACTTTACAAGAAGAAATAACGCATCGTACAAAATTACGTTGTATCTCCTAAATTACACGTTGTAACTCGAAAAGATTTCGTATGGCGTGTACGTCTAAACATGTAGCCTGAAAAGAGAACCCACAGGAGAATTTTCTTTCGTCAAAATTTTTTCAGAAAACCACGTTTTAAGGAAATCCCGCATCGTGCGAAATTATCTTGTTTTTCCTAAAGAACACGTTGTAACTCGAAAAGCTTTGGTGTTTAGTGTATGTCTAAGCGTGTAGCCTCAAAAGAGAACGCACAGGAGTGTTTTCTCTCGAAAGAATATGTAAGCATACCACGTTATTAGGAAATACAGTGTTGCAGAGTCAAGAAAAATATGTACGTATTGGAAACACTTTACGAGAAGAAATAACGCATCGTAAAAAATTAGCTTGTTTCTCCTAAACAACACGTTGTAACTCGAAATGATTTGGCATGGCATGTACGTCTAAACGTGTAGCCTCAAAAGAGAACCCACAGAAGAATTTTCTTTCGTCAAAATTTGTCAGAAAACAATTTTTTAAGGAAATCCCGCATCGTGCGAAATTATCTTGTGTTTCCAAAACAACACATCGTAACTCGAAAAGCTTTGATGTTGCGTGTTTGTCTAAGCGTGTACCCTCAAAAGAGAAGGCACAGGAGAGTTTTCTCTCAAAAGAATAGGTAAGAATACCACGTTATAAAGAAATACAGTGTTGCAGACTAAAGACAAATACGTACGTATTGGAAACACTTAAACTTTACGAGAAGAAATAACTTATCATACAAAATTAGCTTGTATCTCCTAAACAGCACGTTGTAACTCGAAAAGATTTGGTGTGGCATGTACGTCTAAATGTGTAGCCGTAAAAGAGAACCCCCAGGAGAATTTTCTTTCGTCAAAATTTTTCAGAAAACCACGTTTTAAGTAAATCCTGCATCGTGCGAAATTATCTTGTTTTTCCTAAACAACACGTCGTTACTAGAAAAGCTTTGGTGTTGCGTGTATGTCTAAGCATGTAGCCTCAAAAGAGAATGCACTGGAGAGTTTTCTCTCGAAAGAATATGTAAGAATACCACAATATAAGGAAATACAGTGTTGCAGAGTAAAGACAAATATGTACTTATTGGAAACACTTTACGAGGAGAAATAACGCATAGTAAAAAAATTAGCTTGTATCTCCTAAACAACACATTGTAACTCGAAAACATTTGGTGTGGCGTGTACGTCTAAAGGTGTAGCCTCAAAAGAGTACCCACAGGAAAATTTTCTTTCGTCAAAATTTGTCACAAAACCACGTTTTAAGGAAATCACGCATCGTGCGAAAAATCTTGTTTTTCCTAAACAACACGTTGTAACTCGAAAAGCTTTGGTGTTGCGTGCATGTCTATGCGTGTAGCCTCAAAAGAGAAGGCACAGGAGAGTTTTCTCTGGAAACAATATGTAACAATACCACGTTATAAGGAAATAAAGTGTTGCAGAATAAAGACAAATCCATACATATTGGAAACACTTAAACTTTACGAGAAGAAATAATGCGTCGTGCAAAATTAGCTTGTATCTCTTAACAGCACGTTGTAACTAGAAATGATTTGGTGTGGCGTGTACTTCTAAACGTGTAGCCTCAAAAGAGAACCCACAGGAGAATTTTCTTGCGTCAAAATTTGTCAGAAAACCACGGTTTAAGGAAATCCCGCATCATGCGAAATTATCTGGTTATTCCTAAACAACACGTTGTAACTCGAAAAGCTTTGGTGTTTCGTGTAAGTCTTAGCGTGTAGCCTCAAAAGAGAAGGCAACGGAGAGTTTTCTCTCAAAAGAATATGTAAGAATACCACGTAAATAGGAACTACAGTGTTGCAGAGTAAAGACAAGTACATACGTATTGGAAACACTTTAGGAGAAGAAATAACGCATCATAAAAAATTAGCTTGTATCTCCTAAACAACACGTTGTAACTCGAAAATATTTGGTGTGGCGTGTGCGTCTAAACGTGTAGCATCAAAAGAGAACCCACAGGAGAATTTTCTTTCGTCAAAATTTATCAGAAAACCACGTTTTAAGGAAATCCCGCATCGTGCGAAATTATCTTGTTTTTCCTAAACAAAACATCGTAACTCGAAAAGCTTTGGCGTTGCTTGTATATCTAATCGTGTAGCCTCAAAAGAGAAGGCACAGGAGAGTTTTCTCTCGAAAGAATATGTAAGAATACCACGTTATAAGGAAATACAGTGTTGCAGAGCAAAGACAAATACGTACGTTTTGGAAACATTTTAGGAGAAGAAATAATGCTTCGTACAAGCTTGTATCTCCTAAACAACACGTTTTAACTCGAAATGATTTGGTGTGGCGTGTACGTCTAAACGTGTAGCCTCAAAAGAGAACCCACAGGAGAATTTTCTTTCTTCAAAATTTGTCAGAAATCCACGTTTTAAGGAAATCTCGCATCGTGCGAAATTATCTTGTTTTTCCTAATCAACACGTTGTAACTCGAAAAGATTTGGTGTTGCGTGTATGTCTAAGCGTGTAGCCTCAAAAGAGAAGGCACAGGAGAGTTTTCTCTCAAAAGAATATGTATGAATACCACGTTATAAGGAAATACAGTGTTGCAGAGTAAAGACAAATACTTACTTATTGGAAACACTTAAACTTTATGAGAAGAAATAACTTATCATACAAATTTAGCTTGTATCTCCTAAACAGCACGTTGTAACTTAAAAAGATTTGGTGTGTCGTGTAATTCTAAACGTGTAGCCTCAAAAGAGAACCCACAGGAGAATTTTCTTTCATCAAAATTTGTCAGAAAACCATGTTATAAGGAAATCCCGCATCGTGCAAAATTATCTTGTTTTTCCTAAACAACACATCTTAACTCGAAAAGCTTTGGTGTTGCGTGTATGTCTAAGCGTGTAGCCTCAAAATAGAAGGCACAGGAGAGTTTTCACTCAAAACAATATGTAAGAATACCACGTTATAAGGAAATACAGTGTGGCAGAGTAAAGACAAATACCTACTAATTAGAAACACTTAAACTTTACGAGAAGTAATAACGCATCATTTAAAATTAGCTTATATCTCCTAAACAACACGTTGTAAATGGAAAAGATTTGGTCTGGCGTTTACAACTAAACATGTAGGCTTAAAAGAGAACCCACAGGAGAATTTTTTTTCGTCAAAGTTGCCAGAAAAACGTGTTTTAAGGAAATCCCGCATTGTGCGAAATTATCTTGTTTTTCCTAAACAACACATCGTAACTCGAAAAGCTTTGGTGTTGCGTGTATGT